>NC_073692.1:22340786-22364764 GCF_029784155.1 Uranotaenia lowii
ATAATTTATCGTGGGAGGATGCCAATTCTGGCAACCATGGAATGCTGGGTATAATTAATTAATTATCTTGTTTGGCACGGGGAAGTGATCGCGTTGTTTGTCTTATCAGAGCATTCATTGGTTAGGACTTAATGTTGCATCTGTTGCGTAATGTTATCGCTTTTGGCATATTCCCCTATCCAGTTGGTTGAAGGTAATATGCTTTGGCATCTATTTCATAGTATTTAAAAACAAATTTTTTTATTTTTTATTAGAAAAAAGTTAACTAATTTCTTCTGATTTTTTGACTTCACAATCATTTGAGGTCAGTTTGTTGGCAATCAATCGGCCTCCAGTAGACTCAGAAAAGTTGATGTGCGTTGACAGCTGGCCGAATTTTTTTTCGTTGTCTCTCCCTGAAGCATTGGAAAATTGGAAATATGATCCCAGATGACTGATTGGATTTTCGTTTCGCATGGAAAGGTGAATTTCAAGTTTACCCTCTGGAGTTGCTTTGAAATTTCTCTCTCTCCAAAACTCAACGCGTGCCAGGAATATTTGTCAACCTGCTCAGACGACCAAATTTGTTGGATTTAAGCTGTGTATCTTAAAGAGTTTGTTCATTTCTAAACGAAACATTGAGAGATTTAGGACAGGTTTAATAAAATCTCTTCAACAAAGTTCAGATTGAACACTCACCTAAGAAAACAAACGGTTAATTTGATCCTTAATAACATAAAAGCGCCCCAAAATACACAAACCATTTCAACGGTATGAAATTTGCAAAAATCTGACAACAAACCTTTGGTCCCTGGACAGTCAGATAGCGTAAGAAAGAGGACAGGAAAGGGGCGCCTTATTGGGGTAGGGGATGATGACGCTTGTTTGTCTAACCTCAAAAGCCAAACATCCTCTCTCTGTCTGTGCAGAGAAAGCCACCACAGCAGAACATTTTCGGTTCAGTTCACGGAATTCACCGGGGTATCCAATATCGGATTATCTCTGTTGTATGCAACACTGGCACTGGGAAAACTTTTCCCTCGACTCGACTGACTTGGCAGTTGGGTTGAGTTCGGCCGAAGTTTCTCTCCACTTCTCAAAACTGTCCGGATCATCGGAATTAAAATTAAGATGAAAATTTAGCTTTACCTCCCAAGTGCAACGGTGAAGATCTAGCTTTCTGTTATAGCTTTTTGAATCAATGCACTTTGACCGTTGCAAAAGAAGGTTACAGTTGCATCGGATGGGAAACCATTTTTGCAGGAGTCATCAAACTTTACGATTCATAAAGTAATTGATGAAGTGCGTGCATTGAAAGAGCCTTTTGTTGAAATTCCAATCTGACTGGTAAATTTTCAATCGAACAAGACTATTTAGTCTAGTACATAGGTCGGCAACCTGCGGCTCGCGAGCCGCATGCGGCTCTTTGGATGTATAACTGCGGCTCTTTAGCTCAATGTGTGAAAATTATGAAAATCCTCGAGATTTTCTAGAGTAAACGGACGCAACATAAGTTCCTTCAGTTTAGATAATATTTCTCAGGTATAGTAAAGAAACCAAAAAACTACTATAGAACAAATTAACAGCATCTTGTCAGTTTGCAACCAAGTTGAGATTTAGAAATGAGTTAACGTTCTTCATAAAAGGTGTGTTCAACGAAACTCAATCGAAATCAATTGAAATGGATTGACAGTTGATCAGCTGTTTTTTTCCAATTGACTTCGATCGATTTCAATTGGGCTGTTGAATGAACAGCCACTCACTAATACTAACACGCTGCGTGTTTATTGTCATTTTCTTATTCCGCTGTGCGCTTTGACGTTTCGTGATTGTTTTTCTGTAAATAAGCATTATTCTAATCGTCTTTAAATAGATATCTTTATTTTATTTTATAATAGTGTAATATATATATAGAATACTTAGTTTATACCTATAGCCTTTATGTTTCTCCGAAATCTCATATCTCCATAAATTAGTAGGACGCAATTTTATTTCAAAATAGCTCTAATTTTATGTCAAATGCGATGTTTCACGTTTGTGCATCCAATATAACATAAATTTACATTTTAATCTATGTAAATTTATGTCTTCGACAATTTATGTCTTCAAGCGTTTCTGTTTTCTCTAGTGTAATTTTACGTCAAAAATGATGCTTCAATTTTGTGCATCCAATTTGACATAAATTTACACCAAAAAATTAATAGTGTGTAGTTTATTTTATTCTTTTTTGCAGGCAGCGAGCAAACGCGTTGGTCAACATAGACACAGAATAAAAAAAAATCCGTGGAATTGCAAATTAAAAAAAACATTAGTGACATTTTTTGGTGCTGCAAGCCAGTGTCCAACTACATAGAGATGGTACATCATTCCTACGATCCTGCCCCAGCACATAGCGGCACTTAACTTAAAGTCCTCGGCATTTGGCATCTCCCAGAAGTTACGGAATCTGCCCACAAAGGCGGGAATGCTCCGGGAGAAGCCTATACTCTGAGTCCGGTCAATAAGACAACGAGCTTGAAATTAAAATTGAATGGTTTATTTAATTTTTAGTATACTATTTACATAATTTCTCTAACATTCCATTGATCAAGCCGCTTGAGGAGTGCGTAATCCTAGGTATCTGTAATAATAACCATATAACGTAATCAATCAATCAATTCAATCAATTATATCAATAATTTGTTGAATCCAAAAGGGACACAATTTTATTTTAACCGAAAACGAAACAGAACAAAAATAAACAATCAAACTATTATTCTTGGGATAAATGAATCTTTAATTTCTTAAAACAATCATGTCTGTTTTGGCTCTGGTAACTGTACCGGGATCAGCTGCACACCACCACCACCAGATGGGCAAAATCTGGGGGCGTTTTTAGCAACCACCCCCCCCCCCCCCTTCAGCCCGGGTCACCTACTCATTACTGTATCACTATCCCCGCACCTCTGACACAGCACAGCAACACCGACTCAGCACGACTGGCACAGCAACACTTACTCAGCATGACTGACACAGCATCACCGACCAGCACAACTGGCACAGCACCACCGAATCAGCACGACAGCACAGCATCTCCGATTCAGCACACGACAGAGAACACCGCACCGAATGACACAACTTTCATTAAATCTAACAACAAACCAAATCAGCTGTTTTTGACAGTAAACAACTGCATTTGTGTTAGTGCGATAGAAACCGATAGAAACGAATCCTGCTCTCGGGCTTGATCGATTTCGATTGGTTTCAATCGATTCCGATTGGCTTCATTGAACGTCAATTGGATTAGTTTCGACTAAAACATTGGCTGAGTGAATAAAAATTTACCAATCGAAATCGATTGAAACCAATTTCACTTGCCTGTTGAACGGGCCTAAATGTCATATATAGCATTTGGAAGCCTGGAGAAATTTTTCTTCGCTGGCGCTTTATCCGATTTTATGATTTAATCGGATAAAAAACGAGCATTTTTTAATCGTCAAATAAAATCCTCACTGTTAAGATTATGAAATTGAGTTTGTTTTTCTTGAATTCAATGTTTTAAAAATAAATGTGCTTTACCACCGTTCTGATCAAATATGAACATCAGATGATGATTTTAAAAATGCTATAATTGTTTTGTGCTTTAAAATTTCTTTTTTATAACATTTTGTTTTTAAATTTTTCAAATATTAAATTCCATCTCTCAATATTCCTTTTCTAATCCATAAAAAAAAATCAAGTTCTTCGTTCCAATTTTGAACATGAGTTCAAGTGAACAAAATTTTCAAGTTTGTTAAAAAATATTTTTGTAAACTGGGAGCTGAGTACTGGTCTAATTTTTTAATTCCATGTATAATATGAATATTTTTAAGTATTTATTCGAAGTAGAACCTTTTTTTTTTGGTAAAGAAGCATTTTCTTCCATAAACTTTATAATATCTTCGAACAACTTTTACATCTTTTTTTTATAGTCTTAACCTTATTCTTAACTCTGCAATTATTTTTAAAACGTCATGGCTGTTCTTAAAGTTGATTTTGATTTCTAAGTCTTTATTAGAATTTTGGTTTTGGTTTGTTATACGAAGTAATGATCAAACTAACGTTAAAAAACTTAAATTTTAGTTAAAAAATATCGGTTTGTTGAAAAGTGAAATGCAGCAAAGCAAAGCCAAGTAAGATGTTGTGGCGACGTAAACCATCTTACCCTCACATCATCATTTCATCACCATCATCACCATTCCATCATCATTCACCGTCATTCATCATCATCAGCTCAACACTAACACTACAAACTAGTTCCCGAACATTCCATCAGTCAGTCCAGTCGAGATCCTTCTAGAACCAAACACACGCATGCAGTAATAACAACAACAACAGCCACGCAATCGACGCCTGCAGACAATAGCCGGCAAACCAACAATAGCAACAACAAACGATAGCACCGGCAAACAACCAATAGTGTTCTCGCGTTCATACACACACACACATTCACATCAATAAATATAAATAGCCTACCATTGTAAATAGTTAGTTAGTAATAAAGTGACCATTATATAGTGAACGCGTATCTTTTCTATCCCGTGAAACCGAATCCCTCTTCGGGCGGAAACCCTCAATGTCTATTATTATGTAAGATTTATTATTGTTATGGAAGATCCGAGATAGCTATCAAAACTTTCATTGGACCCCAGTATATTTCTACATCATCGGTTGAATCTTTTCTTGACGATTCCATAAATCCAAGACACACTGAAATACAACAAATCTGTCAAGAATTAAAAGTATTTTAAAAATATGTTTTTCACTGTTTGAAACATGGTGATATGTGAATGAAACCCGCTTGAGATGCCTAGGAGGAATCGAAGTAGTCAACGACAGGGAAATGACGTTTTTTTCCCAGCTCCAATTTTTTGAAGTTAATTTGAAAAGATAAAATACTACAGAAATTAAGTGTTATTATCGTTATTATGCCGATATGGAAGGCTTCAAATGGAGCAAACGATGTGTGTGGATGGATCGTACAGAACAGGCTAACGGTCATAAGCCACGTGAGTACCCTTCGGCCAAACAAACAAACGGTCAGCAATTTCGAGCGAACTGATCAAGCGGCTGAAAGTTGTTCCCTCCTGCCGGTTGAAGTCTTGCGGAACAGCATTGGCCATTTCTGCACACCATGTAAAAACTGTGTTCCGAGGGTCCTTTCAAGCCTGATTCAAATATGCTCTTGGAGCAGTAGTGAGAAGTCCTCAAGCTAAGTATTCATTATTGTATCTACTTGTACATCTGTAGTTTTATCTATTGAAAAGGATCTCTTTTTTGTTTTGATTTACCTTCGATTTGAATTCAATTAAAAGTTCTTTGCGGTTTCAAGCATTCATATTTATTCAGAATATTTAAAATCAGCTAAATAGGAGTTTTTATAGTTTTATGTTTCGAAGTCAACATACCAAGGTTCGTATTCATGTTTAATCTGTAGAAAAATTAGAAATTTACATAAACGATTCAAATCAAGTGGCTTGATTCCTGTCAGAAAAATACATCTTTATTTTGAGATTATACAATATATTCTTTACTACTCTTGTATGAGAATAAATAAAAAATTGAGGCTAGCTAGAAATTGTATCATAAATTTTCAAAACAATTATGTAATCATAATTTTTAAGATCGAATTTTTTACTACTTTGATCAGGTAAATTTAAAAGTTTCTGATTCATCATGAACAAGGACTATAAAAATCGCTCACTCCTCGAAACGCACACGAAAATGCTTCGCCGCCGACTCGCTATTCGTGTGTGTTCAATACAATCACGAACAGCAACACAAACGATTCTACGACGGCGGTTTCTATGTTGCTCGTATTACAAAATATTCATGAGCGAGTCTGAGCAACGGGATCACGAGAGACTCGTATTTGCTTCATGAAAATTTTGATACCGAGCTTGCTGTCTGTTTAGGGAAGCAAGTACGTCAGTTCAGAAGAAAAAAAAGTAGGAAAAAAAAGAAAAAGGATTCTGTCGGCTCGTCCATCTCAGAGACAAACCGTCTGGCCTCCCGTTGGCCTACACTTGTTCACATTGTTGCTGTTGATGTTATTGATGTTCCTTTAAGCTCCTAGCTTCAAAAACTGACGCACTTTCTTCCATGGGAAGCAATAATAACAGCACTAGCAAGTAGCAAAAGAATTTTTTCGGCCTCGGCATATTTGCCTGAAAAGAATAATAACATCACTAACATGGATTGGATGTGCCGGCCGTACGTACTCTGTTCTTCTTATTTTCAATTCTTTTTGTCCAACGCTATTGAAAGCCAACACGGCTTGGCGTCAGCATTGTTGTTGTTAGTGTTTATTCAAGCTCAACCTTCGCAAAGGGACGAACATTTTTCCACGGGAAAAAATAATAGCATTATCAACACGGCTCATGAGCGGGTTGGTAAAAATTTTCATGAACCGGCTCGCTGCTACGCAATCTTCGGGTTGATGCTAGATTTTGTGTGCGAAAAGGGAAGCAAAGCAATAAGGAATCAGGAGCCTTGTTTGTGTTTTCGTTTCGGTTCGAATTGATTCGTGAGAACAGGAGATTCTCGCTCACACCTCATTCGCGTTCCAGAGCATTTTTATGAGCAAAAATCGGAGCGATGCGGGTTCCGTCGCTCGTATGAATGAGTTTTTCAATCCTTGATCATGAATATGTTCAGCACAAATTGATTTGAAAATTTATGAGTTTGTCAGGAAAAAATAAGTAATAGATTTTTATGCATGTAAATATTTGAAAATTTTTACGAGGCTTCATTTGAGTTTTACTTGTTTTAAAAGTTAAAATATGCTGAACGCCTTAAAACGCTTCTTTTTATCATATCAAAATACTAATGCGTTTCACAAAATATCATTAATTCATGTTAAACGTCTCGAGATTGTTGTTCATAAGCCTCACTGTCAGATCTAGGAGTTTCAGTAGGAAACTTTAGGTGCATAGGAGGTGTAGGACGAAATGATCACCCGCAATGCTGGCCTAGCATCTCCCAGGGTTTACCTTCCCCAAATTTACCCCTCTAAAACCTCCCCACGTTTATGGGTAGATCGTAGAGATCTCTGTATCTACCGTTTAAGTAAACGTGAGTCACTTAAAGCGACTAATATACCCTCCCTTTCCCCACACAGTCCGCAGGGTTCGGCCAGGGCACCTTCAACATTTTGTGGGAGCAAGTTTTTCAATTTAAGAGATTCTATAATCTGAGGCAACGAATTGGAAGACTTATTTGCTTCTTTTGAAATTGAAAGTCAGGAAGTGTAACACCATCTAGGGAAGAAGGTGGTGCAATTCTTAATGACTGTAATTTCATAAAACGGAGAGTTGACAAGTAGCGCCAACCGAAGTTTTAGGCGACTGTTTATGCGAATGCGAATGCGAATGCGAAAGTTTTTCACTGTTTGAAACATTTGAAATGATTTTGTTTTAAAATATTGAAAAATTAAAATAAATTATTCAAACAACGAATCTTATATCATTGAAATTGGTTAACGTTTTCGGCCAGGGAACCGCCAATAAACTACTATAATGTTTAACATTAGAAATTCGCAAGTGAAAGCTGAGAATTCATTCAACAAATTAAAATATCTGTTTGAAAAAATCAAATAGATTAAATTCCAAATCACTAATAGTATAAAAATTTTAAATATGAATTTGTGATTAGAATTCATAGAAACTTTGACAGAAGGATCAATCTGAATCCATGATATATTCGAGACTCAGAGGTTAAGACATTATTTGTAAGATTTCATTAGTATGGAGAAGGAACAACTTGCAAGGGTTACGATTTTGAACAGAATTGAGAATTTAAACTTAAATTTTCGTTATCCAAAAATATATTTTTTGAAACATTTTTTAAATTTTATATTGTAATAAAAAAATTCTAAAGAAATTTTATAACCACATTTTATAGACCACATCTCGCGACCGATTATTAAATTTCGTCAAATTTTGACTATTTTTTTTTTAATCCGTAAAATGAGCATTTATGAACTAGAATTTTTTTGGTTTTAAGGCACGGAAAATATATATCTATTTAAAATGATAGTTTTATGCGCATAACAAACAAATGAACCTCAATGGATTTTAACGGATGTTCAAAACCAAAAAAAAATTAAGGCTTTTTTGTAGAATTTGAAGAAAAAATAATAGTGACAAACCCTCGTACAGTTTTTTTTATATTAATTTAAATCTAGTAGTACGCAATTGATATAAATGATATAAAATTTTCAATGCTTTGTTTTATTATTTCAACAGAACACATTGAAAGTCTATTTTTCATCTGGGATTAGGTATTGCACCAAAGTTTAAAATGATAAATTTTATCAGGTCACAATGGTAAATCGCCAAAATTTCAACGTTACTAAGCTGTACCACTTATGAAAATGTATTGATTTAAAAGAATGAAAATCGCTCCCGTTTGCCAATAAAACAACGGAAATCTGTGGCGTTGTGAAAAAGGATAATAAAACTGGGTTAACATCAGGATGCAATGTATCATAGCGATCACCATTATTTGTAGTAAGGATAAAATGTATTACGGCTCTTTGAAACTTGGACATTTCCTTAATTTGCAATTTTTGGCTCTTCTGTCTCAAAAGGTTGCCGACCGCTGGTCTAGTACATTTGTTACATTGTGCATAAGATTGTGTCGTTTTGCAACGTTTTTCGAATTTCCAAAACTCTGTAGTCTAAAAATGTTTCTTTTCGGTAAGAACGAACGACAAATGTTTTGCAGGATCAAACAATCCAACAATATATGCCAAAACAACGAGCTCTCTCGATAAATCATTCCAGTGTTTTTTTGATGAGAAGAGCCATTCATTCTACACATTCCATTGAATTGTTTTTTCTCAAAACTAAACTTTCTCTACTTTCTCCTGTGTGGGGCGCCTATGCCACGATTAGTCAGCACAACTATGCAGCCCTCCCGAGCGGCACTCAAGCCCCTCCAGTCTGAAAGTGATAGCGCAACCGGTAGGCTTCAGCTTGGTGTTGGTGACGCAGTGTGTTTCGTGGTCGATGCATATTGTACGGCTGTGTGGGTAAGCGCCACACGCGCAGAGTTCGCTTGAGTGACCGCGTCAGTAGGAACGCGCCAGCCTAGTATGGAATAGGCTGCCAAGGCGAAGTGTCGTCAGTCATTATGATGGGTGGTTTCCTTGCGGATAACGTGCTACACATCTCCAGACCCCCCTTTTTTTCTTTTTTCATCACTATTTGTCTTGCGAAGCCACAGACGATGCTGCGGTGCAGAATGATTTTATTTATTGAACATTTTCGCTCAGAAACACAAGCTCCACATTTTGCTTGCTGCTCGTTCAATTTCGAGTGGGAAATCATTGATTGACAAGAGGAATCGGGCAACGTTTGTGTTGACTTGTTGATGTAGGTTGAGTTGGGAAAAAACATTGAGCAAGGAAATTGAACGTTGCTTTGCACTTCCTTGGATTTTTTTTACCTTATGTCAAATATTTAACATTGGCAATGCAAGACAAAAACTGCATAGCTCCTTCGCCTGACTGATGCTTGTTGCGTTTTTCTTTGTTGAACTATTTATTGATTTATTTTGAAACATGTTCGTTTATTGATTGATCATAAGATTAGTTTTTTAGATGTAATTTCCTAAATACAACGAGTTAGCTTTTAAGATTTCTTTTAAAATTTCGTTACAAAACTCAAGCGATTGAAAACAACATCTCAATAATTTTCAATCCGGGCCCGGCTATAAGGCGAAACTGTTACGGCAAATCTATTTCAAATATATTCCTCCGCAACGACAACTCAAGCTTAAATCTATTGCCACTAAATTTACATAAGCCGTCTCGCCCTGCTGCCGAACTTGCAAATACACGTATCGAATCTTTTTGTCAAACCGCCAAATGTCTGTTATTTCGCCGCATTCCTCATATCAAATCGATTTGAAGCGGACTGGAAATGAAAATCCCTTATATATATATCTATACCTATTCGTAGAACTCAAACCAAGTCCTCCATTTTCATTCCCAGAACACACGGCGATGGCAGCTTCCTCATGTAAATTATACCAATATTGGATTCCTCACGAAAACGTTGCTTGCCGGAGACGAGAAGGAAATCGGATTTAATTTTCAACGGAGACGAACTTCTAAGCTGAAATGAAACTTGTTGTTTGTGACGGTTTAGATCCATCGGAAATACGATTTCAAATGAAAACTTAGGAATAAACGGTCTTGAAATGTAACTGTTTGGAACATGTTGAGTGAAAATAGTTCTCGAAGAGATGATAATTAATGATACGGAACATCTCAAGTTGAATTTGTTCAACGAATTTTGCATCATGAAAATTGTGACTTTAAAAGACATCCTCAATGAAGACATCTTTCGGCACAAATTGCTTGTTATTTAGAACCTCGCACCATTGTCCTCAAATTACCGGCAGACCACTATTCTGATTCTCGTAAAGATCTTGAATCTGATCCTCGTAAAAATATCGATTAATTCATTCAGAGTGATCAGGGTGAAGATCTAAGTTTAATCTCAGGATATGGATTCAAAATCAGACTTCTAGATAAGGCTCTGGAATCAGGCTTCGAATTTCAAATTCAGCCTGAGGTCAGAATCTGAATCTGGCATAGACATCCAGGACTAGGATCAGGCTCCAGCCAAATCATACAACAATAATATCACAGCTCGTCTTCCTCAGGTATCACGGCATATCACAGTTTCTGGCAACCCTACCTGACTGCACTGCTCAATGGGCGCATGGCAACGGCCTGGAGCATCTCGGTGTGGCCTTTCTCGCATTCGGAGTAGAAAAGAATTGGGGCCGAACCTTCTTTGCCTGAGAGTTTGAAAATCAGCATTGTTTATCTTATGCAATTAAAGCCGCTGTTCGTTCTCACATTCGATCAACCGACACGATAAATCCTTTGATGGCTTCAGCTCTGAAATGCGAGGCAACGGCGGCTCACAATTTACAATTCCACTCGGCAATTGATTATAAGAAATCCGCACCACATGATCTAAAAGATATATATCCAGAATTTGACAATATGCCCATTAACATTAGTTTATATAGGGCTATGTGGGGTAATTATGAACAAAATTTCTTCATTTGGCACACTTACAGCCACCATATGTAAATTCCTTATCACAAACTCTGAAAAGCTACCATCAATGAATGTTTCCGTGCTCTTAAACATTCTCTAGAACAACTTTTGTTTTTTGGTCGCAACCTTTGTCCTTGGGACGTCTGTTCATAATTACCCCGTCTGTTCATATTTACCCCACTCTCTAGGGGGTAATTATGAACACGGATTACGAACTCGGTATAAAATTTTTGAAAAGTAACAGTAGTTATACGTTACATTTATCCATAGTAAGCAGTGTATGGTGATTTTTTACTTAAAAAATTATGTTCATAATAACCCCAAACTCTGTTCATAATTACCCCGGACTATGTTCATATTTACCCCGAGACTTCTCCAATATGATTTATACTTATTTAATTTTTGGCATTTCGGCGAGTTGTGAAAATTCAAGGTAGAATATTTAGAAAGAACATGAAAGTATTATAGGTGGAAAGATCAAAGCTAGAGCGCTTTGGGTAGAAGAAATTGAATAGTTGGTGAAAATGTGAGCAGGGCTTTTGTTTTGTGAACAGCTTTTGAACTACTTGCGTGATTCTTTGCCGCGCGCCGTTTAAATGTTGATAGGAAGCGATGAAGAAACCCATCGCATTCCTACCCACATTGAAACACGGACGGGTCGAACACATGAGATTGTGTCCGACCGGGCGAAAAATCACCCAAGCAGCGCTCACATGTGCTAATGAATTGCTAAGCCAATTCTATCGATGCGTGCTACTTTTTAAGGTACATGGGATGGTTGCTACTTTTTGTTTCGCATATTATCCATCCGATGCCTTACTTTTTTGCCAAATGCATCGTGATGAATTGTGTTGTAATTTTTTTTATCCCATTTCCCCCCTTCTTTAGCCAAGTGATTTTGTTATCTAATTTTAATCGCCGCTGGGATATATTCTTTATATTCTTTATTCGCCGAAATGCCAAAAATTAAATAAGAATATATCCCAGCGGCGATTAAAATTAGATAACAATATGATTTATATGGTGACAGAAAATCTCAATTCAATACCAAATAATAAAAATTATTAGCAGTATCAAGAAAATGGGTTGTTTTATAAAAACTTAATCCAATTCATGCACAAAACTTGCAAAATTAACCAATGTAATCAAAAGTAAGATGTAAAACAATAGAGAAATAGCTATTTAGTGTTCTTTTTAATTGATATGTTTCTATCTTTAGTTTCGGGAGTTTAATTTCTTTGTTGCATCTTTTACGTTTTGGTTGGTTTCTTTTTTTTCCGTTTCTTTATGTCTTTACAGAACATTTTATAAGATAGGACCTCTCCATACGTGTGAAATTTTAGACGGGTTAGGCTACTCGATAGTTTTTACATCCGTTTAAAATGTCCTACGCAGCAAACATCAAGTCTTCACCAAAATGTCGTGGGCTTGGCTTTTCACGTACGTGCGAGGTATCATGGAATTGCGACCTATACATATACAGGAAATTCGAAAATATTTTTAAAGGGTTATTTTCCAAAATTCTCATGAAAATCTTCTTGGATCAGTTAACAGTCATTTTTTACAATTCTTGTCAGTTCTATATGATCGACAGTTTTGAAAAATATCGACACTTATAAATTTTTTTAACACCTGTATGAAATTTCACATAAATAGCTCTATTCTTTCAAAAAAAATTTAAATACTACCGAAGTTTTCCTCAACAAACTGAAAGAGAAAATCTTCAACCAAAAGATTTTTATTTTGCACCAAATTTAAAAAAAAAATATTCGAACAAATTTACATTGAAAAAAGTATCTATCAGGTATCACAAGAGGGGAAGGCTTAAATAAACATTGAAAAAAGTATCTAAGTAAAAAATTAGACTGCAAGAAAATACATTTTGGATCTTTGAAATCCGGATTTAACACATAAACAATTATTATTTGCTGTAATTCTAATGTTCTGAATAACAGCACGTTGTCCAAACATACAGGAAAATTGATCTTTACTTTGTGGACTTATTCACCAATTAAATTTATAAAAGTTTTTCATTTATTTTACTGTTGACCACAGAGATTTAAGGTTAATAATAATGTTAAATTTTACACAGTTATGAAAAAGAGCTCGATCAGCGAACCTTTTGTAAACAGATGGTGAATTTAATTTTTAGTCAATATTTCTTCAAGTCTGGTTTAAAATCTTATTTTTGATCAATTACCAAAAACCCTGGTTTTGGAACACGTAAAACCTGTATTCGGTATTAGAGAACTATTCCTGGGATATAAATTTTTCGGTTTTGGTATTACCGATAAAACTTTTGACTGCCTTTTTTCTATTAACGGAAAGCAAGTTTTTATCACTATTAAGACTTGTTTAAATTTGGTTACGGATTGAGCTTTTTTCAAAACTGCTGTTTTATTCACTTTTTTTCACTTTTGAAATTTAATTTTCAGTTAAAAAAAATGGGGTTCAAAAGTTTTTTGCAAAGACTGAAAAGAACTGGCATACCTTTTTTTCTAAATCCGAATCTCAATTTTGAAAAAAATCAATTTCTCAAAAATTCAAAACTTTACACATTGCAGACCTAATTTAGTTACGAAATTTATTGAATTTGGTCCAGTGGATTCTGGGATATAAATACCGAGTGCTCATGTTTCCCGGCTAAGGTTTCTCCACGGTCGTCAATGTGTTAAGATGTTATAGAAGGGAAGGGGGAGTAGTTTTTTAAGAAATTTCTTACAAGGAGAGGGAGGGGGAGTAGTTTTTTTTAGAAATTTCTTACAAGGGGAGGGAGGGGGAAAGGGGTCTGGAAATGCTTGGGTAATTAGTGAATGGCCCCCTAAGTTTATGAATAAATCATTTGACCATTAAAAAGCATTAGAAATGTCAGGAAATGCATAAGAAGATGTGTTCACAATTACCCCATAGGACGAAACTATGGGATAAATATGAATACTCATCTGTGAATAAGTGCGAATAATTTTTTTCAAAATTTCTTCATAATCCAGACAAAGCATCATTAACTGGATGTAAAACAGGTGATAACAACATTCCAGCTGGATTTCCTATGATCAGATATTCAAAACATTAAACACTGTCCGAAACGATTTCCGTTTCACGAGGTAATGGTTTTTTAAAACATCTGAAATGATATCATTATGATTTGAAAACAGATTGGAAACACGTTACAGCTGTCAATTTGATGTTAAACTACCACTTTTGGAACTTTTTGTGTTCATTCATCCCCCACAGCAGCGCGTATGGCACTTGTTCGGAATTACCCCGTGTTCATAATTACCCCACTTGACCCTACCCTTTATTCCACAAAAAAGCAAACGGTCAAGGTGCAAAACATCAAAAGGGAAAAATGCGAAGAGCTATTCACTCACTCCTAAAGAGAGAATTGAAAGTGTTGGCAGAGATGCCAATTTGCTTGATTTTTCAGGATTTGCCTGATTTTTGAAGGTCTATCCTGATAATCTGATAACCCTAGTTATTTCCCTGATTTTTGGAAATTACCTTGATTTTGCCTGATATTTAGGCTTTAACGAAAACTTGTACAGATCCGTTCAAAACTCAATAGTCTATTATCTAAGATAGATTGTGGTAGGGTAACTTTTTGTTTTTATGTTGAAAAAAATGTAGACACCAACTGGTCACCATTTTGATGTTTGATGATGATGAACAGTGCTTTTCAATGCTTTCTTTTGAAAAATTATTTAATTAAAATCATTTACAAACCTTCATGTCTAAACTAGTTATAAATTAAAAATTAGATAATTCATTAAAGAATTTATATTCTCTTCACCAAGGTGCGCTTGAAAAACCACTACAATTGCATTATCAATTTTATTTTGCTACTAGCTGGTCATTGAACATGCGTAATGTTGTTGTTATGTTTACCCTGCCACGATATGCCGAGAAAATGTAAACGTGATAAATCAGCTGTTTGTTTGACAAGTGGGGAAATGCCTTATAGAAATTCAGTGCTTGCTTTTCGTTATTCCAACCGCTAACCATTCGACCACCGAGACGTATTTTACTTCTTTATTTTTAAATTTTGAAAAAAGAAATTATGGAATTTTAAACTCAGTTTATCAACGAGTTTTGGCAACGGAAAATTTTTTTTCGAACAAGTGAATTTTATTTTGAAAAAATTAATTGTGACTACGTCAGTTATTCGCCGTTGATGTTCACGCTGGACTATGTTGAACTATTAATGCTTAAAAAATAATAATAATCGAAGTTTTGTGGATAAAAACGTTTTTTGAGTTTTCAGCGAAAACTCATTTTTTTTTTACTTTATTCGAACATTTGAAGAAGTTTACATAACTGTTGAAGCTACCAATTAGGCGCAATTTCTGGAGCAAGTATCTTAAGCTAACAATAATTTATATATTTCCAGTGGTGTTGGGAAAATTATTCAGTTTTCAACTAGCGCCAAAATTAAGAAATAACAATTCATAATAGCATAAAAAAATTCCAAATTAAAAAAATTGTTGGTAGATCACGGATATCACATATTTTTATAGGCTAGGAGTAGATCATTCGTAAAACGCAACAAAATTGTTGCAATTCCTTTATTGTTAGCAGTTGAGAAATGGGCTATTCCAATTATTTGATTAGCACAAGTTCAAAATCTTGCAGATGGCAGTTTCCAAATTTTTCGTTGGCAAGGTGAATAACGTTGCTAATTAATAAGTGACTATTTAATGAAGCTTGTTTGAGTATATTTACTTCAAAGTTTAGCTCCTCTGTATTTTGAAGCAATACAGGCATTTGTTGATTTCAACACT
Organism: Uranotaenia lowii; assembly: GCF_029784155.1. Classification (NCBI taxonomy): domain Eukaryota; kingdom Metazoa; phylum Arthropoda; class Insecta; order Diptera; family Culicidae; genus Uranotaenia; species Uranotaenia lowii. The sequence goes on from NC_073692.1 coordinate 22,356,642, forward strand.
TTTTTACCTAATAGCGCCAGCACTAAATTTTACATCGGAAGTCCGGACTTTCGATTTCCTACAAAGAAAAGTGAAGTACTAGATTGTCGGAAGTCTGTGTTTTGTTGCCAGTTCACCAGCGACGTTTCTAAAATTTCTATTTAAATTCACAATACTTCTTGGGTCAGCGGCAATAAAGATTCATTTTGCGCGTTTGTTTCCACTTTGAAAACCTAGCATTCGTTCGGTATGAACTGTTGAGAAGATTTAATCTCTTCAACCTCAGTTTTCAGAGATGCAATGGACTCGTTTATTGAGCTAGCAACTCGGTCAATTCATTAGTTTTTTCGATAGAATTAATTATGTCAGACTTTATCATGTTGCGTAAGTCCAACAAGCTTTTATCGGGAAACTACACCCAAAATTCAGCCTCTGTGCCAATGGCGTGTAGTCAATTACATAGCATCATTGGTACAAGAAGATAACGCGACCGGTGCTGATTCGATTTGCTTCCACCGGCATCAATCTCCCAAGTTAACCGAATTGCGTATGTCTGAAAGAAACAAAATAAAAACGCTTTCACGTCCCTCCCTATCGCATCACAAGACGAAAAAGGATGGAAATAAATACAGGCCAACACCAGGCAGCCGGCGAACCGAGCACTGTGCGTGTGTATGTAGCAAAAGCAACAACAAAAACATTCCTTCAATTCACCAGCAAACAACCGCCGGCCAAGCTGCCCGGCTTTAGCAGCTGTGTATATGTAGCGTGTGTATGTAATAGCAGGCAGTAAGCAAAGCACAGTTCTCATTCAACGGTTTTCCCGCTGCCTTCACTCCCGTTCCCTTTCCCGTTTCCATCACAAGACAAAAGACTACCTTGAAAGGAGGCCAAACGCCGGGAAGCCACCGTTGTGCGTTTTATCCCTCGTCCTGCAAGAAGCGCAAAGAGTACACTGGTTAAAATCTCGAACTGGCAAGATGATTTGGTTGGTGATTTGAGTTCGACTCACCCTACTGCGCTAAGGTTTTTTTTTCTTGCTTCTGGGATCAATTATCCAATAGGAATGAAATGCCATGAAATGTAGGGGAGATGAGGGCATAACGAGCACCCAGGGCATAATGAGCACTCCTTTTTTCTACATAAGTACGTATTTTCTTAAACAAATTTTTATGAGGACTTGTTTCGTACTACCCATAGTATTAAATTTTCACCAAATAAGAAATATCCTTTTCATCTTTACAGAAATATTAAATAATAACCAGCAAGGTTCTCAAGTGACGAAAATATTATAATTTTTGAGCACCACCAAATAAGCTTTTTTGACCTTTAAATAATCTTGATCTGAAATGTACGCACTGCAACATGATCTACACATTGTTTCTCAATTTTCAACATAATAAAATTTTTGATTTTTCACTTTAATCAATTTTAAAACGCGTTTTTACTTTCATTCGTTCACTAGAGGCGAACAGAGCACTATCAATGAAGGCATAATGAGCATTTTCTGCCGTGGAATCTAGCAGCGAATTCAACTCAATGAAGTCAACTGAATAATAGAGCTACAGCTTGGCTTGTTTTGTCTGTCGATTCGGGTTATTGGTAAAGTGTCGGAGAGGTAATCAAGTAGACTCGAGTTCGAATCCTGTTCGAGGGGATTTGTTTTTGCACATACCATTCATGATTGATTTTTTTTATTGTTACATTATACGGCTAATAGCATCAAAGCATCATCCGTCAAGCAAAACACCAGAAACATAATGTATGAGCATGTGTTCATTCTTTGAATTCTACAAACAGACCTAGATTATTTTGTTATTGCTTTGTTTGATGAATCTACGCCTCACCGTTTAGTGCAATCATGATCATGAATGATAAATAAAAAAAAAATCACCTCGACCAGTAATCGAACTCGAGCCTACTGATTACCTCTCCGACATCTTACCAATAGGCCAAATCGTCAGACGGTACAAGTCAAGCTGTAGCTCTATTACTCAGTTGACTTCATCGAGTCGAATTTGCTGCTAGAATCCCCGGCAAAAAAACGCTCAATATGCCTTCATTAATGGTGCTCATACTGCCTCGGGGGGTTTCTCATTATGCCTCTACAGTGACTGGTTTTCAGCTTTCGGCAAAAATTTTCAAAATGCATTTTTAAACGTTTTTATCTACTTGTTCAAGTTTCATTCAATTAGGCAATAGACTATTTGAGTGTCTGAACACGAAAAAATGATGTAATTCACATATTACAGCTGTTCTCTATGGTTAAATAAGCATTTTCCTTAAGGTGGCCATTATGCCCCCATCTCCCCTATTTCTTGTTTCGCTTGAATGTGGTGGTCATGCATCATTTTGGTTGGGAGCCGAGTCCTTATGCCAGTTACGGTTTTTCAATTACACCGTTTTCGGCACAGTGCACATTTCAGCGCATAATCGGCACAGAGATGTGCTAAATAAGCATTGGATTTTCGCAACCTCTTCTATGGGTGTATCAGCAGCGGATTTTTGGATTTCATCAGCGACAGTAGCAAATTCACATTGGTAGGTTGTTTTTTGGCACCATCTGCGATGATACATTTCATCTTGCGAATCATCATGCATTTCTGTTGCGTTTGATCATCGTAGCAGCAAACGCTTGATGGTGAAACAAACCTCGATGATTGTTTGCGTCGTCTACATTAAGAATCAGCAAGAACAATGGAGAAGGTTCTGTTCTAGATAGCGTTTGCTTCTTATCAACAGCTAAGGAATCTATAAAATACTTTTAATTACATTCGGGCTTCAGAAGTTTACACTCTCGGGTAATGTTTATTCCAGGAAATACTGGCCTTCGGAAACACAGTCGGTTCAAGAATTTTTGCAAGGAAATGAAAGGAATCTTCCTGCGACACAGCCGGCTTCGCATAACGTTGAAGAAAGAATGGGATATCGATGAGAATTTGGATGACAGTTATTTTTTAAACGTCATACCAAATCTGATCGGTTGAAAAACAACCGTTTTGGGAAATTTTTTGTGAGTGAGATTCTTTCTATCAGAATTTAAGGAGGATACTTGATCCCCTTTTCTTATTTTCACCATATCTTTTTGGAAAAATTTAGCAACTCGCCGTCTTTGACATTTTTTTACAGCTTGTAACTTCAAGTTTTTATGCTCCAAAAATTAGAACGATACTTGAACCCGTTGATGAACTAGAAGCATTTTCGTGGGAGTAAAAAAATTGCGATTTTTCTGAAGTTAGGGGAGACTTGATCCCCTATTGAAGGAGACTTGATCTTTCATTCAGGAAGCCCTTATCCTTGTATAAAAATCAAACAAAGCCCCAAGATAGAATGTTAATTGATTATTTTGGTCATGTTTGTTCTCATTTTACAATTTATAGCAGACATAAAAACAAAATTCTATAACTTTGTCTCAACGCTAATAACATTGCATACTTAAAGGCGCTATTTTTTATAATTAAGAGAAAATGAATTATTTTTGCTCTTTTCTTCAGACAATTGTTTGATAAATATTAGTTTTTGGATAAATATTAGTAATTTCGTAAACAGCAATCATAACGATCAATTCAGAAGAAGAATATGCCGTTTGGAAGGGGGATCAATTGTACCCAACTCTAGGGGATCAATTGTACCCATAATCAACATTTTAGAAAACTTTTTCTGAAAAAAGTTGAGAGTTTTCCATTGCTTCCAAAATATGGCATTATGAAGTTCATTTTACGCCCGAAAGATTGATACATTGGAACAAATATTTTTTTCATAATTTTCCCATGTAAGGAACATTTTAAAGTGATGGAAAAAGATCTTCAAGTTACATTTTGTGAAATTTTTCAAACAAAGTTCAATTACTCAAACAATTATTTTGTTGAAATTTTTTAAACTACAAGCATTGTTATTTTGCTCATTTTGGCACATTTTTCTAGAACATTTGATCTTTGTAAGACATTCCAGTTTCGAGATATAGCTAAGGAATCAAGTATCCCCAGGGATCAAGTATCCTCATTCTCCCCTAATGATTTACTGGAAATCAACATGAGTGCGCTAAACGCACGATGCTTCATTTGCTAAGTTGTTTTGGGCCTCATTTGTGTTTCGAATTCTCCAAATTTCGTTTACCGAAAGCCATGCACATCCGATTGGAAGGTGTTCGGTTTTAGTGGGTTTCGATCCTCCGATAAGTACTGGGCATTTCCGAGTATGTTGTTAGGCTGCCGGAAGAAGCTGTAGATAAGAATATCTATCGTCTTTTTTCTGTGAACCAAACATTCCTGGGTTCAAATCGATTTTCAGTGAGCCTGACTCACATTCCTGCGGAGAAGCATATTATGTCATTGTATAAGCCTACAATTAAACATAATTTTTGGCATAACACCATCAGGCGTTATCTGGCTACCAAGATACTGGAAGCACTCTTCTTTCTCAACTTGTTGTCCAGGTACTATGAAACTGGAGGGATTTCCTGTGTTGATCTCCATCGACTTGGTCTTTCTTACATTGACTTTGAGACCTGCTGCCTTGGAACTTTCGGTGAGGTCGTCGAGTTTGCTCTTCATATCCGGTTGTGTTTGGGCGAGCAAAACAATATCGTCAGCCAGGTCAAGGTCGTTCAGTTGCTACATTGTTGAAGGACTCCACGGCAATCCTCGGTTCGTGCACAGTTGATCGATCCAGTCAGAATCTCATCCATTACGATGAGAAAAAGTAGCGGTGACACGATACATCCCTGTCTCACTAGCAGTTACCGGGATTGGTTCGGACAAGACACCGTCGTGCAAGACCTTGCACGAAAATGCCTCGTACTGTGCTTCGATGAGATGGACTAGTTTCTCTGGACCCTCGTTGCCTTAGAGCCGCCCAGATGTTTTCATGGTTAAGTCGGTCGAATGCTTTTTCAAAATCAACGAACACCAGCAGAAGAGAGTCCTGGAATTCGTTGATTTGTTCCAGTATGATTCGTAGCGTTGTGATGTGGTCAACACATGATCGTCCGGATCGGAATCCAGCTTGTTGCCGTCGGAGTGTAGCGTTTATTTTCTCCTGGATCCTGTTCAGAATCACTTTGCAGAGTACAGATCAACGTTATGCCTCGCCAGTTACCGCACTCTGTCAGGTCTCCTTTCTTCGGGACCTTCACGAGGATACCCTGCATCCAGTCGGCCGGGAATGTTGGAGTATCCCAGATGTTAGCGAAAAGATGGTGCAACATTTGTGCTGACAAGGCAGGGTCGGTTTGCAGCATTTCAGCAGGGATGAAATCGATCCGGCGCTTTGTTGGATTTCATGCTTTCGATTGCTGCTTCTATTTCAGCCAGCGAGGGCGCTTTCGAGTTGACGCCATTAATGCAACTTTCTTTTGGCGCTTCGAGCTGCGGGTTTTGTTGGCCATCGCTATTCGTGACTCGGAAGAGTTGTTCGAAGTGCTCAGCCCATCGTTTGAGCTGATCTGTTCGATCGGTCAATAACTGACCTTCTTGGTCTTTTAGCGGCATTCTTTCATTAGTCCTTGCGCCACTGAGGCGGCGAGAAATATCATAAATATCTCTATTGGCGACGGCTCTGTAGGGAATAATGCGAGTGGAAAATATCTTGAATAAAACAATGCTAAAATGAGCAAATGAAATATTGGTAACCCTAGTATGAAGAAAATAAACATTGCTGTGCTCGTCAACTGGTGTGAGTGGCTCTTGTGGAAGCATTCGTTCAAACGAGAGAGGAAAACGTGTAGAGTTGTAGAAGAGCAGAAGAGAATGTCGCCACGGGAATAGAAGTGGACTAAAGCTTCAGTTTACAGACTAATGTAGTGAGAAACGGGTCGTTTTGTGAATCTCGGCGTGGAAAAAAAGAAATTATCGCGAAAGAAAATGGCGATTATAATGGTCGGTTTCGACAGGCTCTTTCTCCTTCTTCGGCTGGGGAGTTTGTCCAGGCTCTCTTGTCTCGTGTACAAGCTCGTTTAACTGCCTTTTCAAGCTCCTCCAAGTTTCTTCCGACATCCACAAACTTCGTCTTGCATTCGTCAGGCATTCTTGATTGCACACCACTGTTCTTCGACTGTTCCGTCTGTCGGCAATTCCGAGGCTCGGGATTCTAGCTGTTCAACGTATGCCCTTTTCAGCTCTGGATTCTCCAACCGGCGGACGTCGTATCGACACCCGACTTTCTCCTCGCGCCGTTGGACACGCGCAACTCTCAGTCGTATCTAGCCAAGGACGAGGTGATGGTCAGATGCAATGTCTGCGCTTCGTTTGTTGCGGACATCAAGAAGGCTCCTTCTCCATATTCGGCTGATGCAGATGTGGTCAAATTGATTTTCTATTCGGCCATCTCGGGATACCCAAGTGACCTTATATGTTGATCGATGGGGGAAGAGCGATCCACCGATCATCATGTTGTTGTTGCCACAAAATTCTACAAACAGCTCTCCTTTTTCGCTCATCTGTCCTACGCCAGAGTAAATAAGGACTTGCCCGGATTGTGTCTTGTGTTCTCCAGTATTAGGCCAGCGGACTTCGCTTAGTCCCAGAATTTCATGCTTGAGGCGGCTAGCTACTTGAGCCAGTTTGCCTTGTTGGGCAAGGGTTAAAACGTTCTAAGTTCAAATTCGTGTCTGTGTTTTCATGCTAAAAGTCGTCGCCAAAGTTCCAGGTCGGTTATTTCTTTCGGATTCTGTAACAAGTTTATGAATCGGGAGCAAAAGGTTGTTAGCCTACAATACAATTTTGTTGCGTTAATAAACTAGCAACACCGGCATCATCATCATCACCATCTTAGCTTATTCGACAGTTATTCGTTCCCAGGACTATGTGACCGGACGGTGGCATCGGATTGCACCTTCTAAGGTGTGCACGGGAGTTGTGATGTGAACGATAATAATGAATAAAGTCAGTCGTTAATAGTCAGTCGTAAAGTGTAGTCTAGTTTTAGTTTTTAGAAATGCCGAAACCCGTTCATCAAAGTATAATTAATATACTCCAAATCCAGTGCAAAGTTGAATTCAATTGTTAAGAAATATGAGAAATTGCAAATTGAGAAAAAGTTCAAAAAACATCTCTATGAAAAAAATGAAACTGGTATTGGTCTAATATACAGAAACAAATAATAAGAATTCTTTATTAAAATATATAAAAAATTATCGAATTGAAAACATAAAGTTTTTAAATTGATAGGAACTTATATTGGAAATTTATTGCGGAATAAAATTTTTTGAATGATTCCTTTTCGTTCAATCATTAAATTAAAAAAAATCATTTCGTTAGCTACTTACTATTGTGCGTTTGAAAGCTGCTTAGGTTGATAATGAAAATAATGGTGAAGATTACATTTTTTTTTAACTTATTGGTTCCCGTTTCCGCTTATAGTATAAGGCTTATTTACAAAATGAGTTTGAACTTTCTTGCTGTCTTTTCTCCGAAAAGTGTCGTCCATAACTTAGCTTTATGACATTTGAGGCTTCTTTCAGAAGCCAACAAAAAGCAATCTTCTCACCTTTCAGTAAGGAAAATGCCAGTATCGAAAACTTTTATGTAAATTTCATAGATACCTACAGTTGAACAGTCAGTCGCTCCTTATGCTAATGAACATGGTTCTTATGAACACGGAGTCAATTGGATGTAGCATATTTACCACCACACTTTCAATTCGATAACATCCGACCAATCAACCGGAAGAAGAAGGGTTGTTTTTGGTTGTAGGGCGTAGGTTCAGCCAAGAGTGGAACCGGATGTGGCTTTTCACAGGTGTTTTTGCGGAATTCGAGACTCGATTGTGGCGCATTGCCGGCTTTTTCCGGGTGATTTCGGTCCAATGATGATGGTGGCAATGGTGGTTTCCGATGAACATTAATGGTAATCATTTGATCTGATGATGCCAGTCGGGGCTGCCTGATTGGTTACATAATTTATGACTGTTTTCAGTTTTAATTATCTGGAAGCTTACCGAAGTGGTGAAAAATGTTTTCATTGAATTAACCTCGTGCAGCTTTGACGGACAGAAGTGGATTTTGTTTCATTCCACAAAATTGTGGGCAATTTTTATTTAATTTTGTTTTGTCTTTGAAAAATCATGCGTTTGGTTTTTTGATAAATTGGAGAATTTAAGTCGTTGTCTAATGTTGATCAATACCAGTTCCCTTCGCCCCTAACGTT
>NC_073692.1:22365264-22412264 GCF_029784155.1 Uranotaenia lowii
CAGATAATGTCCTCTTAAAAAGGTCCTCATAGGAAACAACATAACAGAAGGTCTACTGAGGGAAGTTCTAACCTCAGGGAACTAATCACCTGTCAACAAATGAGCCCTCAGAAGAGGGTAATACTACAATAAACTTAAAAACCGGCTTTCCTTTCTATTTAAACATAACCTTCTTACTCAAGTTTCAACTCAGTTGGTATTCTCGATGTTCTAATATAATATAAAAAATCATTTTTGAGATTCCAGTTCTCCAAGACCAAAACTAACAAGTAACAACCTTATCAATTCAATTCCAAACATGTGAAGTCAATTTCAAGCAAGATTTTTATGCAGATTTCTGATAGCAATATCATTTAAAAAAACAATTTGAAGCGAAACATGATCAGCTTCTCAGAGCATAATTTCGTTGATGTCTGGTAAAGGCATTTTCTCAGGGAATGTTTCAACAAGGAACTTATAAGTTGTTAACAAGAAAATCGTATCATGGAATATTCACACATATTTTTTTTCATCGATTTATCCTCTCAGGGAACGTCATCACGGGGATGTCTTACAGAAAGAACGTCTTCGCAGAGAAAGGCTTTTTTTGAAAGTTTCTCTCAGGGTATCTGTTCTTACAAAATACATAAAAAATTAATTTCAACACAATTGGATTGAAACAATTAATAATCAACTCAAATGAATATTATAATATTCAACATCCCATGTTAATTTTAATTTAGGTTTTTAACGCAGATTTTTAAAAGGATATAAAAAAGTAACTTGAAATTCAAATCAGATCAGTTAAGTACTTAGACAAAAATTTGTTTTTTTTTTTTTATTTCCAAGGTATTTTCTCTCTGGAATGCCTTCATGAGGGACGTTGTGGGGAGTTAATTTGTAAGAATGTTTTTCACAGACGTAATGATGGAAATACCGTTTTAAAGAAGGTCCTTGCCTGTAAAATTATTTCATAAAATGTTTATACACGTAATGTTATATATTTTCTAACATGACTATCTTCCAGGTAATGTCCAAACAGAGTAGATCGTCTCAGGGAATGTCCTCACAGAAAATGTTCTTCCAGATCGATCCTTTCAAGGCATGTGTTTATTGGAAATGTCCTCTCGGGCAGTTCCTCTTAGGAAATATTCTCTTAAGCCAGATCATTTCGGGGAATGAATCTCAGGGCAGATCCTCACAGGGAATGTTTTCGTGGAAATTGTTCTCACCGGGAAGATCCTCACGGGGAATGTCCACGAACCTTCACAGGGAAAGTTCTCATAAGGAACGTCCTCTCGGATAGGGGGGACAGGGAATGTTCTCAGATCAGATTCTCTCAAGGAATGTATTCATAGGAAATGTCCTCACGGGGGATGCAGTCACAGGGAACATCCTCTCGGGTAGTTCCTCATAGGCAATATTCTAACAGGTAATGTCCTTCCAAGCATCCATCCATCATCTCAGGGAATTTGTTCATAAAGAATGTTCTTCCATTGCATATCCTCTCAGTGAGCATCCTCACAGGATCCTCAATGTCCCTTCATGGCCGATCGCTCAGGGAATGTCCTCTCAGGGTAGATCCTCACAGGGAAAGTTCTCAGGGCAGATCCTTACAACGAATGTCCTCACAGGGAAAGTTCTTCTCAGGGCAGAATATTGTCTTAGGCAGATTCTAAATGTCCCTCTTAAGGAATGTCATCTCAGGTAGATCTTCACAGGGTAAGTTCTCGAGGCAGATCCTCACAGGGAAAATTCTCAGGAGAGATCCTCTCAGTAAAATCCTCACAGGGGAAAGTTTTACGGCAGATCCTCTCAGGGAATGTCTTCTCAGACAGTTTCTCACAGGGAATGTCCTCTCAGGGCAGATCCTCACAGGGAAATTTCTCAGGCAGATCCTTACAGGGAAAGTACTCAGGCCAGATCATCACAGGGAATGTCCTCTTGAGCAGATCCTATAGGGAGAATTCTCAGACCAGATCCGCACAGGGAATGTCCTCTCAGGAAAATCCTCACAAGGGAAAGTTCTCCGACAGATCCTCTCAGGGAATGTCTTCTCAGGCAGTTCCTCACAAGAAATGTCCTCTCAGAGAAGGTTCTCAGGCAGATCCTTACAGGGAAAGTTCACAGGTCAGATCCTCACAGGGAATGTCTTCTCCAGGCAGTTACTCACTGGGAATGTCCTTTCAAATGGGACCTCACAGGGAAGGTTCTCAGGACAGATCCTCACAGGGAAATTCTCAAACCAGATCCTCACGGGGAATGTCTTCTTAGGCAAATCCTCACAGGACAGATCCTCTCAGGATAATCTTCATAGGGAAAATTCTCAGAACAGATCCTCTCAGGCAATGTCTTCTCCGGGCAGTTCCTCGCAGGGAATGTCCACTCAGGGCAGATCCTCACAGGGAAAGTTCTCAGGCCAGATCCTCACAGGGAAAATTCTCAGAAGAGATCCTCTCAGGGAATATCTTCTCCGGCAGTTCCTCACAGGGAATGTTCTCTCATGGCAGATCCTCACCGGGAAAGTTCTCAGGGCAAATCCTCTCAGGGAATGTCTTCTCCGGGCAGTTCCTCACAGGGAATGTCCTCTCCAGCAATTCCTCACAGGGAATGTCCTCTCAGGGCAGATCCTCACAGGGAAAAGTTCTCAGGCCAGATCCTCACAGGGAAAGTTCTCAGGCCAGATCCTCACAGGGAAAGTTCTCCGGCAGTTCCTCACAGGGAATGTCTTTTCCGGTCAGTTCCTCACAGGGAATGTCTTCTCCGGCAGTTCCTCACAGGGAATGTCCTCTCAGGGCAGATCCTCACAGGGAATGTACTCTTAAGCAGATCCTCACAGGGAAAATTCGCAGACCAGATCCTCACAGGGAATGTCCTCACTATTAACAGTACAGATCCTCTCAGGGAAAATTCTTAGGGCAGATACTCTCAGGGAATGTCTTCTCCGGCAGTTCCTCACAAGGAATGTCCTTTCACGCAGATCCTCACAGGGAAAGTTCTCAGGTCAGATCCTCACTGGGAAAGTTCTCGGGCAGATCCTCACAGGGAATTTTCACAGGAAAGATCCTCGCAGGGAATGTCCTCTCAGGAAAATCCTCACAGGGGAAAGTTCCCAGGCAGATCCTCTAAGGAAATCGGTATCAAATTTTGAATACGGCGAATGCGCCATTACCTTTGTTTTGAGAAAAACGCATTTCAATTTTCAGAAAATAAAATCAATTTCCTATTTAGCTGCGTACAATCATTTTCCTAAAGAAGTCGCTAAAATGCTTTCAAATTGGTTTAATTTCAACACCCGATCGATAAATATAGCTTTTCCGTACTAATTACCACAAAAAATTAATAAATATAACTGTGGGCCCTTTTACCACAGACTGGTGCTCTCATTTTGTTCATTCGCCAAATTGGAGTGCCCTTTTGAATTGCAGAATGACTATTCGCCTTTTGGATCACTCATTAAAGAAGCAATATTCAAGCAAATTTCGGCTTGAAAGCGGGTCCAAATGATCACGTTAGCACATTCAACGATCTTATAAATACTGATTTGTGCATCTCCTTGTCCTGGAAATTTTTTTTTCGAAAACTTCAATGTCCTTTTTCCATCTCGAGATAACTATTGGCCCTTTTGTTCGCGACGAAATTTCGAGGGGAAATGGGCGAATGAACTGTGGGATTACACACTCATAAAAAAAGCTATTCGCCTTATTTAAAAAATTAAATTTAACTTCACTAAAATAAGAAAAATTGAAAGGAGATCATATTTTCGGATGTAAAATGAATAGTTTAACGCATTTATGTGATAATCTGGATTTGTTTACAGTTGGCGCATTCGCCGTATTCAAAATTCGATACCGAAATGTCTTCTCAGGGCAGATCCTCACAGGGAAAGTTCGCAGAACAGATCCGCACAGGGAATGTTATCCTAGGCAAATCCTCACAGGGGATATTCACAGGACAGATGCTCGCATGGAATGTCTTCTCAGGAAAATCCTCACAGAAAGTTCTCTCCGGGCAAATCTTTACAGAGAATGTTCCTCACATGGAATTTGATACACAAAATGTTTCTCACGGAGAACGTTTTCTATAAAAATGTCACAAGAAACAGGCTATCAACAAATTAACTATAATGGAATGTTATTTAAATACAATAGTTCTCCAAGTATAACTTGAACTTCTCCGCTGAATTCAAATACCATCAAGACTTAATTTCTTAATAATTTCTTCCACACTTGAATGGCTTCATTCGGCATCCATTTTGTTCAACACAAAATATTCAATTTTTTTTATTTTGGCTTCCTAAAGCGTCCATTTTGTTCACAATTTCATTTATGATTTACGAAAACTTGAGCAATTATTCGCCAGTTTCAATCCTCATTACAATATTTACCTTTGAAGGGAATTCGACTGCGCCAATTGTCGTAACCGACCGATTTTCGCACACTCAAGCATCATGAAACATTTAATTTCTTTTCCGCTCCTACAATCACAACCTGTCTTTTGTTCATCTTTCTTCAAACTGGTTTTTCTAATCTGATTTTTCATTTGCTCTGATGTTTTTTTCTCTCTCTCCTGCTCTTTCTCGTGATGAAAGAACACTATATTTTTATCACTGGGTTTTCTCTATACCATGTGCACCGATGGAAATTATCAGTTAATATTCATTTATCATACTAGACATTTACCTCTATTTATATTTTATTTACATCAAGAACGTTTAGCTTATGATAACATAGATTTCATTCACTATATTCACTATATTCACTATACTATATACACTATATACACTATATACACTATATACACAATATTCACAGTGAAAATAAATTCATTCTGTTATTTGATTCGGAAAAATAGCTTAGCTTAGCTTAGCTTGATTGACTACTCACATCCACCTGAATCAGTGAACCCGAAATGCTCTGTTACTATTTAAAAAAAAAGATCTTTATAGAAATGTTTTTCTTTCATTTAGTTGTTAATTAGTGATATGATTGTTCAATTTCTATTGTTTTAAAATAAATGCATTTCGAAAACCATGATCGCAGGCGTGGCTCAGTAGAACGAATTCCACATCGCCAATGGTTGCTACTCCGTGATTGACCGAGGCCACCAATTTTGTTCAAAGGTCAAATGAATGGTGTTTGGGACTGACAGCACATTCACAATGCCCAAAACTGATGCTCTCTCTTTAATCATCAATAACGGCGCCGGCCACGTCCTAGTAGTCAAAAGATAGATTGGAAAAGAGAGAAAGGGATAAAAGATATAACTCGTGCTTTAAGACCGAGGTCACCTCTGCATCCTAGCAAATAATTTTTTGGGATTGTGGGTTAAAGGATATGATCAGGAAACACTTTTGACTAGTGCGATCTTGTAAACCAAGTAAATCTGCTAAAACTGAAACCTTGATTTATTGCCTTATTGATTGTATTTTCAATACTGTTTAGCATAGGTGTTTTATTAATCAAATATTCAAAAAAAAAATATTTATTTTTTAAGGATTTCCTAAAAATATCTCGAGTTTCTCATCAATTAAAAGGGCCATTATAAAAGAAATCTCTAATCGTTAAAATTATTAAAAAGCCTTAATTTTTCGAGTACTGTTCAACACATTATTTGACTTTTTTTTCTTGATTGTTGGTTAACTTACTAATTTATGTTTCGAAATTTAATAAATTTGCAGGTACAGCTACTTATCACTTCTATTCTGCATTTCACTCATTAACTAATTCATCGAAATCAGCAATATCTAAGCTCGTTCAGATTTGAGAAGGATGAGTAGATTACTTTTGTTTTTAACCTGAACAATAAAATGTTGTAAGCAAATATATGGTGATTATTTTGGAAATGGTAAAAATTTTGGCTTTTAATGTTAAGACTTTTAATCCCAAATATTTTAATGTTATTGTTTTTCTATTTGTAGGTTTAATCGGCTCGGGGAACTCAATTTTTTGTTAAAAAAAACGTTTATTAGAAGGTTTCGATAAAATTAAAACGATAGATAATATTCCAGACTATAAAATAATTATTTTTCATTTTTGTAGGGTAACATTGATGTTTGTCAAAGTTTTTATGTCCTATCCATTTGACTACTTTCTTATGCAAAAAGTAAATTACTTTAAAAAAAAATAAATCTTAAAAATGGTTAACCCTACTATCAACTATGATCTACTCAAAACAAAAATAGTTATTAACGAAATGTACAAAAAATGTACAAAAATCTCGCAAAATGGATCCGCCTGTGGCTCAGGCACATTGAAAGAAAAAATACGCTTGACAAAAATTGTTGATCCTAGTCAGTCAAAAGTCTTGTGCTCATGCACCTCTACTAAGGCTCGCCAGCATTCAAGTAATGAAAATAAATAAAAACAGATACTTAGCTTCGATTTGTCGATGAACCATCCGGTAATAACATTCCTATAAATGAAATATATAATCCATTCCAAATATCCAGCTATCTTTCTTCATCTGGCTGAATGTACTGCTCCGTTGTTTTTGTTGCCTTTTTCGCTGATGAATTCGTATTTTCAGATCATTTCCAGTTGAATATCTTCGCTTCATATTTCAAACATTTTGCCTGTTCCTGTGGATCCCGGTCCATCATAAATAACCACCGAAGTTTTAACGACTTTATGATTTTTCAATTTAATATTTTCACCATTTTGACATGCGAAAGAAAACGCTTCCCGAGAGCACTTGAAAAATTTCTGCAGAAAAAAAAAACCTCTCCCGAGCAGACTTTGATGCCCAAATTGATAGCTAATTGAAAGCAGTATATGCTGTCAATAGCAAATTGATAGCATCTTTTGCTATTGAATTTTGTACGAGAGCAAAATTAGGTATAATTTAGGTCTCAGGTATTTTGATTTTACAGCAAGATAAGACCACATTTAGGTATCAACAGCAAATGGTGAGCAAAATTTGGTATACACTTTAACTTAAGAGCAAAACTAGGCATCATGGAGGTGTCATTTTCTTAAATAAAATGCAAACCCGAGACCAAACTTTAAATATCATTTGCTGTAAAACTTAACCAATGGCAAAGTTAGGCATCATTGGGACATCCCTAATTTTAACCAAATAAACATTTTAAATCAAAATTGAAGCATAACTTTGTAATAATATATTAATTTACTTCTGCTTAAAAACAAAAATTGATAGCAAAAGTAGGCATGATGAGCTGTCCATATTTTTTAAAATAATGTTTATGAATCAATTCAAACACCGGTAACTCAGATCTTAATTCACAAAATTGGGTAAGAGCCGAACAAGGTTTTTTTTTAAATCTTGAGCTTCAAATGTTTGTTTTTAACAATTCAAGCTCCTATATCAAAATCATCATTTTTATCGAAAAGTAAAAAAATTATTTACCAATTCAAGCAACACAACTGGAAAGGTTTGAAAATGTTGTTTTGAGTCTCATCAAAGATATCGTTCATAAAAGTCAAAATAGTTATTTATGCAACACTTTTTAAAAAGTGATTTTTTCAGCACGAGTCGTAAGTTTACATCGGGTGCTGATAAAATTGAGTTTTGCAACGGGTTACATAAACAATATTATGCGGATTCGGAAAATTCCCTTAAAATTCATTAATTAACATGAGAACATCTCAACAAATAACCGCATGCGGACGAACATGCCAATGACTGAAAAATTCAGATCTAGTAGGTTGTAAACTGTGCATTTGTAAGCAGAAAAAGTGTCGAAAAGAAGCACTTTTTGATACTGTTTTCGGTGTCTTTTGATTTTTAAAACGAAAACATTTTGTGTTTCAGAGGCAGATAATATGCAAGCATATGTCGATTACTTGCAATGAATATTTTTCCCTCTTTCTATTCTTCAATGATTCTTTTTAACAGCAAATCTTCCAAAATTATTATTTTTTTGGAATTTCAATGCGATTATGGAAATGGAAATATGGAAATGTACAAAAGATTCGACAATTGTATTCTTTTTTTCATTCTTAATGTGATATTACATTCAAATGAGATATAACTACCTTACTCATACAAAAATAAACCAATTTTTATAATATTTAGGAATTCTGAGTATATACAAATAAATATTCATGGTTATTACAATTCTAAAAAAGTGTTATGAATACTTCTCATTATATCTTGAGTACCTAGTGAATTTTAATAATATTTTGAGTTTATAAAATGCAACTCAGTTTCGTTCCAACGCATAACCTAACGTTAAGTTAAATTTTGTAACAGTGTATGTGTTACAAAATAGTGTTAGTGTTGTTATTGTTTTGATTTACTGCGCGGAGTTTTTTTGTACGGGATTTTCTTGGGTGGACATCCCGATTGATACGGGGATGTTTCGGTTCGGGTTACACAAATGGTTCCGGTGCCACCGGTTGCTCCTCTTCATTACCAGCGTGACCAGCAATCAACAACCGACTCATAGGGCTGAGATAAAAGATCTCCACTGCTAGCGATCCGGAGCCAGCGTCTTCGCTTGCTGCCAGCCAAGGTTCTACTCAACTGTGTGGATTCCAGCGGCTGTACTACACCGCCACGAGCTGTGGCTCTTAGACGGACCCAAGATGACGAATGGCCCAAAGAAGGCGGGAGATACTGGTTGATCAGTTTTGCGAAAAGGTAAGAGTTTTATTTCTTTTTTCTTTAACATTAAATTTGAGTTAAGTGTGTCGAACAATTCCTCACGTGTTAATCATTATCTGCAAAAATTCTGATAATTTACTTATTTTATTTCTATCTTTTCGATTGAATCAAAACTTCTATCTTTTCGATTGAATCAAAACTGCTTGAATTCGCAAAATATATGAGGCCCTCAGGATCAGATGTATGCAAGTGCCAAAATCATTTATTTTGAGTTACTTAAGTATATCTAACGATTCTTCAGGTTTTAATGTATATCTGGTGCAAAACTCAGATTTTTTATAATTTTTTTAACTTTTTTTTGAATGAATTCGTTAAATATATATTTAAAAAAAAATCGAGAACCTACACAACTTTGGAGCGCGTTTTTCTCGAAACTATTATTTAAGTACTTGCACTCTTCTGATCCTTAGCGTCCTCATATGGTAATTCATTATCTCTTAATTATCATTTGAGCACAAAAAAAACAGTAACTGAACATTTTTCATGATCATGGATGAAGAGGACAATTGTGGCTAACTCTTCCGCATTTGTTTAACACGTAAAAAGTTTTTATTTAAAAAAAATCTAAGAATTTTTTCAAGAATTCACCACACCGTGATATTCTTCCCTTAAAAAAAAAAATCTTAGAGTTCACATATTGAAATTTCTATCAAAAATATTTATCATCAAAATAAAGACGCTTGAAGCGAAATCACGCTTTGAAGCACACTATTACAATATTAAGCTATTTAATACATGTTGATTCTGAAAAGTCAACTAATATGCCAATTTTATTCTTTCAGGATCAATTGAATGATGGTTTTCACAACGGTACGCAGGAAAAAGATGATTTATTTCATGTCCAATGCGAACGAAATATGGTAAAAATGATCACATTTTCATATGTGATGAAAGAAATTAGAGAAACATGAACTATCAAAGAATGAAAGAACATAAGCCGTAAATAATCATGAAAATTTCGAAAAAAGATACAACGGCTCACCGACAGGACTTGAACCTGCAATCTCCGCTTCGGTACAACGGCGCGTTAGCCAATTCCACCACGGTGAACGTGATGGAACCGGCGAACACGAGCAATCGAGCTCTGCCGATCAACTGCTGGACCTTCTATCGAAACACCATGTATATCCCGCATGTGATCTTTCCCTCTATTGATCTCTCTTGTTTCTCTAAACCCCACCCATCGACTCGGGATTTTAGCCGAGCGAGCACATGGTCGATTGCTTCGGGGTTTGCCGCAACTTACGGGTCAGATGAAGAAGCAATCAGTGCCGCTCAAGGTTCCGAGCAGACCAGTTACACAGGGAGGTGTTGCTCTGTTGAAATCAATACTGATGTTATGAAATCGCTTGGTACATCTTTGTACCTGAAAATGATCACATTTTCATATGTGATGAAAGAAATTAGAGAAACATGAACTATCAAAGAACGAAAGAACATAAGCCGTAAATATCATGAAAATTTCGAAAAAGATACAACGGCTCACCGACAGGACTTGAACCTGCAATCTCCGCTTCGGTACAACGGAGCGTTAGCCAATTCCACCACGGTTTTTCAACAGAGCAACACCTCCCTGTGTAACTGGTCTGCTCGGAACCTTGAGCGGCACTGATTGCTTCTTCATCTGACCGTAAGTTGCGGCAAACCCGAAGCAATCGACCATGTGCTCGCTCGGCTAAAATCCCGAGTCGATGGGTGGGGTTAGAGAAACAAGAGAGATCAATAGAGGGAAAGATCACATGCGGGATATACATGGTGTTTCGATAGAAGGTCCAGCAGTTGATCGGCAGAGCTCGATTGCTCGTGTTCGCCGGTTCCATCACGTTCACCGTGGTGGAATTGGCTAACGCGCCGTTGTACCGAAGCGGAGATTGCAGGTTCAAGTCCTGTCGGTGAGCCGTTGTATCTTTTTCGAAATTTTCATGATATTTACGGCTTATGTTCTTTCGTTCTTTGATAGTTCATGTTTCTCTAATTTCTTTCATCACATATGAAAATGTGATCATTTTCAGGTACAAAGATGTACCAAGCGATTTCATAACATCAGTATTGGTAAAAATGATGACTGATAATCTGCCAGAAGATTCAAAAACAAATCCGAAAAATAGCGTTGCAATGCATTGTAAAGTTCGTTGAGGTGAGTGAAAAATTTTTATCTCATAGTTTCATCAAAAGCAAACCTTCAATGTATACCGAACCAGTAAATGTTAAAATAACAATTCAAAGATAAGAATTTAAGTTCACTAAACCATTTTTAACTTGCCATACTACTTAACATTATTTCATGTTGTATTAATTGTATATGTGGGCGTTTTGAATTACGGTATATGCCAATACATGTATGGTATACGAAACCACTTTGATTTATAGTTGCATACTTGAAGGCGATTTTAACACCGCATGCTATTGAGAATATCACCTTCAGTTAAAGCTACATAGCTACAGTATGTATTTAGAATTTTATTAAATTGTACACGTTTATTCAAGCTTTTGTTGTGGTATGTGATTTAAATGTACCTCGAGTAGATTTCAAAAGTTGATACGTTCATTTTCATGCTATATGTAAATAGATCTTAAATTATAACAAGTTACAGTTATATGTAAAAAGACACATTTTTCAATTGAGATATAACGACGAAGATGAAGACCAAGGGCTTCAATTCATTAGATTCCTTATAGTAATCATATCAGCACCAACACGTGAGATGGGTCTACGTAAATATGTTTTTATCGAAACGATGGTGTTATCATGCAAAAATAGCTCGCAATTGTTTATAGACCCTATAGCTGGAGTTTGAAATTCGTCTTAATATTTTATACACCCTTCGCATTGTACTGCACTCAGAGGAAATCTTGTTATAAATTTCATAAGATACATCTTATGAACCACTTTTTTGCGTCCAAACTAATTTTTCATAAGAGTCTTATGAAATTCTTTCAATTTTCATACGATGTTCTTATGAAAAATAGGAGAAACGGCATTGTGAAAAAATGATGAACACATTCATTCATAGCATCAGTGTTTTTTTTATCATCTAACAGTACGAAGCAATCGCCAGTTCATAGTTATTATAATTTTTCTTCAATGTTAAATGTTATTGTTATCTCCGGAATGGTAAGTTCGATTTGATGTTTTGGTGTGAACGTTGAATATATTAATAAACTAAAATACATTATTTGTTTACTTTTCAGCAAACTGATCGGCAAAAAACGCAAGGTCGAAGATTAAGATGCGGCAAAAAATAACTTTGATGGAGCCGTCTGTTGATGCGCTGCTGATGGTGACCATGAAGGATTTAATTTTAAACAAATTTGGCAAACAATAAAGTGAATGTTTTCAGCATGAAATATCGAGAATTTTTCTTATTAGAAAGTGATTTACTGTTTCCATAAGAATCTCTTATGAAAAGCAACAACCTCTCATTGAAGTAGGCGTTCATCTTCAGAATTCATTCGCGTCATAAGACAATCTTATGAATTTCATTAATTTTTCTTATGGCGCCACTTCATAAGAGAATCTTATGGCATACATAATAGTATTTTTCTGAGTGTGTATGTCTCATATGTGTGAGTGAGATGGCGATTATTATGAATTATGAATTCATAAACTTTTTATCATGCCTTGTTACCGAATTTCGGTAATAATAAACACGGCATTCATTCATCAGAGCATCAAAAAATAACAATTTAAAATGTTTGCTTGAACAAAAATTCCTGCCAAGTATATCATTATTTCACTTAAAGTCGTTTCACACATTGTGATGAAAATATGTACTGAAACACGTTTGTTCGGATAATCTCATAAATTTTGTGTACTTGTTAGTATTTTTCAGTAACTTTGAATTTCCGAATGAAATAATAACAACCAATCTTGAGAGCGATACCGATTTAAAATTTTTATTCGTGTATGATAAGTAATAACAAATATTTAAGCTTATCAATGAATAGGTATAATGAAAATTCAACCAAATTCTGTTCTAATATTAAATGTGATTACCTACCCGTTGCATAAATAAAGGCGATTTAACAATACATGAATATTTATCTCACACGTGTGAAGTACCTACGATTGCATAAACTAAGGCAATTTTAATACTCGAGCGAATATTTATAATAAAATTATAGCAAAATCTGTGATGATGCTTTGTTAGTAAAATTTAGTTTATTTTGCCTGAATAAAGGTGTAGCTTGTAAGAGATTCTTCAAATGCGTTTAGAAATGGTTAACTAAATTTCCGATGAAATCATAAAAATACTTTATGCTGGTCAAGCATAGTAACAAGAAATTAACATTGAGTACTTAATACCGAAATTGATATAACAGTTGCATAAAATGAGGCGTTTGGTATTGGACCATCCCGCAATACTAAATACTTATATATAAATATATATATTTTTTAAAGTTATTATTTTGTCTGAAAATATTTCAATTCATTCTATCCCGAGTATACTTATACGCAAAACTATAGCGAATTTTGCTATCACG
This sequence comes from Uranotaenia lowii, assembly GCF_029784155.1. Taxonomy (NCBI): domain Eukaryota; kingdom Metazoa; phylum Arthropoda; class Insecta; order Diptera; family Culicidae; genus Uranotaenia; species Uranotaenia lowii. The sequence goes on from NC_073692.1 coordinate 22,378,357, forward strand.
CCTTGAGTGTCAAATTAGCTTTCATTTGCTTGACATAAGGTTGTACACAGCTAAAATGAGAGTAATATTTTCATACATGAATAGTAACGTTCTGCCAAATTTTGCTTGTTCTGAGGCCTAAACGACACCCCGCTTTTCATAAATATTGAGAGCTTGTTGATGCCAAAATTTGCTGTAAAGGAAATTAGATTGATGCCTTATATTGGCATGATTGTGCTCTCCAAGCTCTCAAAAAATGAGCTGTAGTTAAGGTCTCAGTTTTAGCAAAATTAGGCATCACTTTGCTAACCATGTATGGAAATTTATGCTCTCATTTTTGCTGTGTACCACCTTATGTCAAGCAAAATGAGAGCATATTTGGCTCTCAGGGCGTGATAGCAAAATTTGCTATAATTTTGCCATAAAAGTCTGCTCGGGCTGTAATTTGATTCGGAAAAATAGTGGAAAAAATATTTTATTTCAAGTTTATCTACACATAAAAATAAGTAGTTTGTTAACATTTCTCAATGGAAAAATGAAATATGTTGAAATTCTTGACTTTATTTTGAACTGTGTCAGTTTCAATCAAATTTTTCTGCTGCTTTTGGCGACAAATTTAGTGAACCGATTCGATTTTCAGTGCACGTTTTTTACACAAATCCGATCGAAAGTTATAATTATTATGCATCCTAATGATAATTTAGGACTAAGCAAAGAAGAAGATCGATGTATCATTTCGATAATCGGTCTGTATTCATGGAAAACTCCAATCCAAAATTTAGAATTAAACACGTGTTTTTGTTTACATTTTACCGAACAGCACCTTGAGAGGAGGGCGATTTGTCCATAAATTCATGGGAGCATTTTGATCGGATATTTAAAGTTTAAAATATTTTCAGTTTACCACAAAAAAAATTAACCACAGATTTTCATCAATTGATGATTTGAATATATGACTTGAACAACCAATAAAATCAATGGTGAGGATGTTTTAAGCAATCATCTTGGTGAAAAGCCTATTTCATTTGATCACTTTTTAGTAAAAAGTTTTTACAACTTAAGTGATGGATAGCCACCACAAAAATTTATTTGATTGTTATTCGTGTTTTCATAAATATCTGGTAACCTGTTTTATTAGAACTTCAAGGTATTGGATTTAAGAACACATTTGTGTACAAAGAATCCTCGAAAAACTTCGCAAATCTCCAAAATTCATCAAAATATAGTCGCTGACGTTTTACCCCGCAAGAGCATTATGGACAGAAGAACCCAAAGGGTTTATCCCCATTTGTTACCATAGGCTTGTTTTGAAGAATCTGTAACATTTTTAGCCTGCAAAATATTACCAATTTGTTTTTAATTCGCTACCCCGAAGGGCCAGTGACATTAAGACTGTCCGCCAAATAAGGGTTTTGAACGTAATCACCGTTATAGCTCAACGTAGTTGCATGAGGTGTGACTGACAAGCACTTCCACCAAGGAAACCTAAGGCTCGAATGGTTCATCATCTACATCTTCAGGTAGTATAAATCCGGGGACAGAACGATCACCGTCAGTAAAGAGGCAAAGAAAACCGATTCTCGCGCCACCCTACATCTTGTGTAAATCGGGCGACAAAACGATCCGGGGAAATGAAATGAAGGGAGAAAATTCGTCAATGATCACACAAATTGTGAAGCCAATGATTAAATTTGTGGTAATTTTTGGCGATTTGTTAGAGAGAATTAAAAGGTTTGAGTTGAAATGAGAGAAAACAATGCTCAGAGAGAGTGAAAATGTGCTAATTGTTGCAAATTGTTGCAATTTCTGAAGCAGTTGTGGATTTTTGATTCTTACACTCCAAATGCAAAGAATTCTCTCTTGATTTCATTCCTGATTCTAAAAGTGCAATTCCCCAATTTAGCAGTGCATCTTCACTATGGGGCGTGACATCGCAGCGGTTCCAATAAGAAGCACCACTACAGCGACTAAGCCCTCCTGTCTGAGAGGTATGAAATAACCAGGCGGCGGCAACGCTATTCAAACCGTATGGAGCACATCTCTCATATTTCCCCTTTTTTTCCCTCGTTTTGACAGATTTAAGCTTTTTCCTCAGATTTAAGCTTTCGTCTCCTATGCTCTCAAGGCAAAAAAAGCTTAAATCTGAGGAAAAAAAGCTTAAAAACGAGATTCACGACCACTAATTTAAAAGATGTTGATCACACGATACATAGACAAATCGTGTAACGTTGCCGCCATCTGTTTATAGGCAAATCGTAAGCTGTTGATGATCACTGACAATTTCCTTTCCTACAGGGCTTTTGTATAGGTGCCAACTCTACGCTGGAACCGAATCTAACACCACGAATGTATCAGCCGAATTTCCCAGACCCCTGCAATGAAACAGGGTTTGTCTTTGTATCGTGTGACCAACATCTTTTGGCTAAGTGTTGGTGAATTACGTTTTTAAGCTTTTTTCCCTCAGATTTAAGCTTTTTTGCCTTGAGAGCATAAGAGATGAAAGTTCAGATCTGAGAAAAAAAGCTTAAATCTGTGGAAAAAACCTTAAATCTGAGAGATGTGCTCCACACGGATTGTTTATCATTACAGCCTTGTGGTTTGGATTGGAATTTGATTGGACCGATAGGAGAAGCCTAAGCTCACCAGATATTTTACCCACTTATCCAGGCAGGGAAAATCCGGACTATTTTGTCTAGAATCCTTGAAAAATCCGGCCATTCGAATGCGAAAGTTACAACCCAAAATCTGGGCAATATCCAGTCAAATTTAGGAATTCTTCAATTAATGTCAAAAAGAAAAAATACTTGAAAAGATGTTTATTTATCGAAACACATAAGCCAGTTTATTTGGATAAACTTTGTTAAAAAATTGTTATCAAGCAATTTCTTTGATTTTTAAAATAAAGTAAGAACATTTGGGCAAAATTAGGGCAATCAGGCAACTTTAGTGAGCCTAATATTGTTGAAAATTCGACATTCGAGACAAAGGATCGCACCCAAAATTCATACACCAATTTCTTTGCCCATGACTTTTCATAGCGTTTTTCGAGTACAGTCTTTAAATATCTATCAACAAGTTAGAACATTTTTGAAAAACTGTAATAGAATTGTGAACCTTAAGATTTTGAGGGTTTGATATTAGTTCTGAGTCGAGATTGTTTCTCTTGATTCACTTTAGTGGTTCATCAAAATTTGATTATGAATTTTAAATTTTGAGTTTAGTGAAAAACTTTTTGCTTGACATTTTTCGGACCCTAATGTGGGATCTCTCACCCCGTTAATACGGTAATAGTTGAATCATTTAACCCCATTTAACACATTTTGAACAGTAATCCAAAAAATTTGAAAATGATATTTTAAAACTGTTGAAGTACGCAGGTTTGTGTTGAAATTGAGTCTTTTTTTATTTCCATCGTCAAGTCCTTATATAATAACTTAATACTATAGCGATGATCATCTTGTCGCTTAAAACTAACTGATTGCCAAACTCAGAATCAGTTCTTATTTACTATCGGATGCTGCGATATCCTCTCAGAATAAACTGCCAACAATGCTGGGTTCCTCTGGACCACATGCTGTGTTGGCTAAGCTAATCGTGTATGATGACAACATTTGTACTGTTGTCATCATCATCAATCATTATTAGCTGTTAAAACTCTATTGTTCTCATTATGCAAATTGACCCAACAAATGAAAGATGAAACTAAAACAAAGCAATGTGGTTTTGGTTAACATAAGAAGCAGTCGGCAGCGATCCGGAATCCAGAATAATATGGAAAATCTGGCCACGGGATCGAACTTCAAAGGATCCGAAATCATGAGTATCAAACACAAAGAATTCTTTAAAATCCAGCTATTCCTTTTTGAACAAATCCAAAAACATGCAACTTACAGGAAAAGAAATTTTGTTCTGTGTTGATACAAGTTGCTACATGGCAATTTTATGTGGTGTTGTTTTTATGTGAATTACATACAGAACTTTAAAAGAATTTAGAATAAAAACCAAATATATCTGAGAAGTGACTTTTTAAGTGAAAAATTAAGTCAGCTATTTCTGATTGTAGACTCTCGCCTTTCTTGCTTCCTGTGTCGGTGTTGTACAGTTACGCGTCAAAAACTTTTGCTTAAAATTCGGGCTTTTGGATTCTTAATTGTTCTGTCGTGCAGTTATGCTTAAAAAAACTTGATTTCTCTTATTCGCCCTGATTTGTCCTAATACGCCCCACTTACTAAGCTGTCTGTTTAAGCACTGAAGAGAAGGTTCATTTTTAGAAACGTTGCACAGAAGTCCTAAACCTATGCCTGCGAAATGATTTATTTTCAATTTTCGGCATTTTAGGACCAAAGCAGGTTCTAGGTCCAAAGTAGGCTCACTCACCCTAAATGAAATAATTGTCAAAATTGATCGTTTTTACGGTATTATAACATTGAGTGATAATTTTTTGTGTTAATTTCAATTAATTTATTTCCCTGTGACTATGCTCCATATACAGGTGAAATAAAATTTGAATACCACGAATGGTAAAATGAGTTTCATCTGAAAATCAACCTTTAGCTTTACTTTGCATTACTGAGAGGGAATACTGAATCCGTGCTTGTTGACAGGTTTCAATACAACACGTTGAGTTCTTGAAATAATTTAAATTTATGAAGTCTTTCCTGGTAGAGTCATTTCTGATGAAATGCACGAAAAATCCATTCCGGTTGGGACAATCCCGTTCAAAATTGGAATATTATTTATTCCACTGTTATTTTTCGGTTGTTGATGAATTTACATTTCGTTTCGGTCACTCTAGATCACGAACGGCAAACGTTTGCCGAGACATGCAGCTTAACAGGAATCGTAGCTTTTTCGCTGGTTTTCTTTTTTCACTTTTCCTTTTCCTAGCGTGGTGGCATGGCGAATAGACTATCGCCACTAAACTTTTTGGAGGCTAGCCGCCTGAAAGGGCTGGGAAAAATGAGAGCGTGGGTGACGAGAATTATGCAAAAAAGGTCTTTTAGTTTGTTTCAAAACTCGTTATTGTCCACGTGCCACGAGTTTCTTGTGACTTTCGGGCAAATTTACATAAAGAAGGGAAAAACTCGTAAAACGTTTCCACCCCAAAGTGACACTCGTGGAATTTGGTCACATACAAACTGCGCCGTCACATACCTACTCATACATAAACTAACCATATTCATATGGAAAAGTGAAATGCTACTTTTTTTCCTATTCTCCTTTTTCTAGTTGTTTTTGCTATTCGACCAATCTTGCACGTAAAGTTTCACACTCAAAAAACCTGACATGGGAAAACGAGAAAAGAGCATCCTAACAGAATTACTTGATTTCTGTTTGTGAAAGCTCAGATGCATCCACTCGTCGAGGGTTCTCAGACATTTGGCTGCATTCCAAAGCAAAGCCACAGAAAATTGCATTCGTCCATGTATCCGGGCTCTTGAGAGGGGCACCCTTAGAGTGTTCTGTTCAGTCAAACCGGAGACTTTTCCACAGAAAAATTTGGAAGTGTCCCTCTGGGAGAAAACAACAAAAAAGCCCTCTCGATAGATGGCCAGAACATATGGTGAAACTCTTAGGAACAACCACTAACAGAATCATTCGAAACAGCCAAGCCGAGGAGAGTAATGAATCTGACCCCAATTCCCTGGGTACTAATTTTCCGAAGCGCTCGGCAATCCGGCAAACAACACTGAAGATGGAAATGGCCAGAACGGGCCGCATTAATATTTATTAAAATATGTTTTATTCGACCGGATTCCTCTGGCTGCTTCCACCAGTACAAAAGTCCACCTTGTATGACAATCCCCGGGAACCACAAACGGGTGACCCTCTCCTTTCTGTTAAGGGGACAAGAGAAGTTTTCCGAGCCTGGATAAAAGTATTCTTACCGACAACAAACCAGAACAGCATCATCGTAAATGTATACGCTGCTGGTCCCCCGCAGCTTTGTTGACGGTTAGTTATGATTGGAAATTAATGCAAATCATAACTGCCGGAAGGATTATTTCTGGCGGCATACATTAAGCTTCGGAAGGATAAACATATTGCAATTTATACATAGTTCTTTGCTTCAAGTTTTTACTGAACAAACAAGCGTTTCCAAAAAAAAGCGACGAAATTTTAGAAAATATCTCAACAAAGCAAAATGGAAAAGGCTTCCATTTATCATACACTAGCTGACCCGGTGTGCTTTGCTACACCTTTCGATGATACATTCAGAATTTATTCAAATTTTAATTGTTTTGTTGGCATTATTTTAAATGAAATTATTACATAATTCATAAGCAACCGAGATAAAATTGGAGCTGCAGCAGGAGTTTCGGATTGCAGCACAAAAATAACTTGAACTTATATTCTGAATCTTGATCTATAAATTTGTGTTAGAAATCTGATAATTTTATTCTTTTGATTTAAGCTTTGCTCTTGAAAAGGAGGGTCTCAAATTAATTGTACGAAAACAATCCAACTGATAAAATATGGTTGTTTTTGCTTTAATAATCATACCCATTTTTTTCGTTCCCGAAAATCTTCTTGTATCAAATATTGTTCCATCGGTTGATAAGCTTTTAAGCTTTACAAAAAAAAATTATATGGAGCCCTCTTCTTTCTTCCCCTCTCTACCCTGTACAACGTAAGGGTCTATAACAATCGTAGAAACATATCTCATAACCAAGTACCTTTCCATGCCATATTTGTTTCCATTTATTGGCTTCGTTAGCATAATTCGAGAACCTATGCTAAAAAAATAGTATTGGGCTCATCTCCCTCCTCCTATGTACATACTCACTGAAAGGAGGATGGTGTGTCAGATAAACATAGAATCATACCAAAATAATTTTCCATGTTAAGTTTTGTCCATTTCTCGGATTTTGTAAAAAAAAAAAGTTAAATGTAAGCTTTCCTCTTCCCTTCCTTAATTCCCAATTTTATCATTCCACTGCAAGAAAGGAATTGTTTGACATTAAAAAAAATCTCGTATTGAAATACCATCTCATGCCAAATTTGGTTTTATTTGGTAGTAAATTCTTGAGTAATGCATAAACTTGAAAGGAAGTACCATCCCCCTTCCTTTCCATTCCAAATTTGGTTCCATTTGCTGTTGTAGTTCTTGAGTTATGCAATACAAATTGTATGAAACTTCGCTGACTCTTTCCTTTCTCCCCGCTGGAAAAAGCAAGGGATTTCAAGCAATCATTAGAACATGTCACGTTCCTAAATATCCGCCCATGCCAAATTTGGTTCCATTTGCTTGATTAGTTTTTGAGTTATGTAAAAAATTAAAAAGACCCTCCCCCCTTTATGTTTCCCTACTGGAAAGACGGAGGAGTCCCAAATAATCATAGACATATTTTTCGTATCCAAATACCTTCCCATGCCAAATTTGGTTCCATTTGCTGTATTAGTTTTTGAGTCATTTAGAAAAAAATAAAAAAAGCCCCTCCCCCTTTCAACTGCAAAGAAGAAGGGGTCTCAAATAATCATTGAAATATTTTTCGTTTCAAAATACCTTCCCATGCCAAATTTGGTTGAAATATCTTGATTAGTTTTCGAGTTATATGAAAAATTGTAAGGTAGCCCTCTTCACCCCTTCCTATCACCCCACTGAGAGGCGGAAGGGGTACCTCATATTCATTGAAATATTCCCCGTTCTCAAATACCTCCCTATGCCAAGCTTGATACCATTTGCTTGATTGGCTTTCGAGTTATCCAAAAAATTGTCTTTTGTTTGGGAGGCCCCTCCCTCCCCCCTCCCTCCCTCCCTTCCTGTTAGGGGGAGGGGTCCCAAACCACAATAGGAACCTTCCCCGGTTTCACGTAAATCGGTTCAGTAGTTTCTGAGTCTATAGGGAACTGACAGACAGAAATTCATTTTTATATATATATAGACTAGCTGACCCGGTGTGCTTTGCTACACCTTCCAAAAATATATGTTATATGTGAAATTTGATTCAAATTTAGATTTTTGTAAGCATTTTGTTAAATCAAACCTCATCATAGTTCAGATCCAACAGCTTTGAAATGAGAGCTGCAGCTAGAGTTCCGAATTGCAATTCAAAGATGATACGTATTATTTACTGAAACTTGATCTCTAAATTTGTTTTTCATGATCTGAAATTTGTACACTGTTTTAAATCTTCATAATGACTAAAATAATGTCAAAATGTATGGATTTTCCATCTTTTTTCACAAAGTGGGAAATTACGAACTATCATAAAAACATTTGTCATATCTATTTTTTGAGTTATGCCAAATATTCGTACGCAAAAAAAACCCTCTTATAAAATATGGTCCCTTCTTTGAAAAGCTCTTTATCTTAAACGTGCATGGGAGCTCCCCCATCTTTTCCAATTTTGTCCCCCACTGCTTGAAGAAGGTAAGCTGAATTACACGGCTCGAGTTTATATAAATTTCTTATTGAAAGAAAAAGATTCGCATATTGAAATTTATTACATATTGTACTTTATGGATATAGAATTTTGAAAATCGATCAATAGCGTGAATCGGGATAGTTTTTTAAGTATATTCCTAATATTCTATTCCTTATAAGCTAGAGAAATTTGAAAAAAAAACGATGAAGAAGATTTTTAATAAACATTTCCAACAGCTTTTTTCACCATCCTTCCCTTCGAAGCAGTTTGAATATCTATCCTTTTTGCAACAAAATTATGTTAAAAAAATGTTTCGCCATTTGTCAAACTCGTGGACATGAAACATTACAGCTTGAAGTTTTCCCAAACAGCACTTGTCATAATATGAAAATTATCGATTTTATACAGTGCAAATTTCTGCATAAATTTATTAAAGCAAAAATATAAGTATTTGAAAAAATATCAGTTGCGTCACAAAATAAATTTTGAGCGTTTTTTTATTCTCTCTTTAAAAGTCAAATATTCAAAAATGTTGGCAAAAACAAATTTCAAAGTTAACAATTGTCCCGAATGTTTGGGAAAGTGGAAATGTAAAGCTTATTTTCAGATGCGTCAGAGTAATGGCTTTTAAATGGATTTAATACGTATTTCTGTTTGTTTGTTTTATCATGTTTTATTCATGTTTTCATTGATATATCTGCAGTATTCCTGCAGTATCAATTTATGTTTTTTACTCCACTTTTAACGAATAATGTTCAAAGCACCTTTATTTACAAATACATTTAAGAATTTTAAATATCCACTTCAGTTCCAATATTCGGAGTACCCCGTGTGGTCTTTTCAACATATTGATGAAATTTCAATTAAGTATATTTTTAAATGTTCAACAAAATGTGCCCGATCTACCTCTGAAGAAAACATCTTATTCATATTTCTGTTATCAATATGATTCAGAAATAACCTTGTATTGTATGCAAATTCTTTATTTTTTGTATCTATTATTTTTTGAGTTGTCCGCAAAGTGTCAAACCATTATTTCATTAACATCAGAACTAAATTCACATTTTTAGATAACAAATGTTACCTACATTAACACGAATTAAATATGGGTTTTGATTCGATTGATAAAATACCAATCCGTGTCACATCTAGGCGTCATTTATTTCCATGTGTTGTGTACAATTAAGCAAGAAAAAACACATCTAGGTTGCATATCGCCCCCACGTGCATAAGATATATAGGTACTTGGTTGAGAAACAGGCGCCTAGTTGTTAAATTCTTCCAGCGATCAATGAACCAAGGCCGTGCGAACGGGGGGGGGGGGGTGTTTAACCCCCCCCATGAAGATTTTTTCCAAGTAAAATTTTCGAAGAAGTAAAGAGAAATCACTTCATCTTAAAAAGTTTTAAATAAGTGTTAGCAGAAAGTCAGAAATTTTTCTCGCCTCCGGCGGAAATTTGTCTTGAATCACCCTTGGTTTGAGACATTTTATTTTACGACATTACATACATATATGCCGTTCACGAATTGGAACTAATTTTCAATAGTAAATTTCGATTTGCATTTCAATCAACCTTTAGCATGGAAACTCTTAACTTGACATACAAAAACCCTATCTCGTCTTTAGAATGGGTTTTTATACCAGAAGTGTAACCAAACAAATTCAGAATTTGAAACATTTTAACTTCAAAATAAATTCACCGAATACTAACTTTATGCATCAATAAGTTGGAAGGCATGGATGATCATCAGAATTAGCAAATTAAAATCTTCAACCTAGTATTCTCTACTTTTTTACTTAAAATTTTGATTTACAAAAACATGTGCTGATATGAAATATTCTTTAACAACCCAATTTCGGTCTCAATTTTATTTTGTGTTTTTTGCTCTTCTAAGTGCTCAACATCACATTCAAAAACGTTTTGATAAGTTACACAAGGCCCCGAAATAAACATCCTTCGAGGTACAAAGAATTTAAAAGCTTATTTTCGACCAACGGTGCCCTGGATCTAAAGATGCAGTTTTACTATCAGCTTTTTTTTTTAATAACTTGTGCAAATATTTAAAAATAATTTAATAATTTTCTGCATTTTTAAAAAATTTTAAAACAAAAACACAAGATCTAAAAATCAAGGTTCAAATCAATATTCAACTTTCCTCAAGACTTCAAGTAATTTTGAATTCTGCGAAAAAGTTATAAAGATTTTCAAATTGTGTACCTTTCTTCATTTTTATTGAAGTTGAATTGAAATTTAAATATTTTTAAAGCAAAAATCTAATCGTTTTGCAGGTTTGAACATTTTTTTATAAACTGTAGAGTTTAATTTTTTTAGATTATGCATCATCATCATCTTTGAAATATTATTCCTTAATTCAATGAAATGGGTATAGTGAACAAATTCAAAATTTCTGTAGCCGTTGATGTCTTACTTCATCAGTGATCAATGATTGATTTCGCTTAAAACTGATGCATTTTAAAGCTTATAAACTCCATATCACCAAAACGCAAGATGATGGACAAAATTTGAAAAAAGATTCGAGTTCAGAACGCTTAAATCTACCAAATCAATCATTCAATCAAATGCATCAAAATGCTGTTCCTTAAAGTTGTTAATTAAATTCTTTTTAAAATGATTGGACGAGTTTTATGAAAAAAAATCCTTCAAAAATTTTAAGAAATTAATCTTATTCTTCTTCATATTTTGATTTAATTTTCAAATAAATTTAATGAATTCTAAAGAAAAACTATTTAAATTTTATGAAATATTTTTCATAAGTTTCTCTTTGTTTTTCAAATCTGAATTTTCGTGTTCTAAAACCATAATCTACAGCTTTCGAAACTAAATTTTTAAAAAGAAAAACATAGTTTCCATCTCCTGTCCTTTTCAGGACCCAGTATTGCAATTGATTGCGACAAAATATTCAGATCTTCAAATTTTAAACTTCGATTGAAAATTTTTAAAAGTTTATCTAATTTTCACTTTATTAAATAATGATCATGAATTTCAATTTATCTTATCTATAATTGATTTGATTCGAAGTACCAACTTTAAAGTAAAATTTAAATGCGCAATTTTAACTTAATTTGTATCATCTTTGTGGTTTGAATATTTACAACAAAACTTGGAATTCATTATTTTTATTTTATCAGTTTGTTATTGGTCATTTCCCAATCTGTAATTTGTTGGTATAACTGAACATTTTGTATTTAAAAGATATGTAAAAAGTTCTTATTTTGAACTTCAGAACTTTTTTTGCCTTTTGTTTGAATTACTAAATTAATTTTAATATTGAAAAGGGTTTTATCTTTGGCTTTGATCAAAATTAAATATTTTCTTCTTTTCGTCGAATAAACTCCAATTATCTACACTTAAATTTCAAAATGTTTTTCTCTTAATCAAGATTCACATTATTAATCGGGATAATTTTTTTTCCCAAATTAAAGATACCTACTACAGTGGAATTTTGAATCAATACTTCCATTTAAAATGAAGAAAAGAAATGTGAAATAAGATGAATTATAAAAAACAATCATTGTTATTTTTTTAACAATTTTTTATCATGGGTTATTTTTAACGTGATCTTACATTTATTGAAAATTCGAATTTATTATATTTTGAGCTTGTGTGATAATTATAAGTAAGAAAATAGTTTAAAATTAATTAACCTATTTCTTGTGTATTTTTGGTATTGTTATTATTTTCGGCTGAATTTTAATTTAGAACCCCCCCCCCCCCCCCCATGGACGAGTCCTTCGCACGGGCCTGCAATGAACAGTATGTTTTGGTTACTATCCACTTGCGACGACGCACAGTGGGCCAGGAACCACACTTTTGCGGTCAAAATTGACTGCAGGCCAGAGGCTTCGTTGTAGCTCATTGGTGTCTTCGACAAAGTTACTCGACTATATTTGCGCTATCTATTGATGGATTTGAATTAGTTCTATTTTTCTCCGCATGGTGGCGCCAAAATCTAACTTTTTACAGAAGCAAGATACAGGCATGGTTTTTTCTACAAAGTTGTTCATGGTACCTTTAACATCAACTTTGTAGAACATTGTTAAGCTCTATGTTGTGTACTTAACTTGCAAAAATAATAATTTAAGTAAACCTTGCAAAAAAAATGGTTTTTTTCACCCATTTTTGTGTTTAGCTATACAATACCTCAAATTTCCACAGTATTCGATTGGAATAGACTTAAATGAGATATTCTAGTGGAAAACTTATTCGTTTCGCCGATTTTTTCTGTCAAAATTGCAAAAAATTAGTTAAAATTATACATTTTTCAAATTGCAATAACTTGCTTGCGAGCAGTTTGGCGCACCTCATTTTTCGAGAAGTGACAGCTGTGATTATGATCTAAATGCATGTAAAAAATGTCGGTGGGTTCTCGTGGGTTCCTTGCCAAATGATTTAATAAAGTTGGTAGATTTTCAATACAAATCAACATATTTTAAGACCTTTTTCAAAGAAAACATCCGAATTTCTCGTAGAAAAGTCGAATTTTCATCGTTCAATTATTGGAGTTGCTGCTTGAATAAATAATTAAGCACATTTTTCGCACTTTTAATCTAATTAGAAAAAAAAATAAAAAATTTCAAAAATTAATTTAAATAAAAACAGTTTTAAATTATTTTTTATTTTTTTAATAAATTTTACCAAATGTGCTTAATCGCTTAATTAAGCATCGCAATAGACTAAAGCAATAATAAAACGACGAAAATTCGACTTTTCTACGAGTAATGTGGATGTTTTCTTTGAAAAAGGTCTTAAAATATGTTGATTTGTATTGAAAATCTACCAACTTTATTAAGGGGGGGGGGGGGGATAGGGTCTAACACTTTCAAAAAATCGATTTTTTTATTTTTTTATTTTCTTATTGTAAAACATTTCAAGAATGTTGTGTCAAATTTTCAAGTCAATTGAAGCAAAACTGTAGAAATTATAGACCTTTATCTCATCCTATCTAACACTGCAAGAAAGCAAGAGCAGAAACTTCAAACGCGTTTTTCTCGAAAGCACATTTTCAAAGTCCGTGGACATCGTCATTTGAAAACTACTTATCCGATTCTTTTCAAATTTGGAACATATTTTCTACATATAAAATACCAGACCCCAACGTTTTTCTTTTTTGTTTTTTTTTACTTTGGGGAGATTTTACAGGTGAAAAATGGCGGATTTTTTCGTAAAAAATCGTAGTTTTTACTTCAAACAGCCACAAAAATTTCCTAAAAAATTTTTTAAGTTAAATAAAAACGTTGGGGTCCAGAAAAACATCTATTAAAAATATTTTGCTCTGATTTTTTGACTTCAGATGATTCTGTGCTGAGATACAGTGTCCACGGCAAATCCTGTTTTCTAAAAGGCATCCTCGAAAGTGCTCCGTCACCGGCTCATTTTTCAATATTTTTCTACGAAAAAATTACTAAATGTTCTTTTAACAATGCTTTGTATAATGCAAAAAATTTGAATACATTTGTTTGAACGATAGCTTTAGAAAAAAATCGTGAAAATGGTGTTTTTTTTATACCCGTTAGACCCTACCCCCCCCTTAAATCATTTGGCAAGGAACCCACGAGAACCCACCGACATTTTTTACATGCATTTAGATCATAATCACAGCTGTCACTTCTCGAAAAATGAGGTGCGCCAAACTGCTCGCAAGCAAGTTATTGCAATTTGAAAAATGTATAATTTTAACCAATTTTTTGCAATTTTGACAGAAAAAATCGGCAAAACGAATAAATTTTCCACTAGAATATCTCATTTAAGTCTATTCCAATCGAATACTGTGGAAATTTGAGGTATTGTATAGCTAAACACAAAAATGGGTGAAAAAAACCATTTTTTTGCAAGGTTTACTTAAATTATTATTTTTTCAAGTTAAGTACACAACATAGAGCTTAACAATGTTCTACAAAGTTGATGTTAAAGGTATAATGAACAACTTTGTAGAAAAAACCATGCCTGTATCTTGCTTCTGTAAAAAGTTAGATTTTGGCGCCACCATGCGGAGAAAAATAGAACTAATTCAAATCCACCAATAGATAGCGCAAATATAGTCGAGTAACTTTGTCGAAGACACCAATGAGCTACAACGAAGCCTCTGGCCTGCAGTCAATTTTGACCGCAAAAGTGTGGTTCCTGGCCCACTGTGCGACGTTTGCTTGACCATATAGACGAAAAAAAAACCCCTCAAAGAAAAGTAAATCTCTAAAAATGGATGCCATGAATTTTCAATTTCTGATTTTGGAAAAAATAAAGCATATTAAATTCGATCGGAAAATGTCAATTTGGATCACATCTAGGCGTCATTCAGTATTATAGACACTATAATTTCATATAGTCTGGCAAAGAGAATGACGGGAGCCAATCGAACTGTCATTCGCGGGAGCCAATCGAGCAAACTTTCTAAATATTGGAAAATCATGGTTGAAGTATTGTAATTCACTAAGCTTTTTTGGCTTTTTAGTGACATTAAAAAAAAAGTTTTAGCAGAATTTTCACTACTTTTTTCACCTATACATCATAAAATATTTTTAAAAGGGATTTCGCGTTCAACTGACAAACATAGCAGGTAATTTAAGAATCTGAGAAACTATTTTTTTATTTTGCAACTGGAGAGAGCTATGAAGAGCTTGAACATTTTCATAGAATGCTCGATTGGCTCCGCGCGAATGACAGTTCGATTGGCTCCCGTCATTCTCTTTGCCAGACTATATGAAATTATAGTGTCTATATTCAGCATCATGTGCTGAAAAATTGAACTAGGAATCAAGTAGAAAAAAATCACATCAAGGCTTCATATCGCCACCCCTAGCATTGAAAATATGCTTGGTTGAAAAATACGCGCCAAAATATTCCCACTAATCAGTATGCTATGCCATGGTTACTATCCTTTCGCGACGTATGTTCGCGACGCCCGACCATGGAGACGAAAAACAAACCGCCCAAAGGAAAAAAAATCTCGAGAAAATGGATGTCATGACTTTAATTTGTTTCGAAAAACTACAAATTTTGTATGGAAGCACCCCATCCCTTAAGTCGGATGGGGTTTTAACTATTAAAGAAACCATCTCCGGCCCCAAAAACCCTCAGATGCCAATTTTGACGATGATCGGTTCAGTAGTTTCCGAGTCTATAGGGAACAGACAGACAGACAAACATTCATTTTATATATATAGATAGATTGATGAAAGACAATAAAAATAAATTTTTCAATTTTAATTTTGCAGTTTCGCAAAATTCACGGTTTCGCCATATTCACGGTGAAATATTTTTTGACCGTAAAAAATAAAAATTCATAAATTTCCCCAAAAGATAAATTGTTGCTGCCCTACGACGGTTTTCGAATCAAAATGGAAAATGATAACTTCATATACAAGTTTCTAGTTAGTAAAGCATAGAAGAAAAAAAAAACAGAAACCTTTAACTTTCCATTTGCATTTAGTTCATTACGTCCCGTGTGAAGGCACGGTAATGGAATCGAAACCCGCAAACAATTTGGTAAATGGAAATGAAAAGTGGATGGTAAATTTGACTCTATAAACTCGACTTTTTCCATTTCTCTACTTCTATCCAACTACTAGTGCTCGAAAAAAAAAATCGGCCTTAATAGACCGGTTGAAGATTGAAATCTAGCCTTGTTGTGAAAAAAAACGGTCTACTTCTTACCACATGACAACCATTGATGGTAGAAAGTGAAGTGAGTGTTCGTTAGCTTACAGAGTCACGAAAATTGGTACTGATTGTCTGGAATGTGAGATTTTGTGCAAATATATTTTGGAATAGTTTTCTTTCAAATTTGAAGCTTTTTTACGTTGTTTTTTTTTTTCATAAAATGTAAACTTGTGTCTTTAATTTAATTTTCAATAAGTTAAATTTGTTATCTGATTAATTTTTTTTTCATTTCCCCACAGTTTCGTTGCTTTTTACCAAGCAGCGAAACACCAGTTTGGAAACAGGTGAAACAGGAGGGCAACAAACTGCCACCATCATCAGACCGAAGAGAGTCCGTTCAATAAGGGCGTGGACATTTCATCGCTGGAGAACTAATTAAATTTGTTGAAATGAATAGTAAAGCAGTTGGACCTACCGCACACCGAATTTCTTTATTAGGTAAAAAAGCTAGGTCTGGAATAAAAATTGAAAGGACCGGAATGAAACAGGGAGGTTTTGGTTTGGGGAAAAGAATGGATAGCATGTTTTTTGGATATTTTTTTAAAGCGTCACGCGATGTTTTTTTTTAACACGTTTGGAGCACATTTGCCAGAATATTCTGTCAAACAGAATCTTTCGATGTGACGAAACTGGACGGATTAGTGGATGAATACTTACATATTTTTCAGCTATACTTTGCAGAGAGGCGCTTGACTGGAATCCAGATGGGCATCGAAGAAGAGGCAGGCCCAAAAGCTCGTGGCGGCGAAGTCTAGCCGCTGAAATCCGCACAGTTGACGAGAACCTTGGCTGGCAGCAAGTGAAGACGCTGGCTCCGGATCGCCAGCAGTGGAGATCTTTTATCTCAGCCCTATGCGCCGGTCAATCGGCGCTGGACCCTTAGAGCTTAGAGATACTAAAAAAATGTTATTCATGTTTGAAACCCATTTCATGTGCATTAGACTGAGTCGATTTGGGGTCATTTTTGAATTTCTCAAACCCTGGGGTCTAAAAAGCTTCGTCTTGGTCCAAAACTCATCCATGATTTTTTGTAGAATTTTTGAGTAACGTTTACATGAGTAAATTTGAACTTTTAGGTTTGTATGGGAGAATTTAATATTTTGTACTGAAAAATCAACATCATTTTTGTTTCTTCTGTGGAACCGAGCCAGCTGACAGTTTGTGTTCCAATTTACAAAATTCTTAAAGGAAATTTTCCGCTGGACAGCTTTGTCAAAGACCGCAACTTCGTATCTCATTAGGCAAAAAGTTATTAGCTGTTTAAGAAGTTACAAAGATAAGACAATACCTTCTGCGTAGCGGATGCCGTGGGTGCGCCGCGTTCGTGTGTAGGATGCTCCACCTTCGGGGAGTATCCGAGTAGAGCGGTTCTCAACGACAGAAGCTGCGGGGATAAGACTTGACCTTCTTCGCAGTGGAAATCGTTGGGAAAGGGTTATTCCACGTTCGGGGAATACCCACGGGTAGAGTGGCTCTCGACGCCGGGCGAGCCATTCGAGTCGGTGTAGGATGACGTCTTCGTCGGGAATCATCCGAGTAGTTGCGTTAAGTCCCGCGCGTGTGCCGTGACAGGCGCGAGTCCAGGATAAGCTGCTCTCGATCTGGCACACGACGGGCAAGGTGGCAAACTTCGAACCCTGAAGATAAGAGGTCGGGCTTCGAGTCGTTAGAGGAGAGGTCAGGCCTCAAACCTTCAGGCGGAGAGGTTTGTGTGG
The DNA here is from genome assembly GCF_029784155.1 of Uranotaenia lowii. NCBI lineage: Eukaryota > Metazoa > Arthropoda > Insecta > Diptera > Culicidae > Uranotaenia > Uranotaenia lowii. The sequence goes on from NC_073692.1 coordinate 22,396,099, forward strand.
TCAACCCCGAGTCTTTATGATAGGAGGTCGGGTCCCGAGTCGTAAGAGGAGGGATCTGGCCCCTTACCAACAAGAGGAGGGGTACAAGTGGTCACCTCGAGTCATTACGAGGAGAGGTCAGATTTCAAGTCGTTAGAGGAGAGATCGGGCCTTGAATCGTGCAGAGGAGAGGTAAACCTCGAGTCGATGCGAGGAGGGGTCGGATCTCAAGTCGTCAGAGGAGAGATCAGGCCTCAAGTCGCGAAGAGGAGAGGTTTGTGTGGGAATCTCGAGTCATTGCGAGGAGATGTCGGTTCTCAAGTCGTTAGAGGAGAGTTCAGGCGTCGAGTCGTAAGGATGAGAGGTTTTGCTGAAAGTGGTCTCGTTAATGAGTATTGCCTTTGAGCGCATTAGCGCGAATAGACCTCCCACTATTGAAGCATAGTGTACTAAACAGTTCGAGGTGGGAACCAGGTCTGCGGCCCCAGGTGGAGTTTAGGGAGTAGGGGGTATACACGGAGTATATCATGAGTCTGCCCATTGTACCCATGGACCCAGAGTAGCAAACTGGGGGGACGCGGTGGCTCGCCGTGCCTTGGAATACAATCCGTAAACCGGGATTTACCACCTGTGGTTACCAACTAAAAAAAAAAAAAAACAATAAATTCAATTGACATCACTGCTGGAGCCTCGCGATGTAATGCAGGAAAAGTAGTCATGCAATACCTCGCCAGGCACCCTGCAGGGATATCAATTGAATTTGTTGTTTATCAATACGAAAAGACATACCTCTGTTAAACAGCTAATAATTTTTTTGTCTAATGAGATACGAAGTTCTGGTCTTCCACAAAGCTGTTCAGCGGAAAATTTCCTTTAAGAATTTTATAAATTGGCACACAAACTGTCAGCTGGCTCGGTTCCACAGAAGAAACAAAAATGATGTTGATTTTTCAGTACAAAATATTCAATTTTCCCATACAAACCTAAAAGTTCAAATTTACTCATGTAAACGTTACTTAAAAATTCTTCAAAAAATCATGGATGAGTTTTGGACCAAGACGAAGCTTTTTAGACCCCAGGGTTTGAGAAATTCAAAAATGACCTCAAATCGACTCAGTCTAATGTGCATTCAAGCACTTGAAAAATGGTTCAATCACTATTAATTTATCCTACATATTTCAAAATTTTATAGGAAAAATCTGCAAAAATACAATGTGTGAAGTTGAAAAAAAAATCTGAAGACTCTTGCAAAGGTTCTACGATGATGAATAAACTTTTTAGAACTGAACTGAACTGTTTTTTCTTAGTTCATCGGAAAATGGTCACTGAATAGTGCTTGATAATTAATGGAACGAAACAGACTCACGGAGGCGAAAAACTGAATGTAGGCATACTTAAATATGAAGCAAGGAAACGTCAGCATCAGTCACCCAGAACATTTCCGCACCTCCCCCGTGATGGATCAATTTTCTGACGAATAAGATTTTCCACTTCGTTTAAGGTCCGACAGGATAGCGCTGCAGAACGATCTTGCCGGCTAGGGTTCTTTTATTCCCTGGTTACGCTTTTCGCAAATGGAGCTATCTCAAAACGGTCGGAACGGAATCTAAAATTTATGGACCGGATTGGAGTAGTAATAAAATCATCCGACGACTAATAAAAGGTTCGTTTCGGAGGGCATACTCTTAGGGGCGTTTTCCGTTTCCTCTGGATCGGTAAGTCTGGCCCACCTTTATGTTCTTAAGAAGCTTAGCTCCTAGATCGACTGTAGCGGAACAAGCCCCTCTTGGGCTCCAATCGAGTGAATATCGATGGTTGTTGAAGAGGCAAATTAATTAACTCCCTTTCGGGATCATTGGTTTCAATTTTATCGATGTGGATTAAGTGTGGGATGGTCGGTAGATTTCGTCAAGTGTTTACAGCTTTACCTAATTTACCGGGCATTTTTGGTTGAGGTACATGAGCACGTTGATGTTTTTTGAGAGTTATGGGTTCGTTACTAAAGATTAAGGTGCTATAATGATAATCATTCACATTTTCTGTCAACAAATTTCGTCAACAAATGTGTTAAACATTGCGGACCGAATACGAGCTATCTCGATTTTTCTCTAGACGCGTCTGCACTTCACTGAGAAGCATAACTCAAATGTGATAAATCTTTTAAAGAAACTTCGTTATACATAGTCGTAAACACACTTTTGATAACTCAAAAACACTAAATTTGATGAATTTGATCCAGTGGTTTCTGAGATAGATAACGCCAAATTTTGGTGATTTCGGGCTTAGTTTCTTTGTGGTTCTTAAAATGTTTATAGGATACGAAAAATTTACAAATAATCGAAAATGATAATTTATCTTTATAATTATAATTATTTTAAACTAATTTGCAGACGATTTATCCATACCGATTCAGTCCTGTGGCAAGTGTAAACTCGTTCTATACCTGAAAAAAAGGGAAAAAAGAATAATTAAATTATTAAATATTTAAACTGGATTGAATCAAAAATTTTGAAGAGAGAAAATGCGCTTCAAAGTTGTCTGGGTGTTTGATTTTTCATGTTTTTTTTTTCGAATAAGTTAGAACATTGAACTTAAAAAAAAACACAAGGTTCTGCACCATATAGATTGAGATAAATTGAATTATTTCAAGCCTTTTCCGGCCACCATTCCTATGCCGAGTGCCTCAAGTATTATCACAAAATTTTTAATTTTGAAAATTAAAAAAAAACATAATAAGGATTCAACACATTGATCCTTATTTGGATTTATCATCATTATTTTCAAATTTAAATTTACTACTGGAATTGATATTTTTAAATTAAATCAAATCTTTAAATATGAACAGACAGCTCTGTGTTTAAATCATAACATTCTAAAATAGACTGATTTTCAGCATTTATAAAGATTAAAGAGATTGAAATACACAGTTTTCGATAGATGGTTGAAGTCATGTAGATACCGTAAAACGGGGTAACATTGATCAACGGGGTAGCTTTGATTGAAATTTTTACAACAACAAAATTGTCAAATTTTTCAAATGATTTTGTTAAATTTAAAAAATATTCAAAAGTACTACTAAAAAGCTTCTTAATCTTCAAAAACTAAAGCTATCAGTGAAACATCTTATGTTTATCCGTGTATCTTTCACTGTATATAGCTTTATACTCTGATTTATCGTTTATTCCAGATTCCAGGCTTACCAATGATTCCAATTAAGAATTCGAGATAAGTCAAATTTGTCCGGGAAGCCCAAATGTTGTTTAAAACTTTTCGGATTTTGCCCCTGGTTTTTCATTATTATTGGCTTAAACAAAGAAAAAAAAATTCGTTTTGATAATTTTTATATTTTGTGCTCAAAAACAATTTTGAAAAAATTCAAAACGAACAGAATTTTTTGTTTTATCCTTCGATACGATCTTAACACTGCTGCTGTGATTCAACGAAAATTTTAAGTTTCAATTAATTTTTCTTTCAATTTCATCTTGTATATTTTTGACCTAGATTTGGTTCAGATTTGCCTTGTTTACAAATTTTTCAAAAATCGTCCTGAATGGTTATCGTGTGGAAGAAAGTATGGTATGCTTAAGGTTAAAAATCATCGTTCTTTTCAACAACTATTTGTAAGATATCTTGCGCAATTTTGACTTTCATCGAATTCGATATGAAATAAGCAATTTCAAGTATTTTGGTGCATGTTCGATGTGTTTTGATTCAGATTTCATAGGAACAGATTATTTTTGGTGATGAACGTCCAAGAAGCGATTAATCATCTGATGTGCTTTCAATTATTGGTGACATTTTGAAAATTTGAGAAACCTCTACTTGAAAAAATTCTTGTAAAACATCATCTGGTTGAAAATAATCGACTGAAAAACATGAGGGGCATTAAGATGGAAGAAATAAAAGAAAATTGAAGTAATCGTTTTTATATTTTTATTAGGAACTTGACAGAATATTCGATCGAATAGTTGAAAAGGTCAATATTCGGTATTAGGCCGTTCGCCGAATACCGCTATTTGGTGAAATTTAAAGGAAAAAATTAAAGGAGAATAGTGCGAGGGCCCAGAGACTCGAATGAAGGCAACATTTTCTTCTTTTTTTGTAGTTAAAATTTTATGAGTAATTTTGAAAAAATTAGCCCCTTAATTTATGCAGCATCATTGTCCACCTTCCGATTTTAATTGTTGTTCGGCCTTTACACACAAACTGCCTTAGTTTATCAATTACTAGCAATTGTATATGACCCATTCCAGCGTGACGTCACAACGTTTGCAAAACAATTTTTTGGTGTATTGTACGTAAGTTTTACAGGTCATATCGCACATTGTTGAAAATTGTACATTATAAGGTCAAAATTTAATTCTCTACTATTTGAAACCAAAAGTATTTGTATAGAACAAATAGTTAAGGAAATATAAGTAAAAAGAATCGTGACGTCACAACGCGCCTCCTTTCCCACTTTTCAGTTTTTTTTACAACGCCGCAATTTTCAGCTCTTCTATTTGATCAAATTTTATGAAAATTTCAGGAAAGTATCGATTCATTACAACCAACAAATTGCTGTTTTTGATTTTTTCAAATTTTGATTTCAATTTATTTTAGGGCGATTCAGTTTCGTGACGTCACAACGCACCATTTTTTTAAAGCAGGGTTTTGCAAAGCGTTGTGACGTCACGAAATTTGATGTTTAGTTACATGAAATAAATCAAAGTATAATCTTAAAATTAATGCTTGATTTACTTAAAATGCTTAAAAACTTAATAAATAATGTGATTTGGTGATGAAATCGATCCATTTATTCCCAAAAATTAAAAGGAATTTAAACTCAAAGGCCCATATAAGCAGATAAGGTTTGCAACACTGCTCACATCAATTTAATTTGAAGTTTTTTTATGCGATCATGTGAATATTATTTAGGACAAAACTAAAACTAGGAAATATTTATTCGTAAAAGCGTTGAAATGTGTTTCTAAATCTTTTTAATCTTTAATTGCAAAGGAAAGGAAAAATAAATGATAATTTCAAAGCCTTCGATCTTTCCAAAGATAGTTAATCGACACTAGAGTGCCTAAATCAGTCATCTAATGAAAATCTTATAAGTTGCAAGCTTAAATAGATCCTAGGCCTAACACAAAGTCCAGTGCCAAATTAGGGGATTGGCCCACGGAAATAGAGGGCACAATGAGCCTAAAATTTGTATGGAATTATGAAAAATTGGGTTTGGAAGGACATTAAAACCAAGTTATGCACCAATTTCTGAAGTCCCTATCGGCTGGTTTGTTTTAATTATAGTCATTCACAAAACTTTTATTATGACAAATAGTTTATCTCAGGTTGAGTTAAAAAGGTTTTTGAGTTTCAAAAATTAGCTTCTGATGGGTAAAATTCAAAAAATACATGAATGATCGTTAATCGACGCTAATTTTGAACATTATAGCTGTTTTATGATAACTCTAATCGAAACGCGTTCCTCAGATGAAATTTTGTCATATTCAAAGCTTTAAAATACTCAAATTAAAAGATAAATTGGTTTATAAAGACCTAAATTATTGACGAAAAACGGTTTTTTTTATCATGCTGAACAAAATCTACATAATTCCATACAAACTTCAGGTGCGTTGTGCAACCCCTTCTCTTACAATAATCAGACCCAAATTTTGCATTAGACCTTGTTCTAGTACATATTTGAATTTATTAAATTTTGTAATTCAATTCAAAGTCTCTTTTGTGAGATTTTATGGGAAAACGGGGTTCGATTTAGATTTTCTAGTGACATTCTTTGAGGTGGAAATTTCAATAAAAGCAGTTTTCTATTAAAATAATTTAATTAATTTTATTTATTAACTAGCTGATCCCATACGAACTCCGTTTCGCTTTCAACTTGGAATATGTCATGAACAGTTTGTATGAAAGTCAATTGCCAAGCATTTTCCAGATTCATTGTTAAGTAATAATTGCAAAAATATTGGATGATCACTTTGTCTGTCGTCTGCTACAAAATATGAAATCAGGAATCAAAAACCACGTGTATAAATTTCGACTAAATCATTGCATAACAACGCAATTATTGCCAAAACGCTAAACCCCTTTCGGGGGCTCTTATAAAAACTTTGATATCAGAAATCGATTGTCCTTCTTCCCTCAAAACTCCCGTGTGCAAATTTTCAAAGCAATCCATTGTATAATAACGTCAGTTTCGCTAAAAAACGTGAAAAATTAATTCATATAGACAACTCTTTTCGTCGACCCCTGGCAAAATATTTGACATCTGAGATCGATTGTCCGTCCCTGAAAACTACCGTGTGGAAATTTTCATCCCAATACGATATATAATAACGTCGATATTGCAAAAATATTGAAAGGTTTATATGGACGATCCCCTTTTCCGGCCCCTTAAACTGAATTGAATATCTGAAATTTATTGCTTATCTCTCAAAACGCTCGTGTACCAATTTTTGTCTGAATCCGATGTATAATAACGACAATATTGCATCAACAGTGAATAGTTAACATGGACGACCCCTTTGGCCGACCCCTGATTTTAGTTCGTATATAGTTTCGTGTATAGAAACGACAATAACACTAAGATACTGAAAATTTAATATGGACGACCCCTTTTGCCGGCCCCTTACACTGAATTTGATACCTCAAATCGATTGCACGTCACTCAAAACTATCGTGTACCAATTTTCATCTGAATACGACGTATAATAACGTCAATATCGCAAAACAGCGAACAATTAATATGGACGACCCCTTTGGCTGTCCCCTTACAGAAAATTAGACACCTGAAATCGATTGCTCATCTTTCAAAACACTCATGTGCAAATTTTCAACACAATCCGACGAAAAATAACGTCAATATCGTGAAAACAATATTTGTCTTGTATGGACGACCCTCTTCAGAAAGGGTCATCCAAAAATCTAAAAACATTTTTCATCCTTCCTGGTCCTAATGAGTATCCATGCCAAATTTCAGACCTCTAGCTCTTAAGACGGCTGAGTCTATAGAGGACAAACAAACAAACAAACATACAGAAATTGCTTTTTATATATATAGATTTTCTATGAAAATCTTATGAATTTTTTTAATAAAAAAGTTAATCTTTTAAGTTTACTAGTTTACCAGATTTTTTTAATCTCATTACATTTATTTCATGGAACTTATTTTGTTTGAATATAATGCCAGAAAGAAATAGAAGCTACTAGCGGTGTTTTTCATTCTAACATAGATATATGAAGAACTCGATCTTTAACAAGATTTTTATTCAAATCACAGATAACTATCTGCTTTATGATTCACAAATATTCTTTTACAATATCGATGAGGATTTCATTTGTTTGATAGTTTGTTTATTCTTGAATCAAGCGTTTTTAAGCGCTGTTTTATATGTTTTATTAGAAATGTTTAAAAATAACTAAGTTAACGCAAAAAAAAATTAGTTTCTTTAAAAACTTAATAATAGAATTCGTTTATTGAAGCACATTGTTGTGTTGAACTTGTATTGAAGAAATACTATCATAGTGTTGAAGTAAAAATAGTCTTGAACGTTTTCGAAAAAAAGTAAATATATTTTCGTGACGTCACAACGCATTCTTTACCCGGGTGCAACTCACAACCTGCTAAACCGATTTTCAATCTCAAAATTGCATTAAATTCCACTCAAAAAGTTTGAAGAGACCTCCAATTCTCGACAATATGTGAAATTTCAGTAAATCATAAATTTAAAAACAGTAGAATTTTCGTGACGTCACAACGCTTAAAAATGGATACCTTTATCAACGATTCTAGAGCTTAAACTTGCAGTAACTGTTATTTATCTTATATCATGCTTAAAAGATGGCCTTTCTACCATCATTTTGCAGTTATTTGTTTTGACATAGCTAGATTTTTGACAAAGTTATGTTATAAATAAAGAATATTTGCCAAAATCAATTTAATTTCATACTAAAATTTTTAAATTTCAACGTTAACATACTCAATTCTTAAAAAAGGTAACTGAAAATCTTTTAATGGAAAATGACACTCAAGAAATAACCTTTCTAACGCTATGTAATTTATATTTTGATAATGAAAAATAAAAATCGGTTCTCCAGTTGAGGGGTGCTTGGAATGGGTCATATATAATGAAAGTGTTTTGTATCCTTTATGATCAAGAAAACTCGTTTAAACCATCAAAACAGAGATTGATCAATGTTACCCAAACTATCAAATTCTAAACAAAAAAGAAATCGATTTATAAGTCAAATTTAAAATAGTTTAGTAAATTTCTGCAACCCTGTTTTACGTTCATAGGAGTCCAGTTCTTGTTTTAAATGTATGAAACATACCACAATCCAATTAATAGAAAAAATAATCCCAAAATCATCGTCGTGTTGATTTGAATAGATTCTACACATTAGAACAGTTTTATTTCAAAATTTTTACAACCATATAAAAGTTGTACAAAAATAAAAACATTTAAGCATTCAATTGAAGGAAACTTGATGATCAATTCGCGAAATCAAAATGTTGAATGGACTTACAACTTCTCGATTTTGGAACCACTATAATCATTTCTAATTGCTCTGCTGTACACAATCTGTTAGGAAGTTTTTCCTTTTTTTTTCAGCAAAATCTAATGTTGTTAAACAAAATGAACGTATTACAAAGCCTTGGACATGTCCCACTTTTTTTAATGTCCTGCGCCATTCTGCTTTTTTTTATATATCCCGCTTTTTATACAAAAATACTATTTGAAAGTATCACTCATTCACATTGATACTTTGAAATTGAAATCAGCTTCAATTCAATTTTAATTCTAGTTTTACAAACGTGCAATAATCATATGTTAATAAAGATGAAAGTCATTCTGTTTTAGATGTATGAAGGAACTAAAGAGTTTATTCCGATAAGCTTATATCCCACCTGGTAGATTTTTAAAAATAGTTGTTGAAAAAATCTAAAAGTCTGCTCTCGATTACAACTTTTTCGACTTGAGAGCCTCAAGTATTTATACCAAGATAAAAATTTTATAAAGTATTGAGGTTTTTAAAAAAAATTTAAAACTATATCTATACCTACTTGGCTGAAGGTAAACAGTCAGGCCCGTGCGAAGGACCCGTTCATGGGGGGGGGGGGGGTTTTCGAAATTCTAATTTAGCTGAAAACAATAACAAAAATTAACAATAAAAAAGGAAAGGGATTTCTAACACCGTTTCTCACTCATGATTACCACACAAACTAAAAAAAATTGACTGAAAAAAAAACCAACATTTTCTCAACATATCACACTGAAAACTTTAAATTTTTGATAAGTCATTGATAGTTTTTTTCAAAATGATGTTCCGAATTGTTGATGATTTTGAACTAGAAATTTGTTCCAAAAGAATTTCTAAGCAATTATGAAATTAATATTTACAAAACACAGAGTTTCAAACAAATTTGAGTTCTAAAATAAATGTCCAATCAGGTGCAAAACTAATCATGATTAGTCGATTCATAAAACATGATTTTATTTAAAAGAAAAATAATGAAGAGTTTTTAAATTTTCCATCGCAGGTAGGGGAGATGAGGGCATAACGAGCACCCGAGGCATAATGAGAACTACGCTTTTCTACGAAAGTGCGTATTTTCTTAAATAAATTTTCATGAGGATTTGTTTCGTACTTCCTATAGTATTAATTTTTCACAAAAAAAGGAATCTCCTTATCATCTTTACAGAGATATTTAAAAAAAACTAGCTTGGTTCACAAGTTACGAAAGTATTATAATTTTTGAGCACCACGAAATAAGCTCTTATGATCTTAAAATACTCTTGATCTATAATGTACGCACTGCAACATGATGTACACATTGTTTCTCAATTTTTACCATCAAAAAATTTTTGATTTTTCACTTTTATCAATTTTAAAACACGTTTTTACTTAAATTTGTTGACTAGGGGCATATAGAGCACCATATTATCGAGGCATAATGAGCATTTTCTGCCGTAGAATCTAGCAGCGAATTAAAATTGATTTATAGCGCCACACCTTGACTAGTTTTAATCCGACGATTTAGCCTATTGGTAAGGTGTCGGAGAGGTAATCAAAAGACTAGAGTTAGATTTCTGTTCGAGGTGATTTTTTTTCCATTCACAATTCATGATTGAGCGGCTAGTAGCATCATCCTCCGAATAAAGCACTTAATGTATGAGCGTGCGTGAATTGTTTGTATTCTACAAACAGATCTAGATTATTTTGTTATTGCTTTGTTTGATGAATCTACGACTCACCTGACTTCATCGAATTGAATTCGCTGCTAGAAACGCACATCTTGCTCTGATTAATGGTGCTCATACTGCCTCAGGGGGGGTTCTCATTATGCCTCCACAGTGGCTGGTTTTCAGCTTTTGGCAAAATTTTTTAAAATGCATTTTTTTAACGTTTTCATCTAGTTTTTCACGTTTCAGCCCGTTAGGGAATAGGCTTTTCAAGTGTCTGAACACGAAACAATAATGTAACCTCCATATTATAGCTATTTTCTATGGTTAAATAACCGTTTTCCTTAAGGTGGCCATTATGCCCCCATCTCCCCTAGTAAAGTTTAAAATTACAAGCTCAGAATAGTTTGTCACTTTCGATTGAAATATTGGGTCAAAGAAAAAACAGTAGTTTAAAACTATGTTTTTCTTATTAAAAATTTAGATTTGAGGGCTTATGTGTCAAGAACACAAAAATTTAGAATTAAAATCAAAGGTAGTTTTGTTAAAAATATTTCTAAAATTTTAATAGTTTGACTATAAAATTCGGCAAGTTTATTGAAAAATTGAAAAACTGCACTTGAACTTCGGTAGATTTATTTGAAAATTAAAACAAAATAAAAACATGAACAATAAAAGTTTTTTTAAACGTTTAAGAAGGTTTTTTTAATAAACACGTTTCATCATAACATTTATAGAATTTAATTGATAACTTAAGGCAACAGCATTTTGGTGCTTATTTTTTTAATGATTGATTTGGCAGATTTAAGCGTCCTGAACTCGAATCTTTAGTCAAATTTGGTCGCACACATTTAGTTTTGGAGATAAGGAAATTTAAATGTTTCAGTTTTAAGTGAAATCAATCATTGATAACTGATTACTAAAAATACCTTCATTTTTGAAGGTTTTGATTATGATTCTGTTTATCATACTCCATCCAATGAAAGAATAATATCATGATGAAAAAGATGCATGATCTAAAAAAGTAAAATTCGAGAGTTTAAAAAAAGGATAGATATCATTACTTGAGGAAAGTCTTGAGGAAAGTTGATAATTTATTTGAAACTTTTATTTTTAAATAATATGTTTCTAATTATAATAAAAAGTGCAGAAATTTCTCTAATGCTTTTTATTTATTCTGTTGATTGATAGAAATATTGCATATTAAGATTCAGGGTATCCCAATTAGTCGAAATTACCTTTCAAATGCATGTCACCTCAGAAAAATGCAAATTTTGTAGCCTTGTGAAAATTATTAAAACCTATTGTGTTGAGCATTTAGAAGAAAAATAAATCTCAGATAAAATTTAATCTAAAATTGGTTTCTTGAAGAATATTGCATATCAGCATAACATTTATAATGACATATACAATTTTTTTAAATAAAAAAATGGTTCGTTTCAAACTCTGTTCTTATTTAGTTACGTTCTGAATACGAGGTTGGGTTTTTGAATGTCAAGTTTCGAGTTCCAATAAAAAGGATTGATATAATTGCAAGTTGAAATTTAGAATCAATGCTGGTTTCAATTCGTGAAAGTCGAAAGGTCTCGTAGATTGAAATGTATCAAGCCAAAGGTGTTTGACCGAATTCCGCCGGAGGCGAGAAAAATTTCTGACTTGCTTATTAACACTTATTTCCAAATACATTTTAAGATCAAGTAATTTTTCGTTACTACGGGAAAAATTTTACTTGGAAAAAATCTTCATGGGGGGGGGGGGGGGGGTTAAACCCCTAAAACCTCCCCCCCGTTCGCACGGCTTTGTAAACAGTACATTTCATAATTCATTAGAAATGCAATGCAAGCGCATCGTTGCTTCAACTTTTTACTTTGATGATGTTTTAAGTTTTTTTTTTCTTTTAAATTAAGATCAATTATCATATTATTATCTCACGAAATATGAAGTTTTAATCTAAGGTACAGAAATTCTACGAAAATCGAACCTTTTCTGCTTCCACTATTAATATGAACAAGAATCAACGCCGTGCCTATTTTCGAAATTTGACAGAATGAATGTTAGAAAATAAATCTAAAATGGGATAAATTCTTGAAAAGTTCTATCGGTTGAATCAAACTATACACGAGGTACAATATTTAAGGCTTGAACTGAAAAATTAGATTTTCATAGAACATTGGACGGTTGGTGAGAACAACATTTTTTCCACTAATCCATCAATAAATTTTTGTCAAAAATTTTCGCGAACAGGAAGGATAGAATTAATGATTGTTTCGAGTTTCAAAAGCATTACCAGTTTATAGATAGAAATATGATTTCAAAACGTCATTTGTCCTAATTTAAAAAAAAATGTATTTTTGGTGTAATACTGAAATTTTGTACTTCGCAAAACTTTTGATCGAGACGATAAAATTTTCAAAAATTTCACTAATCTTCGTTTCATTTTTCAAAAATCATCCAGAAAATTTTAATATTTTGCTGGAATATATCCTGAAATATTGGGATTTTATTGGTAAAAGTCGAACACACACATTTTAAAACTTCGAATATCTTGTAGAAATAGTGGATCCATCGTTCGGAGATAAAATTGAAAAAAAACTCATCATTTTAAAATGTCATGGAAATTCAAAATTGAGGTACAGTGTGCTTGCATTTTATTTTTATGAACGGTTATGAATGCATTTAGCTATTAAAATTAGGGGTTTCAAAGTCACTAAAATGACCATCCATGATTTTGCAGAATTTTTAAGAAACGATTACTTGAGTAAATTTGAACTTCTTGGTTTGGGTTGGGGAAATTTATTATTTTGAACTGAAAAATCAACATCATTTTACATTCTTCTCTGGAACTGAGCCTGCTTAAGGTTTTGGTGCTAATGAGTTCTGAGCCAAAACGAAGCTTTTTGGACTCCAGCGTTTGAGAAATTCATAAATGACCTGAAATTGACTCAGTCTAATAAATAAGGCTTCAAAACTTGCTTTGGCAAAAGTAAAATAAATATTTCGTTTTACATGAATGTTTATTAAAAAATGTCTTATGAACATGTTGTTGCAAAGATAGAACTTTGGTGCCATCAACAATGTTTATTAAAATTTAATGATCAAAAACTTCTCTAAGGTCCTCTTTGTGATTGAATGATAAATGAAAAAAAGAGAAACAATCTCACTTTTAGGTGAATTGATTAGAAAAAATTGCTAAAAATCTTGCATATTTTAAAATTATGAAACATTGTAGAATACATCATCAAGCTATTTGAACATTTATTTAAGGATTTTAAAAAGTTACCGATTTCACGATCAAATGATCTCTAATTAGTATTATTATATTATTGTGTAAGGGACACCTCTCTTAGATGGGAGGGACTCAAAACTTCACTGGAACTATCATTTACTCTAAAAACTACTGCATGTCAAATTTCACATCAATATGTCTTGTAGTTTTTAAGATCTTAAATAACACAGTTAATAATTCTATCTATTTTTCAAGAGATTTAAGCGATTTTTACTTAATTTCAAACAACGATTAACACTTGAAACAAAAATATACGTCCATTTTTTCCAACATTGTGAAGACCAACATGAACTTTCAAACTCAATCAATGATAAAATTAACGACTTATTGCATTTGGAGTTAGCGTAGCTCTAAAAGGATTGTATCCCATTTACCCGAAAACCATTGCCCAGAATGAATTTTTCCCAGAATGACGAATACCCGAAATCAAACCCCAGAATGAACCATTTCCCAGAAAAAAATTCCCCAGAATGCACCATTTACCAAAATTTTTTTCCCCAGAATGGACCATTTCCCAGAATTTTTTTCCCCAGATTGGAACATTTACCAGAATGGCACAAATCCCAGATTTTTTCCCCTAGTATTTTTATTTTTATTTCATTTTATTTTTTTTTAATGAATTCTTGAATATTTCATATGATTCGAAATTAATTTTTTCAAAATGATTTTTTAAATGAAACTTTGAAATTTTCCAACTAAATTTATTTTAGAACCAATATTGTGCTTTGTTTATGGTTTGGGTACTTTAGTTGATTCAATGCTTACCATGGTCCTTTAAAAACCGTTTTGGTATCCGACTCCTCACGCTGCGCGTTCGAACTTGAAAGACGTTTTGTCCTTCACGCTGTCGCGTGGCGGACGGGGCTAAGGGATCACCCCTAGCTTTCACGCAGACCTAGGAAGCCCCGGCAGACCTACCCAATGTCTTAGGGCCGCCGCTTCCGACGGCGGGTCGGCGGCCTCCTCGGATTTGGGAGCTTCGGCGGCTTTGTGCCGCCTCAGCCCCTTCATCCTCGTTGGTTGCGGCCTTGCCGCAAAAGGATAAAGTTATGAAACCCCATTTTTTTTTTGTAACAATTCCTTTTTTTTTAAATAATTTCTAGTAAGGATAAATGTTTTCAATTTTCTGGGAAATGTTCCTTCTGGCGAAAAAATTTCTGGTACATGGTTCATTCTGGTGAAAAAATTTCTGGGAAATGGTACATTCTGGCGAAAATTTTTCTGGGGAATGGATCGTCTGGGGAAAAAAATTCTGGGGAATGGTTCTTTCAGGCGATTGGAATTCTGGGGATTTTTCATTCTGGGCAATGGTTTTCGGGTAAATGGAGTACAACCCTCTAAAAGAACCAGTTTTAAACACAAATCGTCTGATAACTTCAAAACAAAAACAAATTTTGGTAATCTATTTTCCACAAAAGATGCGCATGATGAATATCTTAAATCTTGCTGAACAAAATATAACTCTGAAAAGATATGAGGAAAAAAACAAAAAAACAAATTTATAAAAAAAAATTGCCTTTAATTTTTGCTTCATGAGATTGATGTTTGTAATCTTCGACAAAGTTTCTAGAAAAATTGAGTACTACCATATTTTAGAACAATATTGGTCTCTATTTTATCACAGCGTGGTCTTGGAGGTAGCGCCAGCAGGTGATTCCGGTTCAGCTTGCTTCGATTGTGAAAATCGGTTCGGTTTAAGTAATATTGATTTCACAATATAATGGTGCTCAAAATTTAGGGGCCGCACGCAAGATGAAAGTGGGAAGAAAAAAAGGTTCTTCAAGTGTCAAAGAAAGCAGGGGAGCGAAGATTGTTTAAGCAAAATTTAATTTAGAGAAAAAGAATCTTTATTGGGTTAAGTGTTAAATCTAAAAGATGAAAAGCGAAAATGAGGGGAGTGAGGGGATTCATCGATATTTTGGTGTTGTTGAAATCAATAAAATACTCAAGTAAAAAAATGCTGAAGGGTAGAGAATAAGGTTAATTTTTCAAGTACACAAAGAGAAGTAGCTTGAGCAGATGAAAAATAGTTTTGCCTTTTTATTAGGTAAGGTAAGTTGGTATGGTAACAAGGTAAGATGTTAATTTGTAAGTGAAAATTCAACATTCATATTTATTTATTAAAGAATGATCGATCATCTGCAAACTGGCCAGGTATATACACGGATGCCGGAATACCTGTGGTAAATTTATAAAATTATTCATTTTATAAATTTTTGACCAGTTAGGGAGTTGATCGAAACATTCATCCAGTATATACTCAAACAGTGACACGACATACATTCATCCACAATAGTTTACACGAAGCCATGGTGCCGGGTATGTCATATACTGCATTTTAGATATGCAGAATCTTTAGTCTAAGAAATGCAGAGGTGCACATACTTTGGTAAAACTGCGGTGAATCCGTGCACCCACATATTGGCCTCTATCTTATCACTGTTAGAAAATTATTTTTATATCTCAGAAATTTTTATGATAACTCTATAGTTATTTCATTCTAAATAATCGCATTTAGTCGTTGTAAAAGTTTGTCCAGGACATCAAATGCATCAAACTTAAGGGAAAGACGCAAATAATTGTTTTACGCTAAATTTAATTTGTGGAAACATTTTAAAATCAAGCTGAAGAGAATATATCCGAAAAAAATCCGACCACTTTCAACAAAATCCGGGCAACTAGGCCGGACCGGTTTGTATTCCAAAATTTGAATCGAA
>NC_073692.1:22412764-22436196 GCF_029784155.1 Uranotaenia lowii
TCATTTTTGTCATTTTTGTCATTTTTGTCATTTTTGTCATTTTTGTCATTTTTGTCATTTTTGTCATTTTTGTCATTTTTGTCATTTTTGTCATTTTTGTCATTTTTGTCATTTTTTGCCATTTTTGTCATTTTTGTCATTTTTGTCATTTTTGTCTTTTTTGACATTTTTGTCATTTTTGTCATTTATGTCATTTTTGTCATTTTTGTCATTTTTGTCATTTTTGTCATTTTTGTCATTTTTGTCATTTTTGTCATTTTTGTCATTTTTGTCATTTTTGTCATTTTTGTCATTTTTGTCATTTTTGTCATTTTTGTCATTTTTGTCATTTTTGTCATTTTTGTCATTTTTGTCATTTTTGTCATTTTTGTCATTTTTGTCATTTTTGTTATTTTTGTCATTTTTGTCATTTTTGTCATGTTCGTCATTTTTGTTATTTTTGTCATTTTTGTCATTTTTGTCACTTTTGTCATTTTTGTTATTTTTGTCATTTTTGTCATTTTTGTCATTTTTGTCATTTTTGTCATTTTTGTCATTTTTGTCATTTTTGTCATTTTTGTCATTTTTGTCATTTTTGTCATTTTTGTCATTTTTGTCATTTTTGTCATTTTTGTCATTTTTGTCATTTTTGTCATTTTTGTCATTTTTGTCATTTTTGTCATTTTTGTCATTTTTGTCATTTTTGTCATTTTTGTCATTTTTGTCATTTTTGTCATTTTTGTCATTTTTGTCATTTTTGTCATTTTTGTCATTTTTGTCATTTTTGTCATTTTTGTCATTTTTGTCATTTTTGTCATTTTTGTCATTTTTGTCATTTTTGTCATTTTTGTCATTTTTGTCATTTTTGTCATTTTTGTCATTTTTGTCATTTTTGTCATTTTTGTCATTTTTGTCATTTTTGTCATTTTTGTCATTTTTGTCATTTTTGTCATTTTTGTCATTTTTGTCATTTTTGTCATTTTTGTCATTTTTGTCATTTTTGTCATTTTTGTCATTTTTGTCATTTTTGTCATTTTTGTCATTTTTGTCATTTTTGTCATTTTTGTCATTTTTGTCATTTTTGTCATTTTTGTCATTTTTGTCATTTTTGTCATTTTTGTCATTTTTGTCATTTTTGTCATTTTTGTCATTTTTGTCATTTTTGTCATTTTTGTCATTTTTGTCATTTTTGTCATTTTTGTCATTTTTGTCATTTTTGTCATTTTTGTCATTTTTGTCATTTTTGTCATTTTTGTCATTTTTGTCATTTTTGTCATTTTTGTCATTTTTGTCATTTTTGTCATTTTTGTCATTTTTGTCATTTTTGTCATTTTTGTCATTTTTGTCATTTTTGTCATTTTTGTCATTTTTGTCATTTTTGTCATTTTTGTCATTTTTGTCATTTTTGTCATTTTTGTCATTTTTGTCATTTTTGTCATTTTTGTCATTTTTGTCATTTTTGTCATTTTTGTCATTTTTGTCATTTTTGTCATTTTTGTCATTTTTGTCATTTTTGTCATTTTTGTCATTTTTGTCATTTTTGTCATTTTTGTCATTTTTGTCATTTTTGTCATTTTTGTCATTTTTGTCGTTTTTGTCATTTTTGTCATTTTTGTCATTTTTGTCATTTTTGTCATTTTTGTCATTTTTGTCATTTTTGTCATTTTTGTCATTTTTGTCATTTTTGTTGGTTTGCTTTTTCTGTAAGTTTCTCCAATATTTTTACCTTTTGACATTTTTTTCATAAATTTTGCAATTTTCTTCAAATTGAACCATTTTGTCAATTATGTAAATTTTGTTAAACTGGCCAATTAGTGTCATTGTTTGAAAAAAAAATTTAAATTTGTAAATTTCATCATACTTGGCATTTTTGTCAATTTGTCCATTATGTGATTTTTGAAGGTAAAAATTAAGATAAAAATCATGTTAGTTGTACAGTTCTTTCTGGAAGAAAGGCAAAAAAGGGCAGCAGCAGATAAAGTTTGCACTTTACATAACCAGGCCAACAATACCTGAACTTTGCTATTACTGAGTTCTGCATCAATTATCTATTACCAGCAATTCCATTTGAATCATTTCAGGAAGAATAGATTCCCAAAACGATTCTAGCTCTTCCATTCGAATATCAGCAAAGCACCTGCACTGCACTGCAACTCTATCAAACCTTTCATGAAAGCTTCTGTCAAAATCAACAGGTAGCCATCAGGATGCTTCCGTCCATTTCATTGCTGCTGTGGGTGAAATGTTTCTTTTTCTAAATTTTAATAGCATCCTTTCCGGAATTGTGTAAATCTTGCGTCGCATCCTTTCCAATTTTACTGAGGTGTCCGTTCATAAATTGCGGTACAGGCTCACATTGATTTTAGTTTAAACGTGACTTCAAAGTTACAATCTTTCATCAAAGTTCAGGTACGTTGATTGTGGAAACACTCGTTTTCCTTGTACAAATCCTTCGAGTCCAAGCTGAAGTCAAAGTCATCACAACTTGACACTTTTTGCGCTTTTCATCTCTGTGGCTCTTCGCCTAACTTTTCACTGGAATCCATTAGTCAAAGATTTACAATGTGCATTGAAAGAGCGCTGAGGAGAAAAGCTGCCTTCATCCTTTTCTGACAACCTGATTCGGGACTTATGCCATGTCCTACTTTGGTTGTTGGTCAGTTGAATCGAAATTGAAAGTGTGATTGTTGTTTTATTATTTTCGCTTTATTGTTGTTTCTTCTGTTTTTCACAGTCTGACGGACACACAAAACACGACAAAATGCATTACTCGTGTTTTATTCTCTGATCCTTCCATTTCTTTTCTTGGCCTCCATGTGCGGATGGGATGGGATCCTTTTTCTTGAGCTTTCGTGAGCCGGTTGAAGAAATCTCGTCTTTTGGACAGACATCGTAAATAGGAGAAGGAATATGTTTTTGGAACGAAACAATCGGTCCGATCTGAAATGGTACAAATTTCTCGAGCTGGATCTGGTTTCGGGTTTTAACTTTTCCACTTGAGAAGGGGCAGCCATTTGATCAGAAGAACTCAACAAACCACACCGACCGGAGAAGTAACCAGGAGTTGAAGGTAGAAGAGGAAATCGCTCTCGATACGACTTTTTATGACTCCACCAATACAATATCATGGTATCCGGGCATTGGAAAGGTGCCGGCAAAACGCTAAAAAGAGTGACAGCGCACAGAAGCCAGCGGGAGCTAGAAAACTAATTAAATGGGCTTCCTTTTTAAATTTCTTGTGCTTTTGTTCGATGACCTTTTTTATGTCTGTGCCCAAATGCTATGGATTTTTTTTATTTTGGTTTGAAGTTCCCTTTTTTGTGATTGCTCTCTTTTTCCTCCATTGATGGTGTGAATCCGATTCGGCCATAAAGGACAAATTTGTTGTCACTGCCTTCGCCAACCAGAAATTGTGAAAGCAGAAAGGGAGGTTTTATTATGCGCAATCTGTCCTCGGAATGAGATAATTATGTCAATTGGTCACAATTATCACTACTTAATTAATTTTCCTGGCCAGGGAACGAAGCATCAAACGAAATTATTTTACCAAAAATTACTAGAAATTAAAAATGATTCCTGAAATAATCGCTTTCATGTTTATATAAAAGTGAAAACGAGTGAATTATTGAGAATGACTCTGTTAAGGTTGCAATTGGATTTCAAAGAAAAAACCTTCCTTCCTCACTTCTGAATGTTTACATAATGTTACCAAAATTTTTCGATTACGTATCCGGGCCAGGCAAATCCAGTCTATTTCATTTTAAAACCTGGCATAATCCAGGCATTTGATTTCGAAATTCTGAACTCAAAAACCGGGCTATAACCGTCCGAATTTGGTCTAAATTCAGGAATTATTTTAACAACAACCAAGAAGAAAAAATCTTCAACCTTTTTTTTCATCGAAACATCAGCAGCAAGGCCGTGCGAACAGGGGGGGTTTTAGGGGTTTAACCCCCCCCCCCCCCATGAAGATTTTTCCAAGTAAAATTTTCACCGTAGTAACGAAAAATAACTTGATTTTAAAATGTATTTGGAAATAAGTTTTAATAAGCAAGTCACAAATTTTTCACGCCTCCGACGGAATTCGGTCTTAAGACATCTTTGGCTTGATACTTTTCAATCTACGAGACTTTTCGACGTTCACGAATTGAAACCAACATTGATTCTAAATTTCAATTTGCAATTAAATCAATCTCTTTATTGAAACTTAAAACTTGACATTCAAAAACACAACCTCGTATTTAGAACGTGACTAAATAAGAACAAAGTTTGAAACGAACCATTTTTTTATTTAAAAAAATCGTATATATAATTTTAAATGTTATGCTGATTATGCAATATTCTTCAAGAACCGATTTCAGACTCAATTTATTTGAGAATTTTGTTCTTCTAAATGCTCAACACAATAGAATTTAATAATTTTCACAAGGCTACAAAATTTACATTTTTCTGAGGTGACATGCATTTGAAAGGTAATTTCGACTAATTGGGATACCCTGCGAATCTAAATATGCAATATTTCTATCAGCTTTTGTTATTGAAATGACTTTTGAAAATAAATAAAAAGCATTAGAGAAATTTCTGCATTTTTTTTATTGACTAGAAACATTTTATTTATAATTAAAAGTTTTAAATAAGTTATCAACTTTCCTCAAGACTTCAAGTAATTTTGAGTACTGCGAAAAAAGTTATAGAAGTCTTTACTTTTTTACTTGTCATCATTTATCATGTTTTTAAGAAGTTTTAATCCAAACTGAATTTTATATATTTTATGCAAAATTGTAATCTTTTTTCAGGTTTTAACAAATATGTTAACTTAAATCAAGTTTTATTACACTTTCTGCAGTAATGTCAAAAAATACTTGTAATGATATCTATCCTTTTTTAAACTGTTGAATTTTACTTTTTAAGATCATGCATCATTTTCATCATGACATTATTCCTTGATTGAATGGAGTATGATAAACAAAATCATAATCATATTTTTCAAAAATGAAGGTTTTTTAGTAATCAGTTATCAATGATTGATTTCACTTAAAACTGTAACATTTCAAATTTCCATATCTCCAAAACTAAATGTGTGCGACCAATTTGACTAATGATTTGAGTTCAGGAAGCATGTACCAAATCAATCATTAGAAAAATAAGCACCAGAATGCTGTTGCCTTAAGTTATCAATTAAATTCTGTAAATGTTATGATGAAACGTGTTTATTTAAAAAAAAACTCTTAAACGTTTTAAAAACTTATATTGTTCATGTTTTCATTTTGTTTTTATTTTCAAATAAATTTACCGAAGTTAAAGTGCAGTTTTTTTTCAATTTTCCAATAAACTTGCCGAATTTTATCGTCAAACGATTCAAATTTTAGAAATATTTTTAACAAAACTTTCTCTGTTTTTTATTCTGAATTTTTGTGTTCTTGACACATAAGCCCTCAAATCTAAATTTTTAATAAGAAAAACATAGTTTTAAACTACTGTTTTTTTTTTCTATGACCCAATATTTCAATCGAAAGTGACAAAATACTCAGAGCTTGTAATTTTAAACTTTAGAACCTGCGATTAAAAATTTAAAAACTTTTCATTATTTTTCTTTTATATAAAATCATGTTTTAAGAATCTACTAATCATTATTAGTTTTGCATCTGATTGGACATTTATTTTAGAATTTAAATTTGTTTGAAACTTTGTGTTTTGTAAATGTTAATTTTATAATTGCTTAGAAATTCTGTTGAAACAAATTTCTAGTTCAAAATAATCAATAATTCGGAAAATCATTTTGAAAAAAATCATCAATGACTTATCAAAAATTTAAAGCTTTCAGTGTGATATGTTGTGAAAATTTTGGTTTTTTTTTATCAGTCAAATTTTTTTTAAGTACATATCATGATTGAGAACGGTGTTAGAAATCCCTTACCTTTTTTATTGTTTATTTTTGTTATTATTTTTAGCTTAATTTGAACTTCGAAAACCCCCCCCCATGGGACGGGTCCTTCGTCTGATCAGCAGATTTAAAATCGTGTTGAAGACTTCAAGAAAACCGTTTAGGTATGGTATGACTATTTTGAGAGAAGTTGCTCGAACGTTTTCGTTTTTAGACGCAAAAATTGAAAGTTATAACAATATTTTATTTTTGAGTTTTTATGTTGGATCCGGGCTTTATCCAGGCATTTTCCAACGAAATTTGGGCAACCGGACCGGATCGGACGTTTCCCAAATTTTGAATTGAATATCCGGCAAGTCCGGGGTAAACCAGGCAATCTAGCAAGCATAGTTTTAAAACAGTAAAACAATCATGAAAGGTCGGATTAACGGGCAATTGGGGGCCCAGGGATGCGGGGATAATAAGTTACATAAGTTCATTCTCAAGTTCATCAGTTCATCTTGAAAAAGAAATGAAAATTGGAATTTGGATATTGAATTGTTTTTAGAATATTCTTGCAACCGGGCCAGCCCATAGTCTCCTCTACTTCTCCACTTTCCTTGAAAAAAGCCGAGTTTTTCGAAAAATATCAGGGAAATTTGAAACGACAACCCAATAATAAAAAATATTTAATTGTTGAATTAAGAATATGTTTAAGATTCTTCTTTAGATTTGCAATTTTTTCTAGAAATTAAAAAAAAATGCTTTGAATTTTATGGTGGCTGGATTTACTTTCTCATTGCTTTGTCAAAATTTGAATGATTACAATAATTGTAAGATTTTTAGAGAAGATTTGCAATACGCAATAGAAGGTAGAATAAAGGAAATCATCACCCATTACACAACAACAAATAACTTGTACAATTTACAAGGTACAATGGATCAACTTGAACTTTTACATTTTTGTGAAGGATTTTCTAAATATGTTATTTTGAATACAACATGCTCAAATAAACCAAATGACTTTATAATGAAGATACTATAATCTTATCATTTTAATTTAATGATTAATGGCATTTCGGTGAACTATACATTCTAATAGGAAGAATTTCAAATGAAAGTAATGAAAATTATAGACGGATAGATTAGATTAGGAAGCATGAAAGGTGTTGAAAATGAGCCAAGAGCGTGATTTGAGAAAACTTCTTGCCGCACAAGACCATTTGTCCCACATCGTATTACTGTCTAGAAGAAGCAAAGTCGATAGGCTGACTTTGCATTGATCTATACAATGATACATGGATGGATCGAAGCACGTGTTTTTCGTACCCCGATCGGACAAAAGGAAATGTACGGCCGGCTCAAATGAAGTTTTCTTGGCTCATTTTCAACACCTTTCATGCTTCCTAATCTAATCTATCCGTCTATAATTTTCATTACTTTCATTTGAAATTCTTCCTCTTAGAATGTATAGTTCACCGAAATGCCATTAATCATTAAATTAAAATCATAAACCAGCGGTGATAAACTGTTAACATATAATCTTATCAGGAAATGTCTGAGTTAATGCCAGATATTGTTGAAATTGAAAATATTGTAAATAAAGTTAAGAAAAACCTCGAAAAACATTTCAAATTTATGTTTTCTTAAATAAATAAAATCGGATAATCAGCATTTCAAATATTATTGATATTTTCGTTAGTTTATACACACTACGCTAGAGATACCATATAAACTTACTCATTTTTGAGTATTCGACTGTTTCTTGTAAGAAAATTCGAAGCTTGAAGACAAAAATAAACATGATTGTAGGGAATGAGGTATACATTAATATAGTAACCAAAAAATAAAGTTAAAATTTAAAACTTATCCTTAAAGATAGTTTAAAGTAACACGCTTTTATAATTCTAAAGAACTATGTGTTACTTTAAACTAACTCTACCGATAAATTTCAAACTTTAGCTCGACTTTTAAAATACTATAAAAATTATACCAAATTTTTTACAAAGATGGCAATAGATTTTGTTGGAACATGGTCGGTTTGAAATACATATTTTACATAGTATTCCGTCTCACGACATAACTTGACGAACATAATTCCTAAAATTCACTCGGTTCATAGCAACCGTTCTCCAATTTCTCGGGCACCCCACGTTCGCCAGATCACGCTCCACTTGGTCTAACCACCTCGCTCGTTGCGCCCCCGCTCGTCTTGTTCCTACCGGATTCGTAGCGAACACCTGTTTTGCAGGGACAATCGTCCGGCATTCTCGCAACATGTCCCGCCCAGCGTATCCGGCCAGCCTTCACCACCTTCTGGATACTGGGTTCGCCGTAGAGGCGCGCGAGCTCGTGGTTCATCTTCGCCTCCACACTCCGTTCTCCTGTACGCCGCCAAAGATGGTTCTTAACACTCGTCGCTCGAATACTCCGAGTTTACACAGGTCCTCCTCGAGCAATATCCATGTCTCGTGCCCGTAGAGAACAACCGGTCTAAATACATACTGATTTTATTTTGTTGCATTCTTTTGGGTTCTTTCCAGATGACATGGAAAGGGACTTTTTAAATATTGATAAATCTATATATATAAAAAGCAATTTCTGTATGTTTGTTTGTTTGTTTGTTTGTTTGTTTGTTTGTTTGTTTGTCCTCTATAGACTCAGCCGTCTTAAGAGCTAGAGAGCTGAAATTTGGCATGGGTACTCAGTAGGACCAGGAAGGATGAAATTTTTTTTTAGATTTTTGGATGACCCCTTCTGAAGGGGGTCGTCCATACAAAACAAATATTGTTTTCACGATATTGACGTTATTTTTCGTCGGATTGTGTTGAAAATTTGCACATGAGTGTTTTGAAAGACGAGCAATCGATTTCAGGTGTCTAATTTTGTGTAAGGGGACAGCCAAAGGGGTCGTCCATATTAACTGTTCGCTGTTTTTGCGATATTGACGTTATTATACATCGTATTCAGATGAAAATTGGTACACGATAGTTTTGAGTGACGTTCAATCGATTTGAGGTATCCAATTTAGGGTAAGGGGCCGGCAAAAGGGGTCGTCCATATTAAATTTTCAGTATCTTAATGATATTGTCGTTTCTATACATCGGATTGGGATGAAAATTTGCACATAGGAGTTATTAGGGACAAATAACTGATTTCACTTATCCGAACTAAAATCAGGGGTCGGCCAAAGGGGTCGTCCATATTAACTATTCACTGTTAATGCGATATAGTAGTTATTATACATCGGATTGAGATAAAAATTGATACACGAGAGTTTTGAGGGACGGGCAATCGATTTCAGGTATTAAATTCAGAGTTAGGGGCCATCAAAGGGGGTCGTCCATATTAACCTTTCAATATTTTTGCAATATCGACGTTATTATACATCGGATTGGGATGAAAATTTCCACACGGTAGTTTTCAGGGACGGACAATCGATCTCAGATGTCAAATATTTTGCTAGGTGTCGACGAAAGGAGTCGTCCATATAAATTAATTTTTCACTATTTTAAGCAATATTGACGTTATTATACAATGGATTGCTTTGAAAATTTGCACACGGGAGTTTTGAGGGAAGGACAATCGATTTCAGATATCAAAGTTTTTATAAGAGCCCCCGAAAGGGGTTTAGCTTTTTGACAATGATTGCGTTGTTATGCAATGATTTTGTCGAAATTTATACACGAGGTTTTTGATTCCTGATTTCATATTTATTAGCAGACGACAGAAGAAGTGATCATCCAATATTTTTGCAATTATTACTTAACAATGAATCTGGAAAATGCTTGGCAATTGACTTTTATACAAAACTGTTCATGACATATTCCAAGTTGAAAGCGAAACGGAGTTCGTATGGGATCAGCTAGTATTTTGATAAATATTGAAAATATCTAAAAAAAACAGCTGTTTTTGCTTGAATTGGACCAATTGTAGTACTGTGATTTCAAAGTAGTCGAAGATTCCTTTGAATTCAGCTACAGTACTGTAGCTGAATTCAAAGGAATCTTCGACTACTTTGAAATCATAGTTTCATTCAGCTAAGAGATTCTTCAAACCTTTGATTATTAGTGGTAGTACTGATTGTTTCAATATGATTTCCATTCCAAATTTAGTCTTAGATTTGAAATTCAAATTAAAATCATTCCAACGAAAATTTTGACGTTACAGCTATTAACAGAACTCATGCCTCTGAGAAACAAAAATCGTTTTGAGACGTGACTTATCAATTGACTCAATGTCAATGTGAGCGAAGATAATATGTATGTTAGATTTGAGATTTTTGGAATGGAATGTTAGATATGATTTCAATCTAGGAGTATAGCCAACACCATCCATCGCAAAGAAAATAAGCGTCTTTTATCACTAAAAGTTTTTTTTTTTAATATAAACAATTTTTTTCATTCGAAGGCTCATTTGCTGTAAAGCCTAAGGAGCCGATTCATGTTTTATGTTTTTCAGACGGGAACCCTTTTCCTGGTAAACGGTTCGGTTGAGGTTGAGTTGAGACTGCATTCTGAGTGTTCTATCTTGCCATAGAAAGCTATCCTCGATCGGGTGATGTTTTGTAGTGGGGAACCAACGTTGAAACCCGTAGATCAAAGCTTCAGCAATCGTACAACCGCAAGCAAACAAGATAGGATAGAAGTAGGAAAGTTTGAGAAAAGGTTGAATCAATAGGAATAAACTTTTTGATAATATTGCTCTATTGCTCCTTTTTTCGCCATCTCGTCGGCAAGTTCGTTCCCTAGAATTGAACAATGCGCGGGAACCCATACTAGCGTGATCTTGAATAGCTTTAAACCTAGTGTAGTCAGTCAGTCTTTTCCGTATTTCTAAAACAAAATACGCTTGACGATTCTTAAAATTGATGTTCTTGATGGATTCGATTGAACTGAGACTATAGTGAAAATAAAAAACTGATTCGCAGGCAATTCTTTGATAAGTTCTAAAAGCTTGTTAAATAATTTCAATAATCGTCTCTTGGCGATATCTGGCAAATTTTTAAGTAAACTGAATTTAATACCATCAAGTCCAGGTGAGCTATTATTGCACGAGAGCAATGCTATTGAAAATTCAATAATGGAAAACTTTGGATATCCTACATCATCAACTGAATCGAACAATCTCATTCTTGGTTGGACTGAGTCTGGGCAAACCTTTTTAACAAAGTGATGGGCCCACCTCTCCGAATGCTCATCTACATTATTTGAAGGTGGAACATGATTCCGTAAGTTCCTTGCCGTTCTCCAAAGCGTGCTCATTGCTGTATCTGTCGTCAACCTTTAACCGAATGTCTCCAATAACGCTGTTTTTTATTAGAACATACTCGTTTGAGTCTACTTTCCAGAGCTTGATAACGATTGAAATCAACTATGGAACCATGCTTCCGGAAAATCCTTAAGGCTTCGGTTTTAGATTTATAAACTTCGGTACACTCAGTATCTCACCAAGGTGCAGATGGTCTTCTCTTAACTGTGAAAAGCGATGGTTTTGATTGAGCTTGAACTGCGCTATCATAAATGGAAGATGCGAGGAAACTATACTCATCGAACGGCACCATCCGACATCTACCGCCTCAAACGTGTTCAGCGTAGTTTTGTTAGGTAAGCTCTACGTCGCCTTCCTTGGAATGAACCGCTTCGGCTTCCACCATGTGAGAAAAGATGTGCCTTAAGGGGGGATTAGGGTCTAACGGGTAAAAAAAACACCATTTTCACGAATTTTTTTTAGAGCTATCGTTCAAACAAATGTATTCACTCTGTTGTGGTATGAGCCTTCTTGGTTGAATGATTCAACTGAATCAAAGCAATCGAAAGATTCCATTTAATTCAACCACGGTACGGTACGGTACCGTGGTTGAATTAAAAGGAATCTTTCGATTGCTTTGATTCAGTCAAATGTATTCAAATTTTTTGCATTATAAAAAGCATTGTTAAAAGAACATTTAGTAGTTTTTTCGTAGAAAAATATTGAAAAATGAGCCGGTGACGGACCACTTTCGAGGATGCCTCTTAGAAAACAGGATTGGTGGTAGACACTGTATCTCAGCACAGAATCATCTGAAGTCAAAAAATCAGAGCAAAATATTTTTAATAGATGTTTTTCTGGACCCCAACGATTTTATTTAACTTAAAAAAAATTTCATGAAATAAAAACTAAGATTTTTCACGAAAAAATCCACCATTTTTTATCTTTAAAATCTCCCCAAAGTAAAAAAAAAAAGAAAATCGTTGGGGTTTGGTATTTTATAGGTATGTAGAAAATATGTTCCAAATTTGAAAAGAATGTACGTCTCGGTGGTCGAGTGGTTAGCGTGGTAAGACGGTAATCGCTGGTCCACTGATGGCATGGGTTCGATTCCCATCTCGGTACTGGGTATTAAATGTTAATCTTAACCCAAGTAACATTTAGAGTTTTATAGCACTCTACTGGATCAAGTTTTGGTTTTATAAGTGGCTTGAAGAGTTTTACAAAACTATCAGTGTTACTTGGGAAGTTGTCCATGTCATTTATTCAGTCTGTAAGCCTAAATCGGCTAAGACGGTGTGTGTCTTTTAGAATCGGTGAAGTAGTTTTCAAATGACGATGTCCACTGACTTTAAAAATGTGCTTTCGAGAAAAACGCGTTTGAAGTTTCTGCTCTCTCTCTTTTGCAGTATTAGATAAGAGGAGATGAAGGCCTATAATTTCTTACAGTTTTGCTTCGATTGTCTTGAAAATTCGACACAACATTCTTGAAATTTTTTACAATAAGAAAACTACTGAACCGATTTACCTGAAACTTGGCAGGTGGGGGTATTGGAGGCTGGGGAAGGTTCCTATTATGGTTCGAGACCCCTCCCTTTAACAGGAAGGGGGTCTTTCATATAAAAGTAATAAGTCTTCATAACTCGAGAACTGATCAAGCAAATCAAACCAAACTTGGTATGGGAGGGTACTTGGGTACGAGAAATATTTTTAAGAATATTTCGTACCCCTCCCTCCTTTCAGTGAGGAGATAGGAAGGAGGGAGGGGGCCTTCCTTACAATTTTTTACATAACTAATCAAGCTAATGGAATCAAATTTGGCATGGGAGGGTAGGGGAATACGAGGAATGGTTCTATGATTATTTCAGACCCCTCCCTCCTTCCAGTGAAGATACAGGAAGGAAGGAGGGGGTTTTCATACCTTTGTAATTGCATAACTTGAAAACTATTCGATCAAATGAAACCAAATTTGGCTTGGAAGTTTATTTGGGTACGATAAATAGTTCTTTGAATATTTGCTACCCTTACCTCCTTCCAGTGAGGAGATATAAAGTGGGGGGGGGGGGGGCTCTTTTACAATTTTCAGCATAATTGGATAGCTAATCAAGCAAATGGAACCAAATTTGGTGTGGGAAGGTATTTGATAACGAAAAATGTTTCAATAATATTTTGAGAAACCTCTGTTCTTCAAGTTGTAGAATCTTAAGGAAGGAGGGTGCTTCCATACAATTTTTACATCACTCGGGAACTTACCCAGCAAATGAAACGAAATTTGGTTTGTAAGGGTATTTGAGCACATGGTAAATGTTTCTGTGAATATTTGGTACTATTGCCTCCTTCCAGTTGCGTGACAGGTAAGAGAGAGGGGGCTCTTTTACAATTTTTCGCATAACTTGAGCAAATGGAAACAATTTTGGCATGGGATAGCATTTGGATACGTAAACGGGTTGTAAGCTTATTTGAGACTTCTTTCTCCGTTAGAGAGGACGGGAGCTCATATACGATTATCTTGCATAAACCAAGCACTTATCTAACAAGTGGAACCAAAGATGACATGGGAACAATCTAACAATCGAGCAAATGAATCAGAATTGGGCATGAAAATGTATTTGAATACACGAAATGTTTGATCTTGATTCCCTTCTTCCAGGTAGGGGATGATAGGCAGCAAGAGGGGTTCCAATACAAATTTTATGGCACAACTCGACAACTAATAAAGCAAACGAAATCAAATTTGGCATGGGAGGGTTTTCGAGTACAAGAAATGTTTTTTCGGTGGTTTAGCACCCCTCTCTCCATTCAGTGGAACGATATAATGGGAAGAGGATCACTCATACATCAAGAAAATGGAACCAAATTTGCATGGAAGCATATTTGTGTACGGGTAATGTTGCTTCGATGGTTTGAGACCCCCTTCTCCTACCAGAGGGGAGATATAAAGTGGGGAGAGAGTCACCCATTTTTTTAATAGCTCGAGAGCTTATCGAGAATGAATCCATATATGATATGTAATCGTATTTATATTAGAAGTGTTTTTCTGATGTTTTGAGACCGCATTCCTTCCATTAAAGTTAAAGGAATGATGGAGGGGGTCACTCTCACAATTTGTATAATAATTCTAGTACGGATAGGTTAAATGAGTGTCCCGTGATGTTATTTTGTTACAGATTTTTTTTCTAGGATAGTTCGAGACGCTCTCTACAAATGAAGGGTCAGCGAAAATTCCATATATAAAGAAAATTTACATAAGCTATAAATTAAGAAGCAAAGAAATCCAGAGTCATGAAAAGGATTAAAACACGGATTTAAAAATAAAATTAATTAAGATTTCAAAACAAAAAACGTTACAATTTTATTTAAAAAAAAAAAAAACATTTTAATGATATTGAAATTGAATTTATAATTTTGTACAAATAAATGAAAAGTTAAATAACTAGGGACCACAGATTTCAATAAATTTAGGAAGGTGTAGCAAAGCTCACCGGGTCAGCTAGTCAATAAATAAAATCACTAAAATACAGCATTTATAAAAACCAAATTATGTGCTTAGCTGTGCAACAATTGGCAAATCACCCGATTGAACAAAAAATGTGAAATTTAATGCAACGAAATTTTAATTAAATAATTGGCTTTAAGAGCAACGTTTCTTAAAAAAAAATAATAATAATCATATTTCTAACAATCTTTTCTGAATCGTAATTTCGAGTTCTGTCTACTCTAAATACACTTTTTAAAATGGGTTTGCTGTTTATCTTTTGAGCTGTTAAAAAGTTTGATTTGATGATACAAATATATTTCTATCAATGTTACAAAGTTGAATAGATAGCATTTGTGGTAAGATTATTCTGGCTTTTGGTTTTCCATGCAACAAGCGTTGCAAGAACCACCGAAAGCTGCATCTTTCTCCATCAGCCGCATTCTCGATGGTCTGGCTGCTGATGGTTGATTTTTTAAGAGGATTATTTACGTCTCAATCTTCATTTGCTTATACATGCTCTGGATGGAGAAGTATGAGGACTCGTATGATAAAAAAAAGTTCAATGCCATGATTCAACCGCAAACATTGTCCGTCGTCAGTTTCATTCCGGAGGACCAGAATCTGGCTAACCAGCCAGCCAACTCCGGCAAGTCGGCCAATGTGTTCATTACAGCATCATAGCGCGTCGTTCTGGACCATCAGAAGTAGGGAAAAATGACTTTAAAGCGTTTTTAAGCAAGCAAGGCTACAAAAAAAAAATGCAAGAAAAATGATGCTTTTGACCTCGCCCAGCGTGTGGGCGTTCGAAAGGTGAAGGATATCGGGAGCCCCGTTGTTCATCATTCTCCTTTACTCGGGCGAGGGTGTAGGTATTTTACTATGCGCACAGAGAAACGTTCAGCATGATGAAAGAAAAACTGTTTCCAATAACAAAGATTATCAACAGTCTAAATAAACATTGAATGGTGCAAGAAAGTCTAGGTGGCTCTACTTAAAAATCGAAACTTTTTAGACACAGAATCAAAGTTCATTGACTGAAATTAGCTTTAGGAATCAGAATATGAAATTAAAATACGAATTCCGTTTTAAGCTTTCAAATTTATTAATTTAATTATCATGGTTGACTACTCATGCCGCTCCATTTTTTCAAATATTCATAAATTTTTTTATAAATCAGCACTACGTTTTTAAAGCGTTTCTTGAATTTTTTTTTATCTAATGATACTCATGTCACAATTCATGCTCTCAGCTTCTGTAGGAACCTAGCATCAAATAAAAAAAAATCAAGCCATAGGTTTCGATGAGCTTGTGCCAACTCGAAGCTTAAACCGACACAGCATCCGATATCTGAGAAACATCAAGAGAGGGAAAAAAAAACAGTCGATAGCCATAACTTTTAGAGGCACACCGTAGTCATTCCCTATGATCGGATGCTGTTCTTCGTCAATGCTTTTGCTGCTGCAGTAGCAAAAGTAGCAGAAGGTCGATTTTATTAATAAAATGGTGGTTGCTACTGTTACCGGTTTGCGTTTTGTTTTTTAAAGTCTTTTTTGCTGCTGCTCTGCCATCAACTGGTTCACATAAGATACGGAAACCGGGTGGCTACCTGACTTTAATTAACAATTCAACGTGTGGACCACAAATTATTTGCATGTGGATCGGGGATTTATGAGCTAATAGTATAAAGATGCAGGGAATTAGAGTTTTAATTTCGTTGGTAGGAAAAGGTTCAGGAAAAGATTCCCCGCAATTTGAATTTTTTTTAAATGTTATAGCATTAAATCAGGTTGGCTTTAATTCTTTTGGATGTATCGAATTAGTTTCCATGTCAAATTCATGCTCATAGCTTTCATGTAAAAATTGTAATTGTTTTTATTTATGTTATTGTCCGATACCGTTTAAAATTAAAGAGAGGAAAACAGATGATTGCGTAGTAATTAAAAATTGCTTTTTTCAAGAAAATAACTACAAGCATTAAAGAGTGTTCAATGAAAGAAATCACTGCAATTCTCATTGCATTGCTGAAAACTGGTTTGTTATCCGCGATGAAAAATAATAGAAAATCATCTTTCAATTTCCTTCAGTGCGTAAAACGCCTGAAGTTATGTCAAAACATAGAAGTGGTTCGATCAATTTAGCACTGGCATAAATTCTAAAGTGATTAAACAGTTTTTTTTCGTGATTTTAATGATAAAAAAGTAAACAACAAAGATAGTGCACATCTGTTTTCCATTGATTTTTTTGATTTTAAGTTATAATTATAGTCACTATGTCAAATTAAAACGACGAACAGTTTAGTGATTATTTTGCGAATCAAACTTCCTTTTAGGTATGTGAATAGACTGAGGACTCACTTTATAATTGTTTTTTTTTTAGAACTGATTGAGAAACAGTTGAGTTATAAAAATTGATGATTGTATATTGAGATCCAAACTTTTATGTTGAAAATTGTTAAAAATCCATTCCAAAACTGGTGGATATTGCTAATAGTGCAGTGAGATTTGAGATTTGCTTGTAAAAATATGAATGATTGAAAATCATCAAAATTTGACGTTTGAGTTACAATACTCTATTAAACTGCTTAATTTCTTCATAATCACAACGTGAAATGATTAAAACATAGATTCTAGGCTGAATATGAATCCAAAAAACAGGCTTCTCATTCAAAAATTATTTGTTTAAACAGTCAAACACTATTTTTCCAGTTTTAAGCCGTATATGGCATTACTATTTGGGGCCGTTCAGATACCACGTGGACAAAAAAATGAGACTTTTGACCCCCTCCTCCCCCTCCGTGGACAAGCGTGGACATTTGGCAAACCCCTACCCCCCCTCCCCGGATGTCCACGTGGACTTATTTAAATTTTTTTTCCAAATACCTATAATTCGACAGTTAGTAAACACCACTTTTTGCCTTTTTGTTATTGAAATGGCTGATTTTGAAAAACGAATAAAAATGTCCTGATGTAAAAATATATATAAAAATTTAAATTTCTTAATTATCATATTAATCACTCGTTTTCAAGAAGCTACTAATTGTTTAAACTAAAACTGGATAGCTTTGCAGTTTTAAGATTTTGATTATAACATCTTAGAATTTATTCACCTTGAGAAAATATTTTGGAAGTAAGTATTGTGGTGGATATGAGTACAAATAAGCAGTTAGATAAAAATTAAATTATAATATTCAAATAACGTTTAAATCTGTTAGTAATAAATGCTTATAAACGTTCTCTGGCAACACGGAATGTTATTTATCATTGGGCCTATGATTCGGTAACGCATTCATTGATCGAATTAGATGTGGGTGTCAGGAATTGAGCAGAATGAATCTTATTAAGGCGGTCTTGAAAGTGTGTGTGCGAGGAGAAAGGATGATGCAATCGAATGAAAAAAAACGGTCATTCTTTTGGCGTCTTTTGGGAAGAAAAGTTTGTGCGCGAGTGGATAAGATACATTAATGAGAAATTCCTTCTTCGGTCACCACAATGGCGTAAGTCATGCTCCCGGAATAAAGAAAATAAAAATGACAGGAGTGATAAGTTAAAGTGTGGTTTATATAATGTGAAGAGTGGAAATATGTAATAAAAAAGAAAGTGTTTGGCAAGTTTTAGCCTGGCGATAAACAAGTGTTCTGATTTGGATGGAGATCATCTATATGTTTGACGACGGCTGCAAAATTCTGAGCTAAGTATTTTTTAGTTGTTTTTAAGAAATCAATATCTTATCCACTGCACCGATATACATATGTTTATATAAGTGAGCACAGGTAACGCCATGACTTTTCGGTATTTCCGGGAAACAAATAACAATTTATTCAAGTTAGATAATTCGAAAAATATCGATGAAAATTTAAAGGCAGAAAAAGGCCTATATTTTCTTGACTTGATAGTGGGTTCTATCTTCTAAACTTTGAATCTTGGAAAGTTTATACATATATCTTCACTTTAAGGCCATTGATAGAATTCTAAAATCACTTTTGAGAATGGAACCTTTAATATAATGGTTTGTAAAAAGATTCTTAAAAGTTTTGAAAGTTTCCTCACTTTTGAACACTAATGAAAATTACTGTGTTCCAATTTTGTTAATTTATCCTGCTGATTAATCTTATTGATTTAACAAAAAAATATTTCAAAATTCATCAGAAAAAGTTGATTAAATTTAAAAAAAATGTGTTTTTAACGCCTTTTGGAGTTATTGTCAATCTATGTTAGGAAGTTAACAAACCATTGACTACAAATTAAATTCATTAAAAAAATTGGGTTCAGATAAAAATCTTGAAAATATCATCTGCATGGAAAAGCTTGTTCTTTATTTCTACTATTATCATTCTTCACCTTTAAAAAAGATTATCAATCATAGAATGGATTACTTTATTTTGCAAACAAATTTTTTCATAAATATATAACAAAAAATAATCTATATATATAAAAAGCAATTTCTGTGGGTTTGTTTGTTTGTTTGTTTGTCCTCTATAGACTCAGCCGTCTTAAGAGCTAGCGAGCTGAAATTTGGCATGTATGTTCATTAGGACCAGGAATGATGAAAAATGTTTTCGGATGACCCCTTCTGAAGGGGGTCGTCCATACAAGACAAATATTGTTTCGCGATATTGACGTTATTTTTCGTCGGATTGTGATGAAAATTTGCACATGAGGGTTTTGAAAGACGAGCAATCGATTTCAGGCATTGCATTTTGGGTCAGGGGTCGGCAAAAGGGGTCGTCCATATTGACTGTTTATTGTTTTTGCGATATTGGCGTTATTATACATCAGATTGAGATGAAACTTTGCACATGGGAGTTATTAGGGACAAGCAATAGATTACGCTTATCCAAATTAAAGTCAGGGGTCGGCCAAAGGAGTCGTCCATATTAGCAATTCACTGTTAATGCGATATAATAGTTATTATACAACGGATTCAGATGGAAATTGGCACACGAGAGTTTTGAGGGACGGGTAATCGATTCCAGGTATTAAATTCAGTGTAAGAAGTCGGCAAAGGGGGTCGTCCATATTAACCTTTCCATATTTTTGCAATATCGTCGTTATTATACATAGGATTGGGATGAAAATTCGCACACGGTAGTTTTCAGGGACGGGCAATCGATTTCATATGTCAAAAGTTTTGCCAGGGGTCGACGAAAGGGGTCGTAGACATTTATTAAATGTCCACTGTTTTAAGTAATATTGACGTTATTATGCAATGGATTGCTCAGGAAATTTGCACACGGGAGTTTTGAGGGAAAGGTAATCGATTTCAGATATCAAAGATTGTATAAGAGGTCACCAAAAGGGGTTTATTTTTTTGACAATAATTGCGTTGCTATGCAACGATCGAGTCGAAATTTATACACGGTGGTTTTCGTCGCGGTCAATTGATTCAGGTTTTCAAATTAAGAAGCAGACGTCAGAAAAGTGATCGTCTAATATTTTTGCGATTATTACTTAACAATTTATTCGGCAGTGCATCTGGAAAAATGCTTGGCAATTGACTTTCATACAAACTGTTCATAACATATTCCAAGTTTAAAGCGAAACGGAGTTCGTATGGGATCAGCTAGTAGAATATAAATATAATAATATTATATAAATAAAGGATAGAATCCCAATTTGATATTCTATTAAATAATTAAGTTGGCCGGACTTAACGAATCGATAATTATGTTTCTTACACAATACGCACCAAGGTTGAGCAACCGTTTTAATCATCGACTGAAATTTAGCTGAAAGTATTATAAGTGAGCTGCACATTTTATAGTCTTCATAAATTAATTAATTAATTAATTTATTTATTTATTATTATTATTATTTATTATATTATCATGTATTAACGTAAAATTATAGAAAAACAACTTTTAAAAAAAATTGAAAATGGAATTATGAGTAATCATTTGAATACAAAGAAAAAAGAGAAATTCTGAACGTCCAATCCAGATTAACTTGATAAGTTACGTCACTAAATATAAGTAAGTACGTAAAAGTTTGAGGATTCTAATTTTTTATGTAGTTTGTTCTTGTATTTCATGTATTTTAATTGAAAAATGCCTTGAAAAGGGCAAGTCCTCATGGAAGTTTAAATGAGTTGAACTTAAAGACGATGTGAAGAGGACAAGTTCCCATAAAAGTTAAATAAGTTAAACTAAAATACGGCTTGCCAAGGACAAGTCCCCATAAAAATTTGAATGAGTTGAACTAAAAGATGGCTTGCTAAGGACAAGTCCCCATGGAAGTTTTAATGAGATGAACTTAAAGACGGCTTGCTAAGGACAAGTCCCCATGGAAGATTGAGTATTTTGAACTAAAAGACGGCTTGCTAAGGACAAGTCCCCATGGAAGTTTTAATGAGAAGAACTAAAAGACGGCTTGCTAAGGACAAGTCCCCATGGAAGTTTTAATGAGATGAACTAAAAGACGGCTTGCTAAGGACAAGTCCCCATGGAAGTTGGAATGTGTTGAACTAAAAGACGGCTTGCTAAGGACAAGTCCCCATGGAAGTTGGAATATGTTGAACTGAAAGACGGCTTGCTAAGGACAAGTCCTCATGGAAGTTTTAATGAGATGAACTAAAAGACGGCTTGCTAAGGACAAGTCCCCATGGAAGTTCGAGTATGTTAAACTAAAAGACGGCTTGCTAAGGACAAGTCCCCATGGAAGTTTGAATGAGTTGAACTATAAGAAGTCTTGCAGAGGACAAGTCCCGATTATTTAACCTAGAATCAACTTAAAACGGCATGCAAAGGATAAGTGAAATTTAGATGTTTAACGAATTCCATTTTGTAGAGATTGGACTGAAAGATGAATAACAGAAGACAAGACTTCATAGAAGCTCGAATAATTTAAACGACTTGCTGAGGACAATTTTTAATAATTTTCCGTAAACGAACTGAAAAATGATTATTTCTGTTTTATTTAATACCTGACAATTATTTTTATGATCATAAAATATTTATTCCAAGAATACATTTGTTCACCACAAATACTTCGAAAGTTGTACCCTACCATTTATCCGTAAATTTGTAAAAGGATTACGACCACTTTATACGGCTTTCGTTTTGTAAATTTTTTGAACTAAGACCCGCAGTTGGACAATGATTAATTCTCATAAACTTAAATAAACTACAGCTCGTGTTAAAGTATTGAGATGTTTCACGGTTAAAAACATTCTCAAGATAAAATGAACCCAAACTGAACATTTGATATTTTATAAACCATAAGTAAAATCGTTTGAAATCTTTGATAAAGTTCTTAAATGAATAAAAATTTTCATTATCAAATATTAAAAAAAAACTTTGTTCAGTGATGTTAGAAAATATTATGATGTTATCTATTCAAATTTCTTAAAAAAATAGGAATTAATTTTTTATAGCGTTGTAACTCGAAACAAGAATATTGCAAATGTTTGAATTCAGAAGAACAAAATCTTCCAAAATAGCTATTAAACATTGGTACCAAAAATACTGTTACAAAAAAATGGTTTACAATCTTCGTATAAAACTGTTTGAGCCATAGAAAATAAAATGTGATTGAGGGAAGAAAAGAAAACAGTTTCATCCAACTTTGTTTGCTTAGCGATAAAAAAAAGGGATTTTCAAATGCTATGATAAAAAAAATATATATATTTTCAGTAGTAAAATTTAAAAAAAACCATTAATAATTGTTCAGAAACATGTTTAAAACCAAATGTGTACCCCGAACCTTTAAGAGTAGAGGAAAGGGTGAATGTGGTGGATATGAGTACAAATAAGCAGTTAGATAAAAATTAAATTATAATATTCAAATAACGTTTAAATCTGTTAGTAATAAATGCTTATAAACGTTCTCTGGCAACACGGAATGTTATTTATCATTGGGCCTATGATTCGGTAACGCATTCATTGATCGAATTAGATGTGGGTGTCAGGAATTGAGCAGAATGAATCTTATTAAGGCGGTCTTGAAAGTGTGTGTGCGAGGAGAAAGGATGATGCAATCGAATGAAAAAAACGGTCATTCTTTTGGCGTCTTTTGGGAAGAAAAGTTTGTGCGCGAGTGGATAAGATACATTAATGAGAAATTCCTTCTTCGGTCACCACAAGTATGTCCACGTGGACATGACCCAAACCCCCACCCCCCACTCCGTGAACAAGCGTGGA
Organism: Uranotaenia lowii; assembly: GCF_029784155.1. Taxonomy (NCBI): domain Eukaryota; kingdom Metazoa; phylum Arthropoda; class Insecta; order Diptera; family Culicidae; genus Uranotaenia; species Uranotaenia lowii. Next base: position 22,435,469 of record NC_073692.1, read on the forward strand.
CATTTCCAAACCCCCCTCAATCCCCTAAGTTGTCCACGTGGTATGTGAACGGCCCCTTTTGCTGTTAAACGGAATTGAGACCCATTTTTAACTATTCGGTATTAATTAAGGTGTGCAGGATGATTTTGCTCAACAAATAAGTACATGGATGCACGTGAACGCCTTGGAAATTCTAAGATCACTAATTCAAATAACTAAAATTGCATCAAGGTCGCTGAAAAGTGAATTTCTTAAACCGGTAATCTGAATAACGTTGTACATTCCTATGGAGAATGATGGACCAGATGGCTTTTTTCACGTGAATTTCTTGGTTCTTTGAAAATGCTGCTTTTCAAGCCACAGGTACAGATGGCTTGCCAAACCAGATATTTTTTCGCGAACTTTGACAGTTTCATGTGCTTAAAAATATCTGCTACCTTTCCTCTTCCTTTTGCCGTATAAAACTCCTGTCCCGGAATCTGCTTGTAGTCGGCTTTGACGTAGGTTTCGTCGTCCATTACCACGCATCCATTACTTCGTCAGCATCGTCGTGTACAGCCTCCGGGATCGCGCTTTGGCCGTCGTATTTTGTTTATCATCGCGATTTGGAGTCACTACCTTCTTGTAAGTCGATAGTCCGGCTCGTGTTTTGGCTTGATGCACGATTTTAGACGATACACCCAGCTTATTTGCGGCATCTCGGAGAGAGAGGTTAGGGTTTCGCTTGAAACTACCGGCAACTCTCTTTG
>NC_073692.1:22436696-22465514 GCF_029784155.1 Uranotaenia lowii
GAACAGAAAATCAAATTGATCACATCTGCATCAGCCGAAAGTGGAGAAGGAGCCTTCTTGATGTCCGCAACAAACGAAGCGCTGACAATACAACTCATAGTGAAAAGATCTTATCAATCAGTTTAAATCGGAAATGATAGAAAGTACACCATATTTGAATGTGCCGGTTGAGAATCAAGGGCCGGTTCTTCAACATCAGCATCATCAACGTGCACAGCCCTCACCTCGGAAGTACCGGTGACGACAAAGACGAATTTTACGCGCAGCTGGAGCGTGAATACGACCGTTGCCCAAAACATAATATCAAAATCGTCATCGGGGATTTTAACGCTCAGGTCGAAAACGGCCTCAGACTTATTGATTTCGCCGCTTCCAAACGAAAGGCCGTACGTAGTACCTTTTTCCAGCACCGCCTCCCACACAAGTACACCTTGAGATCACCGTACCAAACGGAATCACAGATCGACCACGTTTTGATTGACAGCCGGCACTTCTCGGACATCATCGACGTCAGATCCTGTCGAGGCGCCAACATCGAGTCAGACCACTATCTGGTGATGGTGAAGATGCCCCCAAAATACTCCGTAGTGAACAACACACGCAACCGGCGCCCGCCTCGGTTAAATATCGCGCGACTGAAGCAACCTGAGGTCGCGGCAGACTACGCGCAATCGGTCGAAGAAGCGCTGCCGGCAGAGGGCGAGCTTGATGAAGCCCCTCTCGAGGACTGTTGGGATACCATCAAGACAGCCATCAACAGTGCTGCGGAGAACGTCATCGGTTATGTGCAGCGAACTCGACGGAACGACTGGTTCGACGAGGAGTGTAGGAGGGTGATGGACGAAGAGAAAGTCCGAATTTTCCAGGAGAAAAAGCGCCGCCTGGAGGAGGAGGAGCTCGAGGAGCTGGAGCAGCTGCATCGTTTCCAAGAAACACGAAAGTTCTATCAGAAACTCAACGCATCCCGCAAAGGCTTCGTGCTGCAAGCCGAAATGTGCCGGGATAAGGACAAGGTCATCTTGACGGACAATCCTGAGGTGATCAAAAGGTGGAAGCAGCACTTCGATGAACACCTGAACGGCGCACAAGCAGGAGATCAAGACGGTGGGGAAGCTACATCGCCGGCGTAACCAACGACGTAGAGGAGCCACTCCCAACGATGAGTGAAGTTAAGGAAGCCATTCGCCAGCTGAATATAAACAAGTCGGCTGGGAAGGATGGTATCGCAGCTGAACTCGTCAAAATGGGCCCGGACAAGTTGGCCGATTGCCTACACCGGTTGATAGTCCGGATATGGGAAATAGAACAGCTACCGGAGGAGTGGAAGGAGGGGGTAATATGCCCCATCTACAAGAAGGGCGACAAATTGGACTGTGAGAACTACCGAGCGATCACTGTCCTCAATGCTGCCTACAAAGTGTTGTCCCGAATCCTACTCCGCCGCCTAACGCCACAAGCAAACAGATTCGTGGGAAGTTATCAGGCCGGCTTCATGGAGGGACGGTCAACGACGGAACAGATATTCACATTACGGCAAATCCTCCGAAAATGCCGGGAACACCAAGTCCCTACGCACCATCTATTCATCGACTTCAAAGCCGCATACGACACGATCGACCGTAACGAGCTATGGAAAATCATGGACGAGAACGGCTTTTCCGGGAAGCTGATCAGACTGATCAAGGCGACGATGGATGGAACGCTGTGCTGTGTGCGGATATCGAGTTCTCGAGTTCATTCGAATCACGCAGGGGGCTTCGACAAGGTGATGGTCTATCCTGCATGATGATCAACGTGGCGCTAGAAGGAGTTATTCGACGAGCGGTGGGCGAAATGCGGGGCACGATTTTCAACAGATCCAGTCAACTTATCTGCTTTGCCGATGACATTGAAATAGTCGGCAGATCATCTGCGGCGGTGGAGGAGATCTACCGCAAACTGAAACGCGAAGCAGGAAGGATTGGGTTGATGATTAATACGTCCAAGACAAAGTACATGCTGGCCTGCGGATCCGAGACCGACCGAACCCGCTTGTCCAGTAATAACAAGGTCACGATCGACGGCGACGAGCTGGAGATAGTCGAAGACTTTGTCTATCTCGGCTCACTGGTGACCGCAGACAATGACACCAGCCGTGAGATCCGGAGGCGAATTATCAGCGGAAGTCGTGCCTTCTATGGACTCCACAAGTAACTGCGGTCGAGAAGATTTAGCCCTCGCACGAAGTGTAACCTGTATATGACGCTCATTAGACCGGTTGTTCTCTACGGGCACGAGACATGGATATTTCTCGAAGAGGACCTGCGTACACTCGGAGTATTCGAGCGACAAGTGTTAAGAACAGGGCTGGTAGCGGTTTGACAATGAAAAAGTAGTGACTTTAGTGACCAAAATTTGAAAAAAAGTGACCAAATAGTGACTTTGATGACCGAAAAAAGTGAATAAATTGTGACTATGTAGAACAAAAAAAGTAACTTTGAAGTACAAAAAATGTGACCAAATCAGGCCCGTGCGATGGACCCGTCCATGGGGGAAGGGAGGTTTGAAATTCAAATTTAGATAAAAATAATAACAATACAAAAAAAAGGAAAAGGAAAGGGTTTTCTTACGACGTTTGTCACTCATGTTCAACACATAAACTAAAAAAATGACTGATAAACAAAATTTTGGAAACATATTTTAATGAATGTTTCAAATCTTCGATAAGTCAAGAAAGTAAGAAATAAATTAAATAGTTTCAAAAGAATTTCTTAGCCAATTTAAAATTAAAAAAATCTGAATTTTAAAATAAATGTCCAATCTTCTACAAAACTTACCATGAATAGATGTTAAGAAAATGATAATAATTGTTAATTTTTATTCATCTAAATTTGGAATTCTTTTCCTCATTTTCAACTAGAAGTTTAGTGAGAAATTCTGCTGTATTTTTTTAATTTGAACAAAAAATATTTAATCACGATTTCAAATGTTAATTACCGATTACTGAATAAAAAATGAATTTTGAACAGAATTTTTTCAATGTTCGATGGTTTAATTTAATTTGTTAAAAAGAAGAATATATTTATAATTATTTTACAAGTGCCAGTTATATAAGCCAGACATAAAACCTTTAATAGGGTTAATCCTCCAGTTATCAAAATTTAATTTTTGAAGCTTAAATAATAACTTCATGTTCAACTACACTGACAAACAAATGTTAGAAATTGAGTAATTACCTGAATGATGAAAACTGATGCAAAATTAAAAATAATGAGTTCAAAACTTTTATTATTAATATTGAAAGCACAAATCAAATACAAAGTTAGTTAGCACTGCGTATTAAAATTTATGTTTTAAGTTGCTACTTTAGATTAATTTAAAAATCATGATCGATCAAAAAAAACATGATTTCATATAAAAAATTTTAATAACAAGTTTTTAAATTTTTAATCGCAGGTTTTTAAGCTTTAAATTACAAGCTCTGAGTATTTTGTCTCTTTTGATTAAAATATTGGGTCCTGAAAAAACAGAAGGTTGAAATAATGTTTTATTATTAAAAATTTGGAGTTAAAGGCTTATGGTTGAAGAACAAGAAAATTCAGAATTAAAAAACAAGGAAACAATTTTTAAAAATATGTCTTAAAAATTTAAAAAGTTTGATTAAAAAAAATCCTGCAAGCTGATTAGAAAATTGAAAACAAAACTGTATAATTCGGTAAATTTATTTGAAAATTGAAAAAACAATATGGAAATAAAAAAGATTAGTTTTTAAAACCATTTCAGGAAGAGTTTTTTCAATAAACATGTTTCACTATAACCATTTTGGTGCTATTTTTTTTTTAAATTATTGATTTGGTAAATAGTGTCCTAAACTAGAAATTTGGTCAAATTCGGCCAAACGCATTTAGTTTTGGTGATAAAAAGTATATTACTAGTAAAATCAAACATTGATAAATAACTGACTATGGAAAAAAAGTCATTACAAGTATTTTTGACATCACAGCAGAAAGTGTAAAAAAACTTGATTCTATTTAAAGCTCATCAATTCATATGAAACTTTTGATTTTAAATAATATGTTTTTGATTTGAGTTTTTGTAAAAAAAAAGTGCAGGAACTTCTCTAATTATTTTCAAAAATCATTTCAATAACAAAAGCTGATAGAAATATTGCATACATATTTAGATTCGGGGAACCCAAATTTGTTGAAATTACCGTTTAAATTCATTGCACCTAAGAAAAATGTAAATTTTGTGGCCTTGTGTAAATTTTTAAACCCCTTTTTTGAGTATTTAGAAGAACAAAAAACACGAAATTAAATTGAGTATGAAATTGTTTTTTTTTCAGAAAATTTCATATCAATATAACATTTGTTATGACATAAAATATTTTTTTAATTAAAAAAAATGGTTCGTTTCAATCTCAATCTTAGTTACACTTCTTAATAAAAACCCATTCTAAAGACGAGATAGGGTTTTTGTATATTAAGTTTTGAGCTCCAATACAAAAGGTTGATTGAACTAAAAATTAAAATCTACAATCAAAGTTAGTTTCAATTCATGAACGTCAGATAATGTCGTAGATCGAAATGTCTCAAGCCAAGGTTGATTCATTCCGAAATTCCGCCGGAGGCGAAAAAAGTTTCTGACTGACTGATCAAGTAATTTACCGTTACTACCGTCAATTCAAATTACTCTTTCATAGGTTTATTTTCGGTGAAAAAAGTGACTTTTGGTGATAAAAGTGACCATTTTTCGGAAAATAGTGACTTTAGTGACCAAATGATGAAAAAAGTGACTTTTTAGTGACTGACCCAAAAAAAGTGACCAAGTCACTAAAAAGTGACTCGCTACCAGCCCTGGTTAAGAACCATCTTTGGCGGCGTACAGGAGAACGGAGTGTGGAGGCGAAGGATGAACCACGAGCTCGCGCGACTCTACGGCGAACCCAGTATCCAGAAGGTGGTGAAGGCTGGCCGAATACCTTGGGCGTGACATGTTGCGAGAATGCCGGACGACTGTCCTGCAAAACAGGTGTTCGCTACGAATCCAGTAGGAACAAGACGAGCGGGGCGCAACGAGCGATATGGTTAGACCAAGTGGAGTGTGATCTGGCGAACGTGGGGTGCCCGAGAAATTGGAGAACGGTTGCCATGGACCGAGTAAATTATAAGAATTATGTTCGTCGTGAGACGGTATACTATGTAAAAAAAAACCAATAAAACTGCAAGCCATCTGGTCCATCAAGCTTCATCAGAAAGTACAACATTATTGTGATTATCTGTTCAAGAAATTCACTTCTCAATGACCAAAATGCAATTCTAATTATCCAAGACTTAGTGATCTTGGAATTTCCAAGGCTTTTACGCGGTACCAAATACTTATTTCTTGACCCAAATTATCCAGCACACCTTCAGATCTTTGCCGTCAGTAATCTTGGGTAGTCGAAAATGGGTCTAAATTTTGTTTAACAGCGGCCATTTAAGTCTAAAAATTTGAAAAAATAGTGTTTGACTGATTAAAAAAAATTTAAATGAATGAGAGCCCGTTTTTATTTTTAAATTCAAATTCAGCCAAGAATCTTTGTTTCATTATTTGACGTTAGTTAAGTAAGAAATTAAGAAGTATATAGCATAACAGCTCGAGTGTCAAATTCCTTGGTGTCAGAGGAAAATCTCATAAAACCCCGTTTAAAACCTTTGGAATACTAGAAAACGCCCAAAAATGCATTTATCCATTAGAATAGTTCGTAGAAGCAATTTTATTCTCTTTCTCGCACTTTGTTCCAAGATGACCTGAACCTGATTCCAACGAAACTGAATGTTGGACTCACCTGATCAGCGATGTCCTCCATATCCATGGCGTCGGTATCCATGGAGCTGCGCTGCTGATGCTGCAACAGCAGATTCTTGCGCTTCGACGTCGGCGTCAGCATTCCATTGTCGGCCAAACTGCGATGATTTAAAAGAGATCGAAATATTCTTTCACTGTCAAGTTTGCAAGAAAATTGGAAATTTGTTCGGCATTTTTGCTAGTAACATCACTCACCTCGGCGTCATGATGGTGGACTGCGATTCGTTCCAGTTGGCGTCGGAATTGTCCCGGGTGGCCAGGGATTCGGATGAGTGAAACGGTGAGTGTGATTTGATCGACAGTTTCTCCTCTCTGGAGGGAGATGGCGGCGCTGTTGCCATTTTGTCATCCTTTGCGTCTGCTTCGAGTTCCTCGAGTAGACCCTTCTCCTCTTCAGCACTGGTCGGTTCATCGAGGCTGATGGATCGCTTCCGGAAAGATTCCTTGCGCCGTTCGCTTTCTGCGGTGGCTGTTATCTGTGGTGGACTTCCGATGAAGATGCCTTCGTCCTTGATGGGAGTCGTGCTGAACTGGAGGTTCGAGTCTTGGTGGCTGTCTGCCGTTGTTGGAGACACCAGGTCTTCTTCGCTGGCCGAAATGGCGGCAGTTGGTTTTTCGGTTGGCTTGGTTTTCTTTTTGTCAATGAGGATTTCCCCTTCGGAGACGGTTTTTTGGAGCTTTTTCTTTTTGACCGCGTTCGGCGAGGGAACGGGAGAAACTCGGGGTTTGAAATCGATGAAGATTTCCTGTTCCTCTTTGTCGTCTTTCTCGCTTTCGGAGTCACAGGTTGAGCAGGATTCGTCCGAGGAGGATTTGGTGTCGTCTTGCATGTCCAGCGGTTGGATGTTTGGGGGAGTGATCGGACACGAGGGTGGTGGATGCGATGGGGTTGAGAAGATTGGTGGTTGAGGTTTGATAAGCGGTTGGAATTGCTGTGGTTGGGGTGTTGTAGGCTGTTGTTGCTGTTTCTTGGATGGAATCGTCGATGGTTGTTGTTGTTGTTGTTGAGTGGGATGATGAGCCTGTATCATTGGTTGGACCTTTTGAACCTGCTGGTGTGTGATAGAGTTTCTTCTGGTTAGGGAAGAGTGTGTTTCTGGTGTAACGTAGGCATATGAAGCTCGTCTGTGCTGGTTTAGTTTGGGGTCTTGATGAGCTACCGAAACGTGGGCGGACATTCGTCTGTTTAGACTATTGCTGTCGAAAGAACGGATATCTTGATTAACTGAGCCGTTTGAGATAAGCATTTCCTGTGGAGGGATTTTGAGCTGATCCTTAAAAATGATCTCATGATGATGGTGCGGGTGATGAGGATCCCGACGTGGCAATGTATGAGTGTGAAACTCTTCCGGCTTATGATGGATACAGGTTCTCCTGGGGAGGCTGTGGCTTTCGAACACATGCCCATTTTCGTATCCATGGTGATGAACTTGCTCGATATCTTTGCGCAGCACCTGGAATGGTTCGTTCGAAAGAGTGTGGCTTGAACGACGAGGCAGTACAATGCTGTCGTACATCTCGTACGGATAGGAACTGGTTTCGTAGGATGTTCGCGATCCATCCGTTGAGCGATAGGAAGTGGCACTGTCCTGCGAGTGGTTTCTGGAATGGGTCATGATCCGATCCAGCGGGAAATGATCACTGCGCGAAACGTCCGAGTGACTCATCTGTGACGATGCTCGCGAAGGCAGTTCGAAATGTTGAATGAGCGATGATTTGGATGGCGGTGAAGTGATCGTAAATGGTGACTTTGGCGGTTCTTCGGACTGTGTTCGATGAAGCAGCTCGTGCTCAGTGGGCCTGCTCATGATGAAGCGATTGGCGATAGTGACAAAACAAAATTCGAGGGGAGAAATCAAACAACAGAAATCAAAAATGAAACTTTCGACAAATGAACGGAAGATTGTTTTCAAAGGGAATACTTACGTCTTGGGTTCATCAATCGAACCCGCGGAACTGTCGATTCCGTTTTCCTGTATTCGATCAGCCGCCTCGGATAAGCTTTTCGTTAGTTTTCTTCCCCCATTTAGGCCGCCATTGGTTTGTGCTCCTTGCGAAACCATCTTGACCTGGAAAAAAAGGGAAAAAACCAAAGGTTTGAATTTTTAAATTTATTAGCAGAAAATTATATTTTCGATATTCCACTATCGTAATAACTCTCCAGATGTCTTAAACCATACTTGCTTCCTGTAAGCCTAGTCCACAAAAAAACACAAAACGCAAAAAAAAAATACATGAATCAAACCGAAATCGACCAACCGGTAAATGTCAATCAAAACAAATCCCTGCCACCTCACCTCGAGGCTTACGTATAGGACCAGAAAGCTCGGATTCTGATTCCGGTGTAACAACCAAAAGGACGTCCAGAAGGGAAAAAAAGCACAAGTACGTGCCAACACTGTAACACTTTATTGCTGCGCGATGCCTTAAGGGTGGTAGGGGCTGTGACGTGCTTCACCGTTTGTGACACGCTCAAGCCAGCCTCCAGAGCCCTTGATGGCACCACCAAATCCCTTCAGCGGGGAATCGGGTGCTATATTTTGCACTTTTCCCAATGGAAGATCACACGATTCGAATAAACAGGCATACGAAGTAAAAAATCTCTTGAATCCGCGGCCGCTTTGAAGCGGGCGGAGAACTTTTGTCGTAGAATCCGCGTCAGTCGTGTGTTTGCATGAAAAATGGGCAAAATATTTACTATAAATCAGAAGCGCGTATACTTGAATTTATGTTCCCCATTTTTTTGTGCTCGGTGTAGTAGCTTAGACGGAGTTTTGTGTTATCGGAGAAGAAGTCGCTCGAGATATGGATGTTCATGGGTAGGTATTTGAGATACAATGTCGTTCGGGCCATCGGAGCGAAAATTTTCAAAGACGGGTAATTGAGGATGTAATAACGAGCGAATGTTTATCACGACTTTACGATTTCCGTGATTTGCTGGCTCCTGAGAATCCCTTGTTGATGACTGCTTGACTGTCAACAGTCATTTGAACATTTTTGTCATTTTGGTTCGTTTGTTCATTTTTGTCATTTTTGTCATTTTTGTCATTTTTGTCATTTTTGTCATTTTTGTCATTTTTGTCATTTTTGTCATTTTTGTCATTTTTGTCATTTTTGTCATTTTTGTCATTTTTGTCATTTTTGTCATTTTTGTCATTTTTGTCATTTTTGTCATTTTTGTCATTTTTGTCATTTTTGTCATTTTTGTCATTTTTGTCATTTTTGTCATTTTTGTCATTTTTGTCATTTTTGTCATTTTTGTCATTTTTGTTATTTTTGTCATTTTTGTCATTTTTGTCATTTTTGTCATAACTGTCATTTTTGTCATTTTTGTCATTTTTGTCATTTTTGTCATTTTTGTCATTTTTGTCATTTTTGTCATTTTTGTCATTTTTGTCATTTTTGTCATTTTTGTCATTTTTGTCATTTTTGTCATTTTTGTCATTTTTGTCATTTTTGTCATTTTTGTCATTTTTGTCATTTTTGTCATTTTTGTCATTTTTGTCATTTTTGTCATTTTTGTCATTTTTGTCATTTTTGTCATTTTTGTCATTTTTGTCATTTTTGTCATTTTTGTCATTTTTGTCATTTTTGTCATTTTTGTCATTTTTGTCATTTTTGTCATTTTTGTCATTTTTGTCATTTTTGTCATTTTTGTCATTTTTGTCATTTTTGTTATTTTTGTCATTTTTGTCATTTTTGTCATTTTTGTCATTTTTGTCATTTTTGTCATTTTTGTCATTTTTGTCATTTTTGTCATTTTTGTCATTTTTGTCATTTTTGTCATTTTTGTCATTTTTGTCATTTTTGTCATTTTTGTCATTTTTGTCATTTTTGTCATTTTTGTCATTTTTGTCATTTTTGTCATTTTTGTCATTATTGTCATTTTTTCATTTTTTCATTTTTGTCTTTTTTGTAATTTTTGTCATTTTTGTCATTTTTGTCGTTTTTGTCATTTTTGTCATTTTTGTCATTTTTGTCATTTTTGTCATTTTTGTCATTTTTGTCATTTTTGTCATTTTTGTCATTTTTGTCATTTTTGTCATTTTTGTCATTTTTGTCATTTTTGTCATTTTTGTCATTTTTGTCATTTTTGTCATTTTTGTCATTTTTGTCATTTTTGTCATTTTTGTCATTTTTGTCATTTTTGTCATTTTTGTCATTTTTGTCATTTTTGTCATTTTTGTCATTTTTGTCATTTTTGTCATTTTTGTCATTTTTGTCATTTTTGTCATTTTTGTCATTTTTGTCATTTTTGTCATTTTTGTCATTTTTGTCATTTTTGTCATTTTTGTCATTTTTGTCATTTTTGTCATTTTTGTCATTTTTGTCATTTTTGTTATTTTGTCATTTTTGACATTTTTGTCATTTTTGTTATTTTTATCATTTTTATCATTTTTGTCATTGTTGTCATTTTTGTCATTTTTGTCATTTTTGTCATTTTTGTCATTTTTGTCATTTTTGTCATTTTTGTCATGTTTGTCATTTTTGTCATTTTTGTCATTTTTGTCATTTTTGTCATTTTTGTCATTTTTGTCATTTTTGTCATTTTTGTCATTTTTGTCATTTTTGTCATTTTTTCATTTTTGTCATTTTTTTCATTTTTGTCCTTTTTGCCAATTTGGTCATTTTTGTTATTTATGTTATTTATGTCATTTTTGTCATTTTTGTCATTTTTGCCATTTTGGGCATTTTTGATATTTTTGTCATTTTTGTCATTTTTGTCATTTTTGTCATTTTTGTCATTTTGGGCATTTTTGTTATTTTTGTCATTTTTATCATTTTTTTCATTTTTGTCATTTTTTTCATTTTTGTCATTTTTATCATTTTTGTCATTTTTGTCATTTTTGTCATTTTTGGCATTTTTGTCATTTGGGTCATTTATGTCATTTATGTCATTTATGTCATTTTTGTCATTTTTTGTTTTTTTTTTTCATATTTGTCATTTTTTTTCATATTTGTCATTTTTGTTATTTTTGCCATTTTTGTCATTTTTTTCTATTTAATTATTTTTTAATTTTTGTCTTTTTGACATTTTTGTACTTTCGATCATTTTTGCATTTTTCAGTTATTTTTGTGTCATTTTAATATGGAGTTTGATAAAAATTCCTGAATGTAAGTCCCTAAATTTGGTGTGATTTTCAAGCCAACCCAATTATATTGATTCAAATCCTCCTAAATCTTCAATCTAAACATCATTAGCGGTCTAACGAACATCGGGGCAGATTACCTGGATTTTCCTCTGTTTTTGATTGGCAATTTCATTGTGTTTGTTACTGAAATTGGTTTTGGCACGTTTCGAAAACAGCAGCAGCCTATTAGTGCTCCATTTACTGGAAACAGCTTGGCCTGCCCCCCAAAAATGGCACGAGAAACGCACCATCAAAACATCTGACTTCGAGTGTAAAAATGTTCGCTCGGGAGAAACACCTCAACATTTTCGACCTTTTTCAGAGGCTGATTCTGGTGGATTAGGAGAGGTGGCTGAGAATTGATGATTATTGGGCCAGGAATTATCTTGATGGCGGTATGTTTTTGTGGTTTTTCTTCACTAGGGCAAATTATTTTGACTGGAGCTCATTATTGTGATACTGTTTAAGTTTGTTCTACTAAATTCAATGATTTCAATAATACTGTATAGTGTATAATTGGTAGAACCTTAGCTTTATAGATACTTTAAAGTCTCTTTAAGCATGATCGCTTCGAACGAGCTAACGAAAACAATCGCTTTAACGAATATTGCTTTAGATTATAGAGGAAAAATTTACGTTCCTTCTTCGGCAGCTCATTGAAAACAATGGTCTACTCCCAGTTACACCCACACAAAAATACAAAAAAGGAAAAATAAACTAATGACCATTATCGTGATCATTATTCAGCCAATTCTTTCACTATTCAGTCTATTAGAATTTTGCCCACCCACAGAAACAATAGAAAACACGCGGTTCGAAGCTTTTCTCCGCTTCTCGCCCCAGACACAATGGCAATAATAATACCATTAGCGTTATTGCTCCAATGAATGGATGGACCGTCATGGCTTTCATCCTTGGAACGAACAAACGAGAAAAATGGATCAAAATGGTGGGGAATCCTTTTAGCAGCCGCCATTGCAAAGTTTTGAATTGCAATAACCTTGCGTAGGGGGAAGTGTTCCTAAATGCGCATGTTGGGTAATATGCGCATACAGCCGATTGACGATATGGCTGGAGATTCATCATATCTAATCAGTGCAGTTTGAGGGTAATACGCTTTTAATACATGGCATGAAAAAATTAAATTGTTATATTAAGTCAAATAAATTAAAAAATTCAAACAAGATTTTTGCTAGTTTTGTTATAATATATTGAACTTTAATTATTGTGCGTACAGATTCTGTGAACAAAAATTTTAATGGTTTTTCTTTCTTATTCATCTGGAAATCGGAAATTCAACAAATTGAAGCTTTTGGCAAAGTTGTAGATGATAAGATATTGGAATAAGAGACAGGTTCTGAATGCCCATATCAAGGCAGGTTAAATGCCTATATCAAGAAAAATAGATTATTCTTATAAATTTTTTACTTTCTATCATTTAAACATTAAATCTACGCTCAAATCACGATCTTACAGCGAAAAAAGAAGAACTTCATACTGATCCGATAAAAATACAATATGAACAAAATATTACCATGAAATATGGCCATATGGCATACTTAACTATGTTTCATGCAAAAGAACTAATGATGTAAAAAATTTCACCAAAATTTCAGCCTTGATGTATGCTCAACATCCGTTTCTACCGTTTTCAATTAAATAATTTCAAAATATTGCAAGTGTTAATGAAATATAGCTTAAAACATAAATATGCGCATTTAGCCCGCCGGTTTCGGAAATCGGCTATTTTGACTTCTTTTGTTATAAAATTATTTTCACAAAAACTGTAAGAGATTTTAACAGAAAAATTGCACTTACGTATAGAAAACAGATGTCCGCTCATGTGCATATAGTTTTCAGACTCCTATCTATCGGAATATGGGAGAAAATGAGTGTTTTCCTTAATATGCGCATATAGCCTGCCTCTCCCCTACGCCCGTCGCCTCGGGATCGCTCGTTCAGCTTTATAATGGTTTTCCATTTTGGAATCGGTTTTTCCCGCACCACACTGGCGGTGAAGGTGTTGTTCCTTCACTATCGCTCATTTTCGAAAAACTCATTGAAACAGGTACAGTCAGTATCCGTAATAGAGTTCTCTAGTGGGGGAAAATCGGTTAACACATTAATGAACTTCATTAAACGGAATCGGTACACCGAAAACGAGAACTTGTTTTAAAGCACGATATTTTTGTTAAACCGTTCCATCCAGTGTCCAACATCGCTAAATAACGAATTGTACGCTAACAGCGCTAATTGTAATTTGTCATCAATTGGCGATACGCGCTTTAGCTTTGAGCGCCTTCTTTATCTGCACATTTAACGGTTAAAACTACCACATGGTCAGCTGAATTGAGTGTAGCCCGATTTTGAGTAAGAAACTCGGTGTACTAGAGTTTGATTCTGGGTCATTCATATCAACCGTTGATATTATATCAACAAAACTGTAGCTCAACCAGATAAAAACAATCAATTCATAATACAAAGAAAATGCTAAAATAAAAGCCTACAGCAAATCAGATTTAAACTCATCACTCAGTTAATCTCATCCCGGTAAAAGATTTGTATGCCTTTACCTACTGCTGTACCCGAGCGCGTAAAGGAGGTTGATGTTTATTTTCGTACTGCTTCTCAAGAGCTCGATGCAGATCCCTGAGTGTGTGGGCTTGGATCAAAACGTCTTTGACCACACTCTGCATAGAGCTATTTAGAATCACTACGACAAAGGATACCATCTTCCTTCGCCATGACGGTCTCGCGCAAATGTACTAAAAAGGGTGATACGGTCAAAATTTGGTCAAGGGAAAACGCGTGTAAATCGGTGAAATCGTTTATTTAAAAAATCAAATTTAATTTCTTTTTTAAGTTTAATTAGTATAAAATTCAGGAAAAATATTCAGCTAGGCTTCCGCTTTTCCAAATCCGAATTGCCGGGCCATACGTTTAACCCCTGCCATCAGATTTTGTACCGCCACCTTGTCCACCTTCTTCGCCGCAGAAAGCCAGTTTGCCTTGAACTGCTGCTCGTCCTTAGCAGTTTTTTTGGTCTTCTTTAGGTTTCGCTTGACAATAGCCCAGTATTTCTCAATTGGGCGGAGCTCTGGCGTGGAACCACCTGCACGTTGTTGGCGGCGTACCACTCCATGGCCTTTTACCGTAATGGCAAGATGCCAAATCCGACCAAAACAGTACGGAACAACCGTGTTTCTTCAGGAAAGGCAGCAGAGGTTTATTCAAACACTCTTTCACGTAAATTTCTTGGTTGACAGTCCCGGAAGCTATGAAAATGCTGTTTTTCAAGCCACAAGTACAGATGGCTTGCCAAACCAGATATTTCTTCGCGAACTTTGACAGTTCATGTGCTTGAAAACATCTGCTATCTTTCTCCTTCCTTTTGCCGTATGAAACTCCTGTCCCGGAAGCTGTTGTAGTCGGCTTTGACGTAGGTTTCGTCGTCCATTACCACGCAGTCAAACTTCGTCAGCATCGTCGTGTACAGCAGCCGGGATCGCGCTTTGTCCGTCGTATTTTGTTTATCATCGCGATTTGGAGTCACTACCTTCTTGTAAGTCGATAGTCCGGCTCGTTTTTTGGCTCGATGCACGGTTGAAGACGATACACCCAGCTTATTTGCGGCATCTCGGAGAGAGAGGTTAGGGTTTCGCTTGAAACTACCGGCAACTCTCTTTGTCGTCTCAGCGGCTTCCGGTTTTCGATTTCCCCCCGATCCAGACTTCCTGGCTGTCGACAAACGTTCCCCAAACATTTGTTACGGTTGATTTGGAAACTTTTAGCGATTTTGCAAGCTTTGCGTGCGAGTAGCTCGGATTATTGCGATGCGCGAGCAAAATTTTGATACGCTCCTCTTCTTCCTTGGATGGCATTTTGACAACTGAAGAGTGAATTCTAAAATCAAAATAGGAGCAACATTCTACACACCCACACACCTTCAAAATGAGGGATGTTCAGGTTTTTTAAATGCAAAATTTTAAGAAATACGTTTAGTTGATATTGACCAAATTTTGACCGTATCACCCTTCAGAGTATTGACTCTAAAAAATTAGCTCTTAATTTCCATGGTTGTTTAACCCTAACCCGCTCTTGAGTGTCAGAATGACAGTATTGGAAGTTTGGCAGCTTGTAACTTTATTCGGGTGCATCCAAATAATGCAGTTTCGGGGGAACCCTCAGTGAATTTTTAATATCTTTAATTTTGCATCATAACTATTTTATGGACGTACCTTGAAAGCTCAGGAAAAAAGTCCCTAATCAGCCCTTGAGTGTAAATTTGACACTCCTAACTAAAATCCGCTTTATCTACCTTGTTTCTTAACCGATTTTTACAAATTTCTTAGTTTTGGAAATCTCGTAATGTAACTCAAATACTTTTTTCAAACAATATTGAGCTACAACACTTCAGTTTTCCGTTATTCAAAGTCTTAGAAAAGAAACTCCGAAAAAAAATGTTTCGAGGAAAAGTTCGTAGATCAGCAACGGAATGCCCAAAAAAATTTCACTAAGTGTCCAAAATAGCTGAAGATAGAAGCTTTACGTTGCGAAAAAAATATTAATTTTTTTGATTTTTTTTTAAGATCATGACCACAAAAAATGTTAAAAGTTGTGTTAAACCGCACTTTTCAATCTACGAACAAGCATTTACATCACGAGGTTTCCAGTACTTCAAATTTTGGAAAAATTTGTTATGAAACAAGAGAGGTATATTGGTTTTAGTCAGGAGTGTCAAATCGACACTCCAGGTACTGTAACGTGTAAAAAATTCAGGGACGGATGAAGGTTTAAAAAAAACTTTCTTAGGTAAGTTTTAAAACTTTTCCTGGACTGCATATCTCGTATGTTTGGAGGGCATTTTTGAGAGTATAAATATGAGGAGGAGACCAAATGGGTCATGACGAACTTTGAAAACAGACCATATATGTTTTGTAGATTGGCCCAAAACCTGATCTGTTACACAGTAAACGAAAATTACCGAGTTCGGTAATTTTTTTACCTAAATCCTAAATCCTAAATTTTACCTAAATCCTAACATGTGTAAATCGTTAAACTGTTCGGTAATTTTTTCGGTAAAAAATAAACGAACATCGGTAAATGAATAACCGATTTACCGATGCTCGTTTATTTTTTACCGAAAAAATTACCGAACAGTTTAACGATTTACACATGTTAGGATTTCGGTAAAAAAAATTACCGAACTCGGTAATTTTCGTTTACTGTGTATAGAGCCTCAAAAATCAACAAAGTAAATCGAAAAAAAAACAAAATTTTATGCCAAGTAACTTAAAATGCATAAATGTCAAAGTCTGGTGCAATCCCGAAATAAAATTATCAGTAGAAAATTTAACTTTTCATTTGGATGCCTAATGACTACATCAAAAGTCGAGATCTGTTTTTATCTAAAAAAAAATGCCAAAAATCGACTTTCCGGAACTGCTTTCCGATAAACACATTTAGAATAAACAATTAAGAAGCAATAATTGTTTCTCTTTTATGTTCTCTTTAGTCCTCTTTTACATTGACCCAATTAAAAATCTGATTCCGGTAAATATTTTTTATAAAATTACCTTCATTTCCTTCATAGAAAGTACTCAGATCAAACGAATGATTTTTAAGATACACGCATTCGTATCTGTCCCATTTCTAAAAGAACTAAGTTTTACCATGGACAGTGCTGAGAGGGGATCCACGTTTTTGGCAACATCCTGAACTGAGCCTGTTAACTTACTCGCGTAAGCACGCATGATTTTCTGGTTCAAAGTTTTGTCCACCGCACCCAATCTCCGTCCAGATTTTTTTTTTGTCCACGAAGCTGCTTTCCTCTATATACTTCGAATCAATTTTCAGTTAGTTTTAATGCTCACTTCTTCTATTTTCGCCAACTAACTCACCGAAACGTTGTGGAAAGTACACCACTTGGAAATGCTTCTAATTTTCATGAAATTTTTGAAAACTGGAGCTCACGATACACAGATTTTTAAGTTAAATTGAAAACAATAACACCCAGCAGAAATCAGCTGTTTAAACGTCATCCGGAATGAGCAGGGTTGAATCAAATTCGTGGGGACACCCTTCACAAATGTAAAAGTCATCTTATCGAACTCAGAAAGCAGTTTTTAGACTTCTTTTCAGATCTTGATACACGTACTGTCAAATGGATTGTAATTTTTTTTAAAAGTGAAATAGCAGAAGAACCTGCAAGTTTGTCAGAAGCTACTCTTGACCGGGCCTTCCAGGAAATACACCCGTCACCCATTCCCAATCAAATAAAGCTGCAGCCATGGATGGCAAAACTCCTCAGATCGGCTTGTCCAGCGAAAGAGAGTGCTAATTTTTTCGTCTGCTCCCCCAAACTGTGCAGGGAACAATAAATCGAACTGAAATCAAGAGTGAGGTTGTTAACACATAAGAATAAGCGAAAGCATTCACATCCGCTGATGGAGAGAATTTCCTTCTCCTGACAAATCTATTGCGCATTGTACTGATGAGAAATCAGAAAGCCAACACAGTTTTCTACGTTCACGAGAAAGACTCTGCTCTCCGAACCAGTGGTGCCAGAGGTGAAATAATTTTTCATGATTTGTCCTGATATTCGAGAAGCCACCCTGATTTTTCAAAAATCTCAAATTGTCCTGATTTTTGGAAAAAATCCTAATTATAATTGAATTTGTAATAAAACATTTTAACCTCTTCAACCGATGGTAATCTTCGGTTCAGATGGCATTTGAACATCCAACTTTTTATCTCTTCTATCTCTTCTGTTGCATAAATGATGGCGTATACGAGACCGTTATTTCGCCTTCATTTATGTAATTTAAGAATAGCTCCACCAATCTACTGGTTTCCTGAAAAATCCTGTTTTTTTTTCTTCGTGGTCTTCGGTGGCCACAGACTACACCACATTTGTACAAATGCGATGAAATTCTGTCGCTGTGAACACGATTTGCATTGTGTATGGCACTGCTTGAATGACCGCACAAACCGTTTGAGTGAAATCGGTCGGGATAGAAATTTTTTGTACAAGCAACCCTCTGTGACATGGTGTATGGTGCTGCTTGTACAAAACGCAGGCCATTTACTCAGCCCCAGCCGGGGTGGAGATCGTGTATCGTGTGTGGGCTAGTGTAGAATCAAACAATCGTCGTGGAATCATCGAATTTGCTCAAGCCATTTCTGTAGTCTATGGCCGCTAAAGATGAAAGACACACTAGCAGAGATGCCAATGGGGCTGATTTTTCAGGTGTTGCTTGATTTTTCGAGGCCCTGCCTGACAACCTGATAAGCCATTGAATTTGCCTGATTTTTAAAATATGCCTGATTTTGCCTGATTTTTGCGAATGTGATGGAAAATGGGTAAGGATTTCCTTGAATTCTTATTCCAAAAAAGGGCATTCAAGGGAATCTTTCGATTGCTTTGATGCTTTGATTTAGTAGAATTATTCAACCAAGTAGGCTCACAACACATATGAGAGAGAAAATGAGGAAAGCGGTGACCAAAAAAAAAGGTCATCACTTTTAGCGAAATTTCCGTTACTATATCGTAGCCTGATTTGGCCTGATTTTTATTTCACCAGTTCCCTGATTTTTGGGAAAAAATGTTGGCAACCCCTGCACACTAGGGCGCTCTGGCTAAGAATTCTCTTTCTTTCACTCAGATGCGAAAGCTCTCACACTTGCCGTCCGAGTCACTTACAGTTCGTGTAAACTCGGATAACGAGTATAGAGCACGATCAGCTAAAGAGGACTCGACTACACTGACTACAGTGTTGATTTATACCGGCTTTTTGTTGTTTGGAAGGAGGCGACCAGCGATGGCTGCAAGCTGCAACTATTCAAATCTAAGCTTCTTCAGTCCGTCTCATTTACTGGAACTGGATTTTTTTAACCAATCAAAGCAACACACTATGCGATCTGCGCTTCTTCAGCTCGTCATATTTACCAGAATTGAAACCATTCCAAAACAAACAAAGCAGTAGCCTTTCAAATCTGCCTTTCAAATTCTATTCACCGGAACTGGAATTATTTCAAAACAAACAAAACATTTACTTTTGTCTCTGCGCTTCTTTAGTCCGTCTCATTTACCAGGAATGGAATCATTTCAAACGCAAGCCTTCAAATTTTCGCTTCTTCAGTCTATCTTATTTACCGGAACTGGCATCCTTTCAAGACAAACAAAGCAGTAGACTTTCAAATCTGCACTCCTTCAGTCCGTCTTATTAACCGGATCTGAATTAATTTCAAAACAAACAAAGCAGTAGCTTTTAAATCTGTACTTTCTCAGTTCGTCTTATTTACCGGAACTGGAATCGTTTCAAAACGAAAATAGCTGCAGCTTTTCTAATCTGCGCTTCTCCAGTCCGTTTTATTTACCAGAACTGGTTTCATTCCAAAATAAACAAAGCAAAAGTCTTTTCAATCAGCGCTCAGTCCGTCTTATTTACCGGAACTGGTTTCATTCCAAGGCAAAGCAGCAACTTTTCAAATCTGCACTTCTTTGTTCCAACTACACCATTGTCGTGAACAGAATCTCGCATTTACACATCCGTATTTCACAAGATTAGACCAATAACTCATTTATGTTTTTGTTTACCTCTTGCAGCTTCTATTTCAGTGTTGCCACATATTTGTTTTAATAAATTTTTAGTTTTTTTTATTCAGTACATTCTTCAGCTCATCTCCACACGTTTATGACGTAGCATTCAAAACATTAAAAAAACACTGATTCTAACACTTGAGCAACAGGAGTCTTGCCCACGCCTATTCATAAACCAAGTAGGTTTTTTTTGCTCTGTAGATAATTTAAAAATTTATGGATTTCAAATTTTCTACACAAAGTTGGCAACGATGTAATGGGACTAATAGGAGGAATTTTACTTCCTTTGAAATGATCCACTGACTGGAATGATGAGTGATGACCTGACTTTCTTTAGTCAGACAAAAAGAAAAAAAAAATCAAAAACTCACCCTATGAATCGTCCTGGGGCTGAGCGATAGATGGTGCGGAGCATTCGGTCGCTTCTTGTTCAGGTGTACTTCGGTTTGCGTGGCTTGCGTTTTCATGGCACTTCGTTTGATTTTCTCGACCGTCACAACCTGATCCTGGAGCTGTTGTTGCTGTTGTTGATGTTGTTGATGCTGATGCTGTTGCTGCTGGAGGAGGAGCTGTTGTTGATGATGCTGTTGCTGCAGTTGTTGCTGTTGATGGTGAAGTTGTTGCTGCTGCTGAGGCGTGAGATGAGAGGGTGTTTGAACAGAAACGCCTTGCTGTTGTTGTTGTTGCTGCTGCGGGTGAGAATGTGGTTGCTGCATGGGATGCTGATGTTGTTGCTGTTGATGCTGAAATTGATTGATTAGATGTTGTTGTTGCTGCTGCTGTTGTTGGGCAGCAGCCTGTTGAAGGTGATGTGGTAGGTGCTGATGGGTGTGAATGTGCTGATGCTGATGCTGTTGCGGTTGAGGGCCCAGCTGAATGTGTAGAAGAGGCTGCTGCTGCTGCTGTTGCTGGTGCTGTTGTTGATTCGATTGCTGCAGGATCGAGTGCAGGGGCGTTCCAAAGTGGGCGGCCATCGGCTGGTGCTGAGTGCTGAGCGTAATCGTCGGCTTCTTACCACCTATCAGTCTTTCTTGGCTCCGGGCTGCGGTCAACCGGGACATTGGCCGACCTCCCGCGGCTTCGTTGAACGAGGTCAGTGTGTAGGAGCGGGCAAAGCTAACGTGCTTGGTCCTGGAATATCGGGGTTAGGATAAGGATTATCAGTTAGACTGGTTAAGGCTTTAACATTTAAAGACGTTATTTTGAACAGCGAAACAATTATAAGCAATATTCATCGACAACACTTTTTTCAGCGAAAATGTGAAATCTATAGTAGATATAGCTTACAGAAGGTTGTTTGCGGTGTTTTTCTTAAAAGGAAATGGTTTTTCTTTCTTACAGGAAGGTATATAGTTATCGGTCGATTTGTTAGAACATTGTTGTTGGTTTCGCTAAACCGGGCTGCACATTTAAAATTATTTATATATTCAAAAAATGGATATTTTTCTCTTAAAACTATCAAAAATGAAAAAAATTCGTAGTAAATTTCAAAAAAATGATCACTCCAAAAACGAAACCATCTAGCTTGCTAGCAATATCAAGCAATCACTAGTCAAGACAATAAGACAAGACAAAAATAAGTCGTCATGCTAAAAAAGACAAAAATGACAAAAAATGACAAAAATGACAAAAATGACAAAAATGACAAAAATGACAAAAATGACAAAAATGACAAAAATGACAAAAATGACAAAAATGACAAAAATGACAAAAATGACAAAAATGACAAAAATGACAAAAATGACAAAAATGACAAAAATGACAAAAATGAAAAAAATGACAAAAATGACAAAAATGACAAAAACAACAAAAACAACAAAAATAACAAAAATGACAAAAATGACAAAAATGACAAAAATGACAAAAAATGACAAAATGACAAAAATGACAAAAATGACAAAAATGACAAAAATGACAAAATGACAAAAATGACAAAAATGACAAAAATGACAAAAATGACAAAAATGACAAAAATGACAAAAATGACAAAAATGACAAAAATGACAAAAATGACAAAAATGACAAAAATGACAAAAATGACAAAAATGACAAAAATGACAAAAATGACAAAAATGACAAAAATGACAAAAATGACAAAAATGACAAAAATGACAAAAATGACAAAAATGACAAAAATGACAAAAATGACAAAAATGACAAAAATGACAAAAATGACAAAAATGACAAAAATGACAAAAATGACAAAAATGACAAAAATGACAAAAATGACAAAAATGACAAAAATGACAAAAATGACAAAAATGACAAAAATGACAAAAATGACAGAAATGACAAAAATGACAAAAATGACAAAAATGACAAAAATGACAAAAATGACAAAAATGACAAAAATGACAAAAATGACAAAAATGACAAAAATGACAAAAATGACAAAAATGACAAAAATGACAAAAATGACAAAAATGACAAAAATGACAAAAATGACAAAAATGACAAAAATGACAAAAATGACAAAAATGACAAAAATGACAAAAATGACAAAAATGACAAAAATGACAAAAAATGACAAAAATGACAAAAATGACAAAAATGACAAAAATGACAAAAATGACAAAAATGACAAAAATGACAAAAATGACAAAAATGACAAAAATGACAAAAAATGACAAAAATGACAAAAATGACAAAAATGACAAAAATGACAAAAATGACAAAAATGACAAAAATGACAAAAAATGACAAAAATGACAAAAATGACAAAAATGACAAAAATGACAAAAATGACAAAAATGACAAAAATGACAAAAATGACAAAAATGACAAAAATGACAAAAATGACAAAAATGACAAAAATGACAAAAATGACAAAAATGACAAAAATGACAAAAATGACAAAAATGACAAAAATGACAAAAATGACAAAAATGACAAAAATGACAAAAATGACAAAAATGACAAAATGACAAAAATGACAAAAATGACAAAAATGACAAAAATGACAAAAATGACAAAAATGACAAAAATGACAAAATGACAAAAATGACAAAAATGACAAAAATGACAAAAATGACAAAAATGACAAAAATGACAAAAATGACAAAAATGACAAAAATGACAAAAATGACAAAAATGACAAAAATGACAAAAATGACAAAAATGACAAAAATGACAAAAATGACAAAAATGACAAAAATGACAAAAATGACAAAAATGACAAAAATGACAAAAATGACAAAAATGACAAAAATGACAAAAATGACAAAAATGACAAAAATGACAAAATGACAAAAATGACAAAAATGACAAAAATGACAAAAATGACAAAAATGACAAAAATGACAAAAATGACAAAAATGACAAAAATGACAAAAATGACAAAATGACAAAAATGACAAAATGACAAAAACGACAAAAATGACAAAAATGTCAAAAATGACAAAAATGACAAAAATGACAAAAATGACAAAAATGACAAAAATGAAAAAAATGACAAAAATGACAAAAATGACAAAAATGACAAAAATGACAAAAATGACAAAAATGACAAAAATGACAAAAATGACAAAAAATGACAAAAATGACAAAAATGACAAAAATGACAAAAATGACAAAAATGACAAAAATGACAAAAATGACAAAAAATGACAAAAATGACAAAAATGACAAAAATGACAAAATGACAAAAATGACAAAAATGACAAAAATGACAAAAATGACAAAAATGACAAAAATGACAAAAATGACAAAAATGACAAAAATGACAAAAACAACAAAAATAACAAAAATGACAAAAATGACAAAAATGACAAAAATGACAAAAATGACAAAAATGACAAAAAACAACAAAAATAACAAAAATGACAAAAATGACAAAAATGACAAAAATGACAAAAATCACAAAAATCACAAAAATCACAAAAATCACAAAAATCACAAAAATGACAAAAATGACAAAAATGACAAAAATGACAAAAATGACAAAAATGACAAAAATGACAAAAATGACAAAAATGACAAAAATGACAAAAAATGACAAAAATGACAAAAATGACAAAAATCACAAAAATGACAAAAATCACAAAAATCACAAAAATGACAAAAATGACAAAAATCACAAAAATGACAAAAATGACAAAAATGACAAAAATGACAAAAATCACAAAAATGACAAAAATGACAAAAATGACAAAAATGACAAAAATGACAAAAATGACAAAAATGACAAAAATGACAAAAATGACAAAAATGACAAAAATGACAAAATGACAAAATGACAAAAATGACAAAAATGACAAAATGACAAAAATGACAAAAATGACAAAAATGACAAAAATGACAAAAATGACAAAAATGACAAAAATGACAAAAATGACAAAAATGACAAAAATGACAAAAATGACAAAAATGACAAAAATGACAAAATGACAAAAATGACAAAAATGACAAAAATGACAAAATGACAAAAATGACAAAAATGACAAAAATGACAAAAATGACAAAAATGACAAAATGACAAAAATGACAAAAATGACAAAAATGACAAAAATGACAAAAATGACAAAAATGACAAAAATGACAAAAATGACAAAAATGACAAAAATGACAATAATGACAAAAATGACAAAAATGACAAAAATGACAAAAATGACAAAAATGACAAAAATGACAAAAATGACAAAAATGACAAAAATGACAAAAATGACAAAAATGACAAAAATGACAAAAATGACAAAAATGACAAAAATGACAAAAATGACAAAAATGACAAAAATGACAAAAATGACAAAAATGACAAAAATGACAAAAATGACAAAAATGACAAAAATGACAAAAATGACAAAAATGACAAAAATGACAAAAATGACAAAAATGACAAAAATGACAAAAATGACAAAAATGACAAAAATGACAAAAATGACAAAAATGACAAAAATGACAAAAATGACAAAAATGACAAAAATGACAAAAATGACAAAAATGACAAAAATGACAAAAATGACAAAAATGACAAAATGACAAAAATGACAAAAATGACAAAAATGACAAAAATGACAAAATGACAAAAATGACAAAAATGACAAAAATGACAAAAATGACAAAAATGACAAAAATGACAAAAATGACAAAAATGACAAAAATGACAAAAATGACAAAAATGACAAAAATGACAAAAATGACAAAAATGACAAAAATGACAAAAATGACAAAAATGACAAAAATGACAAAAATGACAAAAATGACAAAAATGACAAAAATGACAAAAATGACAAAAATGACAAAAATGACAAAAATGACAAAAATGACAAAAATGACAAAAATGACAAAAATGACAAAAATGACAAAAATGACAAAAATGACAAAAATGACAAAAATGACAAAAATGACAAAAATGACAAAAATGACAAAAATGACAAAAATGACAAAAATGACAAAAATGACAAAAATGACAAAAATGACAAAAATGACAAAAATGACAAAAATGACAAAAATGACAAAAATGACAAAAATGACAAAAATGACAAAAATGACAAAAATGACAAAAATGACAAAAATGACAAAAATGACAAAAATGACAAAAATGACAAAAATGACAAAAATGACAAAAATGACAAAAATGACAAAAATGACAAAAATGACAAAAATGACAAAAATGACAAAAATGACAAAAATGACAAAAATGACAAAAATGACAAAAATGACAAAATGACAAAATGACAAAAATGACAAAAATGACAAAAATGACAAAAATGACAAAAATGACAAAAATGACAAAAATGACAAAAATGACAAAAACGACAAAAAAGACAAAAATGACAAAAATCACAAAAATGACAAAAATGACAAAAATGACAAAAATGACAAAAATGACAAAAATGACAAAAATGACAAAAATGACAAAAATGACAAAAATGACAAAAATGACAAAATGACAAAAATGACAAAAATGACAAAAATGACAAAAAATGACAAAATGACAAAAATGACCAAAAATGACAAAAATGACAAAAATGACAAAAATGACAAAAGTGACAAAAATCACAAAAATGACAAAAATCACAAAAATGACAAAAATGACAAAAATGACAAAAATGACAAAAATGACAAAAATGACAAAAATGACAAAAATGACAAAAATGACAAAAATGACAAAAATGACAAAAATGACAAAAATGACAAAATGACAAAAATGACAAAAATGACAAAAATGACAAAAATGACAAAAATGACAAAAATGACAAAAATGACAAAAATGACAAAAATGACAAAAATGACAAAAATGACAAAAATGACAAAAATGACAAAAATGACAAAAATGACAAAAATGACAAAAATGACAAAAATGACAAAAATGACAAAAATGACAAAAATGACAAAAATGACAAAAATGACAAAAATGACAAAAATGACAAAAATGACAAAAATGACAAAAATGACAAAAATGACAAAAATGACAAAAATGACAAAAATGACAAAATGACAAAAATGACAAAAATGACAAAAATGACAAAAATGACAAAAATGACAAAAATGACAAAAATGACAAAAATGACAAAAATGACAAAAATGACAAAAATGACAAAAATGACAAAAATGACAAAAATGACAAAAATGACAAAAATGACAAAAATGACAAAAATGACAAAAACAAGAAAAATAAAGAAAATGACAAAAATGACAAAAATGACAAAAATGACAAAATGACAAAAATGACAAAAATCACAAAAATGACAAAAATGACAAAAATGACAAAAATGACAAAAATGACAAAAATGACAAAAATGACAAAATGACAAAAGTCACAAAAATCACAAAAATGACAAAAATGACAAAAATGACAAAAATCACAAAAATGACAAAAATGACAAAAATGACAAAATGACAAAAATGACAAAAATGACAAAAATGACAAAAATGACAAAATGACAAAAATGACAAAAATGACAAAAATGACAAAAATGACAAAAATGACAAAAATGACAAAAATGACAAAAATGACAAAAATGACAAAAATGACAAAAATGACAAAAATGACAAAAATGACAAAAATGACAAAAATGACAAAAATGACAAAAATGACAAAAATGACAAAAATGACAAAAATGACAAAAATGACAAAAATGACAAAAATGACAAAAATGACAAAAATGACAAAAATGACAAAAATGACAAAAATGACAAAAATGACAAAAATGACAAAAATGACAAAAATGACAAAAATGACAAAAATGACAAAAATGACAAAAATGACAAAAATGACAAAAATGACAAAAATGACAAAAATGACAAAAATGACAAAAATGACAAAAATGACAAAATGACAAAAATGACAAAAATGACAAAAATGACAAAAATGACAAAAATGACAAAAATGACAAAAATGACAAAAATGACAAAAATGACAAAAATGACAAAAATGACAAAAATGACAAAAATGACAAAAATGACAAAAATCACAAAAATGACAAAAATGACAAAAATGACAAAAATGACAAAAATGACAAAAATGACAAAAATGACAAAAATGACAAAAATGACAAAAATGACAAAAATGACAAAAATGACAAAATGACAAAAATGACAAAAATGACAAAAATGACAAAAATGACAAAAATGACAAAAATGACAAAAATGACAAAAATGACAAAAATGACAAAATGACAAAAATGACAAAAATGACAAAAATGACAAAAATGACAAAAATGACAAAAATGACAAAAATGACAAAAATGACAAAAATGACAAAAATGACAAAAATGACAAAAATGACAAAAATGACAAAAATGACAAAAATGACAAAATGACAAAAATGACAAAAATGACAAAAATGACAAAAATGACAAAAATGACAAAAATGACAAAAATGACAAAAATGACAAAAATGACAAAAATGACAAAAATGACAAAAATGACAAAAATGACAAAAATGACAAAAATGACAAAAATGACAAAAATGACAAAAATGACAAAAATGACAAAAATGACAAAAATGACAAAAATGACAAAAATGACAAAAATGACAAAAATGACAAAAATGACAAAAATGACAAAAAATGACAAAAATGACAAAAATGACAAAAATGACAAAAATGACAAAAATGACAAAAATGACAAAAATGACAAAAATGACAAAAATGACAAAAATGACAAAAATGACAAAAATGACAAAAATGACAAAAATGACAAAAATGACAAAAATGACAAAAATGACAAAAATGACAAAAATGACAAAAATGACAAAAATGACAAAAATGACAAAAATGACAAAAATGACAAAAATGACAAAAATGACAAAAATGACAAAAATGACAAAAATGACAAAAATGACAAAAAGACAAAAAATGACAAAAATGACAAAAATGACAAAAATGACAAAAATGACAAAATGACAAAAATGACAAAAATGACAAAAATGACAAAAATGACAAAAATGACAAAAATGACAAAAATGACAAAAATGACAAAAATGACAAAATGACAAAAATGACAAAAATGACAAAAATGACAAAAATGACAAAAATGACAAAAATGACAAAAATGACAAAAATGACAAAAATGACAAAAATGACAAAAATGACAAAATGACAAAAATGACAAAAATGACAAAAATGACAAAAATGACAAAAATGACAAAAATGACAAAAATGACAAAAATGACAAAAATGACAAAAATGACAAAAATGACAAAAATGACAAAAATGACAAAAATGACAAAAATGACAAAAATGACAAAAATGACAAAAATGACAAAAATGACAAAAATGACAAAAATGACAAAAATGACAAAAATGACAAAAATGACAAAAATGACAAAATGACAAAATGACAAAAATGACAAAAATGACAAAAATGACAAAAATGACAAAAATGACAAAAATGACAAAAATGACAAAAATGACAAAAATGACAAAAATGACAAAAATGACAAAAATGACAAAAATGACAAAAATGACAAAAATGACAAAAATGACAAAAATGACAAAAATGACAAAAATGACAAAAATGACAAAAATGACAAAAATGACAAAAATGACAAAAATGACAAAAATGACAAAAATGACAAAAATGACAAAAATGACAAAAATGACAAAAATGACAAAAATGACAAAAATGACAAAAATGACAAAAATGACAAAAATGACAAAAATGACAAAAATGACAAAAATGACAAAAATGACAAAATGACAAAATGACAAAAATGACAAAAATGACAAAAATGACAAAAACGACAAAAATGACAAAAATGACAAAAATGACAAAAATGACAAAAACGACAAAAATGACAAAAATGACAAA
>NC_073692.1:22466014-22656509 GCF_029784155.1 Uranotaenia lowii
TCATTGTCTCCATTTTACTTAATTACCGGCTCTCTTCACCAGACAAATCCCCAATCCAATCAACGCAATCCCTCAACCCTTCGCTCGAAGCAAAAACTCCGCCCCACAATCACATTCGACGGACTTTGGAGCTTTGTGAGATTCACTTGAGGCACTTGTCAGTTTGTGGAGCTTTTCCCTTACTATACTATTATGCTAGGAGAGATGGACAATGACGACCTTCGTCTTCATCCGGTGGAAAGCTGAGAAAGTGAGAAATAGCAGAAGGAGTAAACGAAACATAAAAGTAGAGCCCCTTGTCGTTGATAGTGACTACTTTTATGTTGTTTGACATTATGGCAAATTGCTTTTCCACCCTCACTTGTTTTGGATAGCTTTTTGAGCCCTCTTTCAAGCTTTAATTTAGGGTTCATTTCTGCCGTCCTCTGAATGAAGGCAGATACAATAACTGGACCTAGTTGAAATTTTTAAAAGAAAAATTTGGTAAACTATTGCAACTCGTTCTGTTCATCACTCTATATTTTACAGTCTCACTCATTTTAATAATTTCAAGTAGAAGGTGTGAACATTTGTCTGGACAAATTAACAAAAAAAAATTGAAATAATTGAAGCTAGTTGATAAGGCAGTTCCGAGTCTTGATAAAGAAGGATCGGCGAGTAGAATAAGAAAAAGAAGAAGAGAAGTCAGCTGTTCTTTGACAGGCTAGAAAATTCCCGATTTTGAACATTCTGTGTGCACCATTAATTGATGTTAATTGTTCTCCAGAAGAATTGAATATGGTAAAGCGGTTGGATAAAAATCATGACAATCGGTTGACCACTAAAAAACTACCAACAAAACCTTTTTTAAAGGTGATTTTATCTTCATTTTTGCACGTTTTAGCATCAAGATAACATTGCATTCATTAATGAAATGAGAAAAAAAAACATAATGCAATCTTGAAGGACCAAACAATTTCATAACATAGTGAAAAAGAGGCCGTAGAACATAACCAAATTTTTGTTCTAAAACGTGTTTTTATTGAAATTTCTGCCATTCGCGTATCAATTTTCGATACATTCATTTTTGTGAAGTCGCAAAAAAAAATCCAATAGAGCTTTCGGCACTACCTTAATAAAATATTAAATTTGCACTCCACCACAGTTTTTGCGTATTGGCGCGATTCCAGATCCAACCCAGAATTGGGTATATACTCTGTTGGACCTTTTCAAGTGTTACGAAGGGAAAACGGTCGTATTTGAAGGCAGTCTTCTTTGTATATTTCGCCATTCATCGTGTCCATCGTTATGAAACATTAACTGATTTGCAACTTCCATGGATCGTCTGCCTTTTCAAATACTTGACATAATTTTTTTCATTTTTTACTTTTCTTGATTAATTCCGGAAAATACAGGCGACCTTCGTCTTGTGAACGAAAAAGTTCGTTTTGCTGACAAATATAATATTTTTATTTTAACCCTCATCCGCATTAGGGTGTCATTTTGACACCATTGCAAGTTTGAAGGCTTGTAACTTTTTTCAGAAGCTTCATAATACAAAAATTTCCTCGGGGACCCTAAATGAATTCAAAAGTTCTTCAATATTGCATCTTTACTTTTTTTATAGACGAACCCTGGAAACCTGGACAAAAAAACTCCCTTTTCCGACTTTTGGTGTCATTTTGACACCACAGAAGTAAAATCTATTTAAGTCGTTTGAATTATAATGAACTTCATATAAAACTTATATCAATAGAAACCTTGTAATGTCAGTAAAATATGTTTAGAACATTATATACAGCTTAAGTTACAAGTTTTCTCGTTATTCAGCATGAAAGAAAAAAAATCCGAAAAAACATGCCTCACGAAAACTGCTGTAGTTCATATGTTACACGTCCAAAAAAATATTTGCCTTATGCATATGAAAGCTGAAGTTAATGCCTACATCATGAAGACAAGAAATATTTTTTATTTTTTTTTTTTTAATGTAATGGTCACAAAAAGTTCAAAAAAGTGGCCTAAAAAACCTACTTTTCATTCGGTTGCTAGTAAATACTGTTTGAGCGATGGTAGAGTTTTAGAAAAAATATGACTACAAAATCTATTAAAATTCCAACATTTTTCTGTCCTAAGATTTTTGATGCAACAAAAATTGCAATTACTGGAATTTTTCAAAGTTCACTACTTTGCGCAAACGATGCGTGTCGTGCATTTCTTCGTCTGTCGGCTTCGCTCTCTGCCCAAATCACCACCCACCGTACCTACTCGGAGAGCAAACAAACACGTTTTGCTGGACGCGGTGCTTGTAGTTCTAGAAATTCAGGAATGATTTTACGTTTATAATTTTCATATTTTTGTGAAATCTCACAGCGTAATTTGTTGCACCTCACTAGAATGAAGATTAAATTAGCTTTCCAATGAATATACTTTTGATTGGTCCAAACAAAGTAAAAGCACTGAAAATCCGGGTACAACCTGACGGTGGACCACGAAAACAGATGAAATTTCAATTTGTAAAAAAATTGCGCAAAGTAGTGAACTTTGAAAAATTCCAGTAATTGCAATTTTTGTTGCATCAAAAATCTAAAGACAGCAAAATGTTAGAATTTTAATAAAGTTTGTTGTAATATTTTTTCTAAAACTCTACCATCGCTCAAACAGTATTTACTAGCAATCGAATGAAAAGTAGGTTTTTTAGACCACTTTTTTGAACTTTTTGTGACCATTACATTAAAAAAAAAAATAAAAATATTTCTTGTCTTCATGATGTAGACATTAACTTCAGCTTTCATATGCATAAGGCAAATATTTTTTTGGACGTGTAATATATGAACTACAGCAGTTTTCGTGAGGCATGTTTTTTCGGATTTTTTTTCTTTCATGCTGAATAACGAGAAAACTTGTAACTTTAGCTGTATATAATGTTCTGAACATATTTTACTGATATTACAAGGTTTCTTTTGATGTAAGTTTTGTTTAAATCGGTCTAAAACGCCAAAAGTTATAACGATTTGAGCTTGTGGTGTCAAATTGACACCACAAGTGCTGATTATGGTAATGAAATCTAATGCGGATGAGAATTAATAGGGTTAGTTGCCCTACTTTGGACCCATTAAGCGGTGGTTTTTAAATAATCAAGATTTTCTCACGAATGGACGGGAATTTGTTCCTATTTTGGTACTGGACCGGTTCCTTTAATTGGAACTAGAACTAAAACTCCTATAAAAAGTTTGATTTTTCGAAAATAAATAAACAAATTTATTGTAAATGTAAACTTAAATCAATTACTATAAAAAAATTTATTACAGCTTTTTAAAATTCAAAAAACTAAAATTTCTGTTATGAATATCACAAACATTTTTATTCCCCGTCAGCTCTATCAGCAAAACGATAGCTGAAACTTTATTGTGTTTACTTACTTATAGTTTATTTGCGTAAATCTGGCAAAAATGTTGGAAATATTCAATATTGGTTCTGAATTATGCCCCAATTAAAAATTCGCTACATTGTTGATTTGTTGGTTTTGATACAAAGATTTGGTGATGTCAGGTCTAAACATGGAACATCAAAGTCGAAAGTTTCCTATATTGAGACCCTTTGCAAATTTTCCGAGTTTTCCATTGATTTTCATGAATTTTTGGAAAAATGGGTAGTATGGTTCATATTCTTCACAGTGAAAGTAATTTCCCTTTAAACTTTGGCTTGTAAAGTAAAAAAACGTGATTTTTCCTTAAACACTCTAATTTCTCAATACGTGCCCCACTAAATGAACTGTCTGATTTACCACTGATAAAGAGATACATTTTTAAAAACGTTGAAAATTTTATCAGAAAGATTTTTAATGGCAAAAAACGGTATGGTAGGGTTCAGGAAGAATAAGAGTTCATTGTGTGCATAGGAATATCTTGATTTTATGCCAGCAAAATTAATTATTTTCAATTTTCGGCATTCTAGGACTAAAATAGGCTCTAGGTCCAAAGTAGGAGCACTCACCCTATCTCCTTACTAGCGGTCCAAATATTTGGCGCGCGATTTGACTACCGTATTTTGTTTATTTTACCGGTTCACAGTGGTAAAAAATGTGCCAAACGTTATCGATGCTTATAACTTTTTTGTTTAACATTTTATCTTCTAGGTGTCTTCGGGGAAATTTTACAGTAGAATGAATTCTATGAGAAAATGTTATGATTTTTTTTTACTAACCCTTCTACATGTGAGATAAGAAAAATCTAACTTTTAAACTGTAGGTCCAATCATTTTGCTGTCTTCCAAAAGCTTATTTGAAGTGCATATTTATGAAACTTTGTCTTGAACGTCAAGTTTCTAAAACATTCAAATTTTGAGATAAAGTGTAAAATACGAAAATAACATTTAAACATCAGATTATTTATAATAACTTTTTTCTTATTATTTTAAAATCTTCAAAACATTCTACAAAGTTGTTTAGATAATGAAAATACATCAACTTTGCAAGTATGCAAAATGTAAGTGTTCAGAGTTATATTGAGAAAAGGATAAAATAAGTGCTATTTCAGTCTCAATTAAATGAACAGTCGGCCATTTTCGACAGTTCGTTTTATATGCAAATTAATCACCGTTGATCACAACACTGTAAAAATCGTGTGTATCCTTTAGTATCCAAGCGAGATACATTTTGTTTGCTTTGCCATGTTTGTTTGTTTTTCTATGTAAAACAGCGCATTCAACGAAGAAGAAGAGCACAATGTGTTATCTGGAATGCACTGTTGATACTTAGAAATCATCGTTTTTCTGACAAACATGGCAAAGCGAAACAGATGTTTCTCGCTTGGATACAAGTGGATACACATTATTTTTACAGATTTTTATAGAATAAACCTCGACTATAAATTTAATATAACTCAAGAAGCTTACATTTTACATGCTAACAATGTTGAACAAAAATATGTTTTTGAATTATCTGAACAACTTTGTAGAATATTTTGAAGACTTTAAAATTTCCAGAGAAAAGTTATGATAAAAAAGCTTATTTTAGAAGGTTTTCATTTTTTACTGTATAAAAGACTGTTCCAGACGAAGTTTCACAAATTTGAATTTTAAATAAGTTTGTGGTAGACAGCAAAGAGGTTGACCTACGATTTAGAAGTATTTTTATCTCACTTATAGGGGATAAATAAAAAATCATAACATTTTCTCATAGAGCTCTTTCTACTGTTAAATTTCTGCGAAGACACGTAGAAGATGAAATGTAAAACAAAAAAGTTGTAAGCAACGATCACGTTTTTCACATTTTTTACCACTGTGCGATAGACAAATTTTCTACCTTCTAGAAATGAAGTTTAGGCCCAAGGTTGCCGAAAAAAATTTTGTGTTTTTTAAGAAAAAAAAATCTGACTTTCTGTGTTTTTACCTTAAAATTCTGTGATGGTTTTCTGTGAGGCTATAATCTTCAATTTCATTGACAAATCATGACATATTGGGTCTTTTAAACATTTTAGTAGGGAAAAATAAATTAACATTAGAAATCTGATCATGCTTTTTAAATTTAAGGTTAGAAATTTAAATTTTATATTGGCAAGAAAAATGGTAAATTTGGAAACCATTTTAAATTTAAAAAATTCTGTGAAATCTGTGGATATTTTAAAATTCTGGGTTTTGTGACATGGATTCTGTAATGAAAATTTGCTCAGAATTCTGTGATATTTTAGATTATTCTGTGGTTTTGGCAACCTTGATCAAGCCTCCCAAGTAACTATTTAAGTTCTATGCCAACCTTCACAGCTCACTTAAGGGGGGGGTAGGGTCTAACGGGTATAAAAAAACACCATTTTCACGATTTTTTCCTAGAACTATCGTTCAAACAAATGTATTCAAATTTTTTGCATTATACAAAGCATTGTTAAAAGAACATTTAGTAATTTTTTCGTAGAAAAATATTGAAAAATGAGCCGGTGACGGAGCATTTTCTAGGATGCCTTTTAGAAAACAGGATTTGCGGTGGACACTGTATCTTAGCACAGAATCATCTGAAGTCAAAAAATCAGAGCAAAATATTTTTAGTAGATGTTTTTCTGGACCCCAACGTTTTTATTTAAATTAAAATTTTTTTAATGAAATTTTTGTGGCTGTTTGAAGTAAAAAATACGATTTTTCACGAAAAAATCCGCCATTTTTCACCTGTAAAATCTTCCCAAAGTAAAAAAAAAACAAAAAATAAAAACGTTGGGGTCTGGTATTTTATATGTAGAAAATATGTTCCAAATTTGAAAAGAATCGGATAAGTAGTTTTCAAATGACGATGTCCACGGACTTTAAAAATGTGCTTTCGAGAAAAACGCGTTTGAAGTTTCTGCTCTTGCTTTGTTGCAGTATTAGATAGGAGGAGATAAAGGCCTATAATATCTACAGTTTTGCTCCAATTGACTTGAAAATTTGACACAAAAAAATAAAAAAGTCGATTTTTTTAAAGTGTTAGACCCTACCCCCCCCCCCCCCCCCTTAAGACTATTTCCTTAAGCTACTTTATAAGCCAAAGCACATTCTATGCTTTAGCACATCTACTTTAAAGCTAACATAACGTCTTTAAAGCTAATTCAATAAGCTATAATAAAACATCCAATAAAATAGTTTAATTCCACCATAGGTTGAACGAAACATATACACCTGTAACATCAGATTTCTGATGAACACGATATAGCATCAAAACATAAGCGCGTCTCAAAGAAAATCGAAGTTGACCACTTTCTAAAAGTTTTTTTTTTTAATAACAAATAATAATTTAAGGAACATATTAATTTTGCTCAAATGATGCAATTTTTGTTGCAATTCAATAAATGTTTAGTTAATAGGGTAAACTAGCTTGTGTGGAAGTTTCAAGAAATGATTTCAACTATGCGAGAAATGGGAATTGGAGGTTGGTGCGCTTCTCCGAGTGATTAAAATTTTTTTTGAAAAAAAAAATGTGAAAACAAATAAATTGGAATAAATTGCATGGAAGCTTGTATGCATCAAAATTGCATACTATATCGTTGCACAAAACCTATAAATCAAGTAATTTTTTATCGAATAATTCAATCAAATCTAGAAAACAAAAGGTGAAATAACTCCCATTTTCTTAAATTTGTTTTTTGGTCTTGTAATCTTTCAGATATTGGAATTATTTTCAAATTTACATGAATTCCTTAAAACTTTAATTATTTCCCCCTTCGGGTTTTTTTTGGAAATTTCGAAAGGGGGGGGGGGGGGGAGGGGGTTGACAAAAGAAGAAATTGATATTTGTTCCAGCCTTATTTTATCGGTTTTATCGGTGAAATTTTATATCCTTTGAGAAAGAATTTTTAAGAATTGAAAGTTTATAGGCGAATAGAGGATTAGAATAAGGTGAAAGATGTTGAAATTGAGCGGAAGAGTAATTTTAATTCGAAAAACTTTTCATCACATTTCATCGTTTTGTTCCTCAATGTGATGGAAAGATTTTCAAATTAAAATTACCCTTCCGCTCAATTTCAACATCTTTCATCTTATTCTAATCTTCTTTCCAGCTATAATCTTTCAATTCTTAAATATTCTTTTTCAAAGATATAAAATTTCACCGATAAAGCCGACAAAATAATTTCCCTAAATAAGTATTTTTTAAGATATTGCTATATTTACGACAGCGATTGATGCGCAATTTTATGAAAAATTCAGTTCATCTTTTCCTTTCTTATTCTTGTAGTCAAGTTTTGTTTGTTCACGTTAATTCATCCATGAACTAACTTTTTTTTTACTTTTTCCCAGCCGCTATTTAGGAACATTTGTTTGTTGAATATTTTTAACTATAATCATATGTTTTTTCTGCAACTTCTTATGTTTCAAACAGTAATTTTCGTTAATAACAGATTAAAAATAGAAAAAATCTTACTCTTAATAGTGTGTTTCAAATATTTTGAAAATTCCGACAGCACACTGCAATCTCGACGAAATCTGTTCTGCACTGTTAAATACTGGCCAGTTTGCTTATCTCTAGGATCAATTTTTAGAATGCAAATCTCCTTCAGGCGAGTCAATGATAAGTTAAAATTATCTGACTACATCAACTCCGCGCATCAATTGAAGCATTTGACTTCCAAAACCTTAATGGGTTTGGTTTAGCTTCAGTTCTGTAGAATACACAAATTCAAAAAAGATTAGAAAGTGCGAGAGCTATGCGACCTTTTCAACCATCTAAAAGCCAAATTGTTTTCGCTGAATAATTCACAAAAGTTCAATATTATCTTTAAAACAAATTTAGTTTTTCGAAAAATATATCGTTGGAGTTAATTTTCCAATAGTTTTTTTTTTCATAAATTGCATAACCACACGGGCTGAAAAACTATATATTTTGTACTTTTTCGCTTGTTATTAAACCCAATTCAACATTTTTTCCTGAGTTTTGAAACATATTAAGGCAATCTCATAGATCTAGTTTAATGTACTTTTTTTGTTAAAATTGATCTACAATTATCTGAGATATTTTAACTGATACAAAAATTAAAGTCGTTTCATATTTGCCGATTTGTTGTCGTTTTTTCCCAACCCCTCCTTAAGACGGGGTTTTAATTACATCTTCTATCTAACTAGGCATATTTTTTTCCTCGGGTTGATGAGTGGGTGTATCTTTTAGACCGAACTGTCAATAATTTTTCATGAAGCATTAAAAATAATGACTTCATAAAAATTTGGGGCATGTCCCTTTTTTCCTGTTTTTAAGCTTCTTTAAGCTGTAACATTGTAACATAAAATGAACATTTCATGGCTTTAGCGAGTTTATTTAATAAAATAATGCCAAAATTCTAAATTTTATTTATAATAAGCGATTGAAATATTGTACATAGTTATTTTCATATCGTTGTAAAACGTCTTATTATGTTCATGAACATTTAACAGCAAGTTTAATAACCAGTTTATGTTGAGTGGTCCAAAATAAGTCTCTTAGGAATTGAGTAGGGCCTATTTTCGACAGGGGTCAAATTGCTATTATAACAAGTTTTTTGGGTCTTCCAGCTTGTAAACTAGTTTTCAAGTGTTTTAGCATAGCTGTGAGTTGTTAAATCCATCACAATTATGCAGAAAACCTCTTTAAATTTGACTCCAATAATGGCACGTCCTCCTTAAATGGATTCGATTCGGCCCAACTGTGAAAAATCCTTTTTCCTTTCTGGCCTGAAGAAGATTCACGACTTTCTACGATCTCTACCGTGCAAATTGTCCATAAATTATATGATGAGCTTTGTGAGTTGCAGCAGCTGACATCATCAGCTATGAGTTGTTTGATAATGGAAAATATGAAATTGAAATGTAATTTCTTTGGTGATTTTTGAATCCGAACCCAGATGGTATCGTTCAACCCTTTGCAAAACATTAAGCACACAACATCGATAGATACGGGTTTAATACAACAGTACAGAGTAGGTGGCACAAACCTCGGTGGTCCATCGATAAGGCCAACGTTGGGTGGAGGCGGCGGGGGAGGCGCAGGCGGAAGATCCGAATGGGCAGGACACCGATACAATCTGCCCGAGGTATGAGTCGGTGAGACGCCCGGAGGCAAATTGATTTTCGTTCAATTGCGGCATGTCGACCCACATATGTATGTATTGCGAGTTGAATGAAAGTGGGTGGTTTGTCGCGCGTTCACCAGTTTGGAAGGATGATTTTGGCCCGTGGTCAGCATAATGGGAAGCAAGAGTTGAGAAGATCCAGCGAAGTATGGATGGAGCAAGAACAGAAAAAAAAATAGAAGAAGAGAACGTTCGTATGCTTTCTGGTACAAGGTGAAAATTTGATAGCATTTTATCGTCTGGCTTACTAACTAGTTTTACCAGGACTAGGGAATTGGGACGGCGAACAGTCGTGCTGGGACATTTGGTGGTGACATTTACGTAATAACTGGTACTTCGGACAATTATCACCTAACTGTTACAACAGATATAAAAACGATCAACTAAATTCAATTCACAACATCGAAGGGAAAACTTGAGAGATAGAAGATAGTTTGGGGAAAATTTAACCTAAACAATTAAAACTTATTAATTAAGTTACATCATAAACAGTGTTGGTATTGTAGTGTTCCAATGTAATGATTATATACAAGTTTTCAATAAAAAAAAAGATGACTCAACACATCTACGCAGCATAAATAACACCAAAATAAAGAGTCATAACATAAATCGAAACCAATCAATCGTCATCGCTGTGAATAGATTTCCATCATCGCCCTCATCGCCATGAAGGAACCATCAAATTGATTGAAGTGCGCCATTTTTTTTTGGATTCTAACTTCAGATGGCCTTTTTCGGGACGAAAAAGGGACCGGAAGTGGAACCGACACCAGAAAAAAAATCAACAATACCGAATTCCTAACGTTCGGTTCCATTCCGACATCTGCCAAGTTGAAAAGAAACAATTTGATTAAATTTTCAACGAAGCATCGGAGTCTGTTTCGTTTCTTTTTTTCTCGATCTAGGTTTGATTTGACGGGTTCGGGAAAATACAACAGACAACATCGTATTGTATCGTTAGCTGTGAAATGGACTGGAAGGATCGGTTGTAATTTGGGAACGCTGATTCTATAAATACTTTACAAAGTTCGTTTTCAATTCGTGTTCAGATAAAATTGAACTAGGATTTTTAAAGATAAGAAAGTTTTGCCCTTAATTAACTGAAAAATTCTTTTTGTCATTTTATGTTATTTTGGGCCATGAGTGTAGGTTTTTTATACCAGCTAAGCAACAATTAGCTACTTTAAAAATTTTGTTCATTTCGTTTCAAATTTGTTCTGTTCTGTTTTTCAGTTTTGATATTTTTGCCAATTTTAGTCGTTTTTCTATAACTTTTGTGTTGTTTCATTTTCATGTTTGTGTGATTTTTTTTGCAAATTTTGTGCCATTTTTATTCAATTTTTGCTATTTTTGTGCCGTTTTGAGACATTTTTGAAACATTTCTGAGAAATTTTTGTGTCATTTTTATTTTATTCTTGTGTAATTTATGTTCCATTTTTGTGTCATTTTTGTGTCATTTTTATGCCATTTATGTGTCATTTTTGTGTCATTTTTGTGTCATTTTTGTATTATTTTGGTATAATTTTTGCGTTTTTTTTTGTTTTTTCTTGTGTCATTTTTGAGTTCTTTTTTGCAATGTTTGTGTCACTTTTGTGTTTTTTGTGTTATTTTCGCGTCAATCTCTTGTCATTTTTGTGCCATTTTCGTGGAATATTTGTAAAATTTTTGTCAAAATTTTGTATCAACTTTTTTGTCATTTCTGTGTCATTTTTGACATTTTTGTCATTTTTGACATTTTTGTCATTTTTTTCATTTTTGTCATTTTGTGTTATTTTTGTGTCATTTTAGTGTCATTTTAGTGTCATTTTTGTGTAATTTTTGTGTCATTTTTGTGTCATTTTTGTGTCATTTTTGTGTCATTTTTGTGTCATTTTTGTGTCATTTTTGTGTCACTTTTGTGTCATTTTTGTGTCATTTTTGTGTCATTTTTGTGTCATTTTTGTGTCATTTTTGTGTCATTTTTGTGTCATTTTTGTGTCATTTTTGTGTCATTTTTGTGTCTCTTTTGTGTCATTTTTGTGTCATTTTTGTGTCATTTTTGTGTCATTTTTGTTTCATTTTTGTGTCATTTTTGTGTCATTTTTGTGTCATTTTTGTGTCATTTTTGTGTCATTTTTGTGTCATTTTTGTGTCATTTTTGTGTCATTTTTGTGTCATTTTTGTGTCATTTTTGTGTCATTTTTGTGTCATTTTTGTGTCATTTTTGTGTCATTTTTGTCATTTTTGTGTCATTTTTTGTCATTTTTGTCATTTTTGTCATTTTTGTCATTTTTGTCATTTTTGTCATTTTTGTCATTTTTGTCATTTTTGTCATTTTTGTCATTTTTGTCATTTTTGTCATTTTTGTCATTTTTGTCATTTTTGTCATTTTTGTCATTTTTGTCATTTTTGTCATTTTTGTCATTTTTGTCATTTTTGTCATTTTTGTCATTTTTGTCATTTTTGTCATTTTTGTCATTTTTGTCATTTTTGTCATTTTTGTCATTTTTGTCATTTTTGTCATTTTTGTCATTTTTGTCATTTTTGTCATTTTTGTCATTTTTGTCATTTTTGTCATTTTTGTCATTTTTGTCATTTTTGTCATTTTTGTCATTTTTGTCATTTTTGTCATTTTTGTCATTTTTGTCATTTTTGTCATTTTTGTCATTTTTGTCATTTTTGTCATTTTTGTCATTTTTGTCATTTTTGTCATTTTTGTCATTTTTGTCATTTTTGTCATTTTTGTCTTTTTTGTCTTTTTTGTCATTTTTGTCATTTTTGTCATTTTTGTCATTTTTGTCATTTTTGTCATTTTTGTCATTTTTGTCATTTTTGTCATTTTTGTCATTTTTGTCATTTTTGTCATTTTTGTCATTTTTGTCATTTTTGTCATTTTTGTCATTTTTGTCATTTTTGTCATTTTTGTCATTTTTGTCATTTTTGTCATTTTTGTCATTTTTGTCATTTTTGTCATTTTTGTCATTTTTGTCATTTTTGTCATTTTTGTCATTTTTGTCATTTTTGTCATTTTTGTCATTTTTGTCATTTTTGTCATTTTTGCCATTTTTGTCATTTTTGTCATTTTTGTCATTTTTGTCATTTTTGTCATTTTTGTCATTTTTGTCTTTTTTGTCATTTTTGTCATTTTTGTCATGTTTGTCATTTTTGTCATTTTTGTCATTTTTGTCATTTTTGTCATTTTTGTCATTTTTGTCATTTTTGTCATTTTTGTCATTTTGGTCATTTTTGTCATTTTTGTCATTTTTGTCATTTTTGTCATTTTTGTCATTTTTGTCATTTTTGTCATTTTTGTCATTTTTGTCATTTTTGTCATTTTTGTCAATTTTGTCATTTTTGTCATTTTTGTCATTTTTGTCATTTTTGTCATTTTTGTCATTTTTGTCATTTTTGTCATTTTTGTCATTTTTGTCATTTTTGTCATTTTTGTCATTTTTGTCATTTTTGTCATTTTTGTCATTTTTGTCATTTTTGTCATTTTTGTCATTTTTGTCATTTTTGTCATTTTTGTCATTTTTGTCATTTTTGTCATTTTTGTCATTTTGCTATTTTTGTCTTTTTTGTCTTTTGGATTTTTTTGCCTTTTTTTGATTTTTTTCATTTTTGTGAATTTTATTTCTAAATCGCTGCTTATTGAAACACATTACGATTTCTTTTTTATTTTTTTTTGTTTATTCAAGGGATTATAAAATTTGTTGAAATAAATTCATTTGTTTTCAATGATTTTTGTTTTTCATGATACAAACTTAACATCATAGCTCGGTACTGCTTTTAGTATGAATGAAGTTTACCACCATTTTCCATTAGCATCGAATGCAATTAATAAGCTCCCCTCGGGATGGATAACCAAATAATTTGCTTTGGTGGTGACATCAATTTAAACCACACTCGGTTGATGAGATTTA
This sequence comes from Uranotaenia lowii, assembly GCF_029784155.1. NCBI lineage: Eukaryota > Metazoa > Arthropoda > Insecta > Diptera > Culicidae > Uranotaenia > Uranotaenia lowii. The sequence continues at coordinate 22,479,456 of NC_073692.1, forward strand.
TCCCGCCCTCTCTGGGCTGGCACTCTTGAAATCTGACCTCAGGGCCAAAAAACAAACACATCGTCAAAACAACTCCCAGACTGGGTTGACATAGGAGGATAAGCGAAAAACAATCATACATAAACAACACATGCCAAAACCGAAACAACCGAATAACAACACCAATAAGGAAAAAAATTCCCACACCGAATCGAGAACTTGCCAGACTCGAGCAACAGAGCGACAAATTGTCAATTAATTATGCTGATAAAAAATTGTCTCCCACCCGCTCTAGGAAAATGGCTGGCAACAATTGTTGAGCATTTGTCAGCGATTTGGAGAGGGTAACATCACAACAACCAAAAAAGTGTCAATGTTCTATCACCACCAAGAAGAATCTCTCGTTGATTACAAATTTGCACCAGGCAGAATTAATTAAGTTAATTTGTAAGGCCGCTGAATATTGATGAGTGAGCTCTATTGTGGATGGAAAGCGAAGTCTTTGTTTTATTGAGCTATTAAATGCTTTGAAAAAACTCTTTTTTAAATTGTTTTAAATATTTCTGTCTATTATTGTATCTTAATCATGAGAAAATAGTCAAGATTTTTTAGTAAGTGTATTAAATTGCACTTCTGAGCATTTATTTTGTATCCGAGGGTGTTTGACTAGATGATTTTTATTTGGTCAACAGCCTTCTGGCCATAGTTTTATACTCATGCCTAGTAATCAGTAGTAGATCCGTGTAAACCAGCAGCGTACCGTTATCCGGAATAACTTCGAAGATTTTATAGACTGTTAAATAAATTAAGTACGGTTTATTGGAAGATTTGAGATAAGTGAGAGTTATACTATACCTATACAAAAGCCCGGAAACCCTGCGTTTGATTTCAATTTCTACCGACCTATAGCGATGTTGTCTTGTATACGGAAGTTGATGGAGAAAATTACCTTGTTTAGTTTGGACAATTGGCCACCTTTTAGATACTCAATTTTGGTATACTGCCGCTCATAGCAAGTCCGTCCCATTTGCATTTTCATCATTTTTCAGTTTATCGCTGGAAACACTTTAATTTTATCTGTAGTATCAAGAGAAAACTTTGTTGTTAGTACTTTGTTCTGATGAACATTGAAAAAAACCTCAAGTAAATTTGTCCCATTGAACGAATGATCGCAAGTCGGTCCCATATGGCATAAATCATAGCAAGTCGGTCCCACAGCCATAAGGGCCCAGCAAATGATTTTCAACAGAATCAAAACAAAAAAATTATCATTTTAAAGCGAAAACCTTTTATTAGCCATAGCAGAGACAGATTCTGTTGATTACTTTGATTAAAAACTTATACAAGTGCCGAATTATCGAAGGACTTTTAACGATTTTTCAATGCCGTTTTTCTCATTTCAACAAAAACGCAAATGGGACGGACTTGCTATGAGCGGCAGTATAGTAGGGGCAAAGGAACGAACGATTGTCTTGGTTTGCTGTTTCAAGAGATACAAATGGCATATGCAAAACGTAAGCGAATGGTTTCAGTGTTTCTTGACATAAAGAAGGCTTTTGATGCATTTTCAATAGAAGTGTTGCCAGACAAAATGCAAATTGCAATTAGAAGGACTTCATACATGGGCCTGCCTCAAGGTTCATACTTTAGTCCTATTCTGTATAACTTTTATGTAAGTGGTATCAACAATTGCCTATCTGCAGGCTGCACTCTAAGACAATTTGCAGATGACGGCGTATTTTCTGTAATAGGATTTACAGAGTCTCATCAGCACAGGCCTTTACAAGTTACTTTAGACAGATTGTCATCCTAGGCTTTTGGACTTGGGATTAAGTTCTCCCCAGAGAAAACAGATTTGGTGGTTTTCTCTAAGAAACATATGTAGACCAGCTCAACCAAAACTCCAACTCCTTGGCAGAACGATCACTCAATCGAGGTGTTTTGAGCATCTTGGGATTTGGTTTGATTCCAAGTGCACCTGAAGATCTCGCATGGAGTAATCGAAAGAAAAATATTACCAATTTTCTCCGTTCAATTACCGGCTCCTTGTTGGGAGCCTATCCCGAAGATCTGATCTAGTTGTATCGAACAACTTTTCTATCAGTGATGGAGTACGACAGATTTTGATTCCAATCAGCTGCCCAAAAATATATTATTTTACGCGTATTTAATATCGATGTCTTCGAATAGCATTGGCTTGTATGCTCTCAACACGTACTATAAGTCTCGAGGTTTTGGCAGGCGTTCTTCCACTGAGAGAAAGGTTTAATTAAATCATTATCTCTCCTGTTCCTAATCAGTTGTGTGGTCATGAACCCATGAATGATTGCAGATTGCAAATTTTGAAAAGCTAGAAGAGCTAAATCTTCATACAAAATATGTATATGAATATCAGGGTTCGAGAAATGAATCAAAATTCACGTCACCACTTTATTGAAACCCTACAGAAATGCTTCAGTGTTATCTGTGTTGCCTAATTTCAAACCAGCGCACAGCGACGGTAATCAAAGTTATTGATGAAAAACTGGATTTTTATGTTTCTCCCGAACAAAATGTCTCAAAATCCCATACAAACTTCAGGCTCGTTGAGCGACCCCTTCCCGTGATCCGATCTGGCCTAAATCTGGCATGAGATCTTGTACTAGGCCTAGGATCAATTTTAGCCTGCAGCGTATAACTTTTTCAAAATTCTGGTCATTTGGGGTACTCTATTGGAGATGGTGGGTTCCGCTTAACTTCAAAATATTGTAAATGGCTGAAAATCGTATGAAACCCACACAATATGGGTATTGAGTGAAAGGGCTCAACGAGTAGAAATCAAATTTTACTGTTCGACGCTGTGGATACCACACATTCACCCTCGTCTCCAAAAATATGCAGAAAAACATGAATTAGATAGGTATTTTATACCCATTCTCAATGGTTTCCGAGCATAGGGTTTTCCGCTCAAACATGCGATTGATGAGATTTCTATGTTGCATTGATAATTCAAATTGAATGACAACCACTGCTTGAGTCTTCTAACTAGAATAATTACACTTTAACTATACGACACAATGGAAACCAGGCGTTTAGAGTTGCCAGTGCTCTTAAAATTTGATCGATTCAGTTCAAAAGTTATGTACAATAATTCACAAATTAACAGTTTTTAGTTGGCATATATTGTCGCCCTAACACAACATTAACAACCATGATTTAATTGAGGCATTTAAGAAACAATTTTCTTTAAGGCATTTTACAGGAATGCATCGATTTAAATATTCTCTCCAAAAAGCAAAACACTCACTTTTATATAACTTTGAAATCTGGCTTTGCAAGTTATTTTCTTAACCCTTCGTTTCATAAAGTTACAAATATGCAACAATTAATTAAAACTGTTCTAAACTTCACATTTAGCTAAAAAGTAAATTTTTTTTTCGATGGGAATAATATTTATAATTTCAAGATCACGTTCAATTAAAAAAAAAATATTTTTAGTGTTTATAGGAACCAAAAAAACCCACTTGAATCTGAAAAATATGGAATGTGGAAAAAGCCTAATTTTTCAAATTTTTGGCCTAGTGTAATTCATATTGAGAATTTTTTTTCGACTCAAAAAAATATTTTCGTATTCCCACTAAAGTAATTTACATAATAAACAAAATTTGAGATTTTTTTTTTGTTTTTTCTCTGATATAATGGGTTTTCAATAACTGTTGCAAATATGCAACACCATGCAACGGTAGTACCCTAGGTAGTTATATGGGTTCCATAGTGTGTTTTCGAAACTTGCATCGTTAAACAGTGTATTTGTTTCCCGATGACAATGTTTTCGTTATAAATGATTTATTATCATGTTCAGGCCGTATTAAGAGGGGGGGGGATGAGAGAAATTGCCCCCCCCCCCTGAATAAAGAGGGCCCCCGAGGTGAAAAAAATAAAAGTTTTGCTCTAAACCGTTATCAAAACTAGAAAAATATTATAAAAAGTTCAAAATTTATCAAACTTTAAACTAGGACGGGTCCGAATAATTAACTTATTTAGGATTTGTAATTCAGCGTATGTAAAACACATTATTTTGATTTTTTTTTCCGCGGCTCATTGGTATAACAAATACATATTTTGAATAAAAAAAAATGTCGAATGCCTTCACAACTTGCAAAATAAGCATACACCAATTTTCAAAAGTTCTATATTATTCAACGTGATTCAAACTCAAGTACGGGGCTTTATCCAGAGAGTTTAAAAATCTAAAAACAAACAACGAATACGCTTTTTTATTTTCCACTTGAAAATTCAGTACTATCTGCCAACATTCGATAACCGAGGTTTGAAGTATTGTTTTGCTTTTTTTTCTCTTAGAGATGAAGGAATGATTTGATTGAAAATTACAATGCTCATTATTTTTTACTAAAGTATGAGCCGTTTCTTATTATCAATCGACGAAAAATGCTCTTTATTTATACTATTCAACCTTTTCCTGGAAGCTCTGGAAGTTGATTTTAAATTGAAACTTTTTGTTCTCGAATTTAGTTTTATTTTTATTTCTTTTTTATTCTTAAACTGATTTCAAGTTTGAATTCTAATTCCAAATTCCAAATTCTAATGCTCATTCCGAAGAAATCTTTATTGTTCTTTTAATTTTGCCAACAAATGATATTTAATAGTTTAATGTAATTTGTAATTGGATCATTCCTTCAAAACTAAATTGAGACTTTGCTCTTCAATATCAAGTTTGTTTATTAAAACTGGCATATAGTTATGGTATGATTTAAGATTAAGAATCTTCATCAGAACCAATTTAAATACGTTTTCGGAATTGATATGTGTTGATTTGTTCAAGGTTATGTTCAGAAAAGTTGTATAGGTAAGAAGCTCTCCATTTTGCCGCCGGTCGTGGCCTAGAGGATAGCGTTCCAGCCATCTAAGCCAGAGTCCATGAGATCGAATCCCGATCACGACACATATAGTGCTCTTTCCGTGGTCTGTTGGTAAGATGCTAGCCATAAAATCCTTGAAAGATGTACGCCTTAGAGTTAAGTAAATTAGATCTCTTCAAAGAAACATGAAGTTTCACTGAGATCCTATATGTGTGTGTTCGTTTTTTTAGCACCTTCAAGCAAACGTAAGAAATAATTTCCTCAGTAGGTGGTATATTATCGCATAACTACTCCTAGCTAATTTCTCGAGAGTCTTTGTAGTCTAGTGGATAAGCTGGTGCGAGTCTGGTTCCGATGTGCCAGACTGGGTTCGATTCCCGGTATCGGCGAGACAACTTTTGGGTTCGAATCCCATAAGAAGCCGACAGGTAAGATGTGTTTCCTCTTATAACTGATTATATGAATGTTTAACCAGCTGCCAGCTGGCCAGGTACATGCACGGATGCCGGAATACCTCTAAGTAACCTGATTGACTCGTACTTCCATACTACATACGAAGCCATGGGGTCGGTCCCAGAATGCATGAGAGCACATACTTAGGCAGAAACTGCGGTGAATCCGTGCACCCATGGTGGAAAACCAACATACATAATTACTCCCAGATAAATTCTTAACTTTCCGGTGTCCAGAAATCTACATTTGCGAAGTTCCTGTGCGAAAACTATGATTAGTGCAAAAGAAATTAGGAATAAGCATTTATTTCGAGTTGTCAAGTGTGAAGAAAAAAAGGTGTAACCGTTTCATGCTGTTGCAAATATGCAACAATTAATATTTTTGCTAAATAACCGAAATATGTGAAAATAATATTTTTTCCTTGTTTTTCCCTTCATGTATCCATCATTGCGCACTATTGAGAATTTTTTCGAGAAAAAATAAAAAATCATGAAATGAAGGGTTAACAGATCCTTAATAGATTTTCGATATTTCTAGGCCGCTAATTTGGGCAACGTTCGCAAATCATACGTTAAACTCGCGTTGCTGGGCAACAATTTCTGCTTGATTGCGTAAAAACCAGTGATTGAAATCCTCACCAATTTTCTCATCAGAGGCTCTCAAAATACACGCTTTGAGGCCTCGCATAGCAATACAGGAGACGATACATATACATTCATTCAAACTTCCCCCCATGAGGAGGATCTGCTCTGAGAGACACTATTCGTTTGCTGCCCGAACGAATTCTCTCAACATTCTGTTACTACATGATGCATGAAGAAGACGAGGCACACATACTCATTTACGTTATTGAATTTGATGGACTCAAGCCGATAGCTGTCGTTGAGGAGAACATCTTCAACCTCGCCGCAAAGGTTGAGGCAACAACGACAACAACCGAACTTATTGCACTGCATAGGCCCGCAACGTATGAAGCAAGGAGGGGGGAGGAAAAAGAAACGAAAACACTAGCTGCTTGCGTGCGGTTGCTGTGCAATAATAGCAATAGCAGAAAAACCTCGGGTATTCATTCGATCCAGGCCTTTTGAATTCGGTTCCCTCAAGAATGTAACAGGAGATGAGTGAGAGCCATTCGTTTGTTTTTTTTGGATTCGCTGCCTCGAATGTAGGTATATTGCTTCGTGAAGGCGGGCCATGTTGAGAGCGTATGCATCATCGGTTTTGTCGTTTTCGCTGCATCAAAGCAACCTTTACTTCCGAGTAAAGCGTTGAGCGAGAGAAGGTTGATCAATTCATTCTCATCCAAATACAACCACTGGTAAAAACTACTAGTGCTTGATCAATAAAGCTAAATTGCAGTCACAGAAAATCTGTAGTATGTTTTTCAATCTGGAAAATAGCACGTGGCGCAGTAAATTAAGGTTGCATAGAACCAGCGTATTCCACAAATATAAATCTGAACAATTAGCAAAAGCTCTCGTATTGCGCAACACACTTTAAGTGTTTTTTTACCAAGCAGACGAAACATAATTAAATTCGCATTCAGGAGAAGTAGCAAAAATTCGTTATCAACTTACATCGCTTTATTTCGCCGCACAATCACTTTGCATTTGGTGCATTTAGCTCACAGCACTTACAGCATCGCATTAACTAGGTGCACGCATTCAGACGCATCACACAGCTCTCATTCTGGCGTAGCAAGCTTTTTGCGCAGCACATAGCTCGCAATCAGGCAATTGCCCAGCTCACATTCAAACGCAGCCCTTTTGGCTCGCATATGGCGCAGCACATATCTCGAATTTGGGCACAGCACATAGCTCGCTAAGACGCAGCTCACAGCTCGCAGGCGCAGCACAATTAGTTCGCATCTCAGAACAGCCCTTAGGCATTCTACTAAGCGCAGCTTAGCTAGCTCGCAAGTATAATTTGTTCGCAGTTGCAAAACTTCCGCACTTTGGCGCAGCAAATTTAGCTCGGAATTTGGCGCAGCACGCGATTCGACGCAGAAAAGAATGCTCACAGGAGCAGTTCTTCCAGCTCGCAATTCAATGTAGCGAATGATATGCATTATTTGAACCTACTGTCACTCTAAGGCTTGGTTGTTATTAATTTCATTTGTTAATGTCATAACAAGAATTGACAATGTTTAAAATTTTGTAACTCAATTTTGATCCAAAAATCGGTTCCTGAAAGGATCGCCAATTGTGGAAACCAGATAATGCCAAAGAGTTCGAGTGAGGAAAGTCCCTTGAGAGGTCCCTTACGATAGCGATAGCTAACGACGAACTCAAGACGAGTGCCCGTGCCCGTAGATGTGTCATATAATATCCTTCTTATATATCATTTTTGAAAATAAGGTTCCTTTGTTGTTTAAAACACATGTCTTGTTATGTGGGAATATATGTTGTAGTGTTCACTTATTATATTTTTTAAATTTCGTTTTGCAATGTTTTTGTTAGACTCATATTAAAAAGGGTTTTCTTTTATATGAATTTGCATTGTTATCTCATGATTTATCCTGTCTTATCATGTATTTTTTTGTTTCATCTTTTCAAGGGTTACTTCGACATCAAGGAATCATGACATCAAGCATTGATAGTGTGGTCGTGTGAAGACCATCTTATCGCCTGAGCGAATTTGTTGGATTAACTTCGGACCGAGGTAAACCATCTAAAGATCCAGTGACGGATGTGTTAGCTGCGGTAAACCTGAACTACATGTTCGAATTAATTATAATCTTTGATCTATCGATCTCCGTGTTTACCTTTTTTTCCCTGGTAAATCTTGTTCTTTTTGACTATAGAAGTTTTAAAAAATGAACTGTAAATACAAAAATTTAACCATTTCAAATGAGACAGTGTGAAAAAACTTTGTAAACTAGATTAGGGCACTCGTGTTCTATAAAAAAAAATCATACATTGACTCCTTAGATATAACATAAAATAAATATGATAGGTTCTGCGATAAAACATAAGGGAAAAAGTTTTTTTTTTGAAAATTCGATATATTAAACTCTAGCACAGGACTTCAAATTTCAAATATTATTTTGTAGTGTCAAGAATTGGGGTATTGATGAAAATTTAAATACTATGGCGTTAAGGCTAAATATTCAATCATTTTTTCTCCTCCAGCTTTAGTTCCAGATCCAAGGGTGTGTTTTTAGAAATAAGAAGAATTCAATTGAAAAGATTTGAAATACGTCTGGCAATTAAAAAAAAATAGCTAAAACTTCCAAGTAAAGGTTTGTAATCAATTCATAATTTTATTAAAAACCATCCGTAATTTTGATTTGTATGTATGTATGTATGTATGGTATCGGTAGCAAGGTCCAGCCTATGTCTGTGTGGCTTGGCCTTGAAATTGCTTCTATGGCTTCCACGGCCGATGGTTCGTCGAGAGAAGGCATCCAACCTTCAGAGACCTACAATGGTTGGCAATCCACTCCGCTTGCAAAAGTCTCTTCAAATTAACCTCTCTGAAATATTTAGTGCATATAGTTATTTATACAATCAAACACATCTTACCTGTCGGCAACTTATGGGATTCGAACCCAAAAGTTTTTTTTTGCCGATACCGGGAATCGTACCCAGTACGCCTGGGTTACCAGACTCGTGCCAGCCTATCCACTAGACCACATCAGCGCTTTACCATCCGTAATTTTGATTTGTGAGCAAAAAAGCTTTTGGTTTATATTTTCTTTTTGGGTAAAATATTAGCGTATCAATGCAATTTTAATGGAAGTTCCATAACTGAATCTTGGTTTCCTTAAGTCAAAACGGTTTAAAGAATTTAAAATTAGGAAAATAAGCCTCTCAAGGAAAATGGAAAAGGCTATCAAAACATTATTCAAGAAAAGCCACCAGAGAATGCTGAGGTATTTTTTTTTGTCTTTAATGATTTTTAATAATTCCCTGTTTTTTCCATAATAAGGAAAAGATGCGAACTAATATGCATTGTTAGTTACTGTTACATATGATAAAATCGATTTCGGCTTATTTTTAATATATTTTTGGTCTTGAGGTCTGAAAGTTTCGTTTTTGTTAAAAAATTGTTTGCTTTTTAACAAATTTTTAAGTAACGTTTCGAATGAGAAAATCTTAAACATTAGGTTTGTATGGTGAAATTTAAAATTTGCGCTGAAATTATAGCATAATTTTTTCTATTCTTAAATCGAGCCATACCTTTTTTGTACCTGATGAAATCTTTTTAAATCTCACGAACTGCAAAACTTCAAAACTTACTCAGTTTTGACTAAGAATACTGCAACACTTGTACAAAACTCGAGCCAATCTCGGCTGACGCTTCGCACTCATATAATCGCCATACAACTTAAACTGACACAGCATGATTGAAAGAATCATGACTATCAAAAGGTTAACAATTGGGGGGAGGGACACAATCAACATCGAAAGCACCGCGCGTTAGGATAAACAATGAATGGAGCGAGCGATCAAACGAGACGACACCGACGAAAATAAAACAGAATCCTCTTTCGGGAAAATAGTTTGTTTGTAACGTAACATCCATTTGGCTAACCAACATTCAACCTCCCCACACATGGCAACATCGTACGGCACAGAAACTGGGGGAGGAGGGACAAGTTACACTTGGATCGGGGTAGTCTCCCACACAAAAGTTACCCGGGTAGTTGTTCGGTGCTGAGACTGAGATAGGCGGCTGCCCGGGCCGAAGCACTGGCCAGTGGAGTTCCCACCACGAAGGGAGACGTCGCCCGGTCCTCGTTCGGACTTCGGGCGGATGGCGGCGGCGGAGGAATCAGGGGAAGATCGAGATCCGCCGACGACGAGACGCTGGTCGCTGCCGATGGGCAAGGCTGCAGGGCCCGGTGATGGTTTTGGTGCAGGTGCTGTTGAAGGTGGTTGTGTGCTAACTGTTGTTGTTGTTGATGATGCTGTAGTTGCTGTAGTTGTTGGTGACTGTGATGGTGAGAGGGCCTAAGTTGGGGCGATAGAAAGGGTGAAATAGCGACAGGCGGAAGAGAGAGCCAACAGCTCCTGTTGCTGCTTATCAGCGAGTAAGTGAGGTAGTGTGACAAGGTACATTGTGGAGGTGGTGGGTCGTTAAGCCAAAAGTTGCGAAGAAATAGGTAATTCGTAGAGATGTGCAGTTTCAGACAACGTTTGAGAATAGATAAGATGTAAGTTTTTTTTGTTATAGAATGAGAAATGGTGTCAGTTACACCGTGAGGAAGGATTCAAGTTTTTGGAACGAAGAAAAAAATACTGGTTAAGTTTGGTGATATAGTTCTGTACAATATTTTCTAGGTCGTCGGCTGGAAACAATTTCTCTTCGCTAGTTTTTGGATTCTCCCGAAGTATTTCGTTTGATTTTATCAATTAAGGAGAGGATCTTAAATTTGCTGTATGAAAATAACAATTTTTTTTAACTAGGTCTGTAAAAGATAATCACTTGCAATATTTGTCATTTTTGTCATTTTTGTAATTTTTGTGATTTTTGTAATTTTTGTAATTTTTGTAATTTTTGTAATTTTTGAAATTTTTGTAATTTTTGTAATTTTTGTAATTTTTGTAATTTTTGTAATTTTTGTAATTTTTGTAATTTTTGTAATTTTTGTAATTTTTGTAATTTTTGTAATTTTTGTAATTTTTGTAATTTTTGTAATTTTTGTAATTTTTGTAATTTTTGTAATTTTTGTAATTTTTGTAATTTTTGTAATTTTTGTAATTTTTGTAATTTTTGTAATTTTTGTAATTTTTGTAATTTTTGTAATTTTTGTAATTTTTGTAATTTTTGTAATTTTTGTAATTTTTGTAATTTTTGTAATTTTTGTAATTTTTTAATTTTTGTAATTTTTGTAATTTTAGTAATTTTAGTAATTTAAGTAATTTTAGTTATTTTTGTTATTTTTGTCATTTTTGTAATTTTTGTAATTTTTGTAATTTTTGTAGTTTTTGTAATTTTTGTAATTTTTGTAATTTTTGTAATTTTTGTAATTTTTGTAATTTTTGTAATTTTTGTAATTTTTGTCATTTTTGTAATTTTTGTAATTTTTGTAATTTTTGTAATTTTTGTAATTTTTGTAATTTTTGTAATTTTTGTAATTTTTGTTATTTTTGTAATTTTTGTAATTTTTGTAATTTTTGTAATTTTTGTAATTTTTGTAATTTTTGTAAATTTTGTAATTTTTGTAATTTTTGTAATTTTTGTAATTTTTGTTATTTTTGTAATTTTTGTAGTTTTTGTAATTTTTGTAATTTTTGTAATTTTTGTAATTTTTAAAATTTTTGTAATTTTTGTCATTTTTGTAGTTTTTGGAATTTTTGTCATTTTTGTAGTTTTTGGAATTTTTGAAATTTTTGTCATTTTTGTAATTTTTGTAATTTTTGTCATTTTTGTAATTTTTGTAATTTTTTTAATTTTTAAATTTTTTTAGTTTTTTTAATTTTTGTAATTTTTGTAATTTTTGTTATTCTTGTAAGTTTTTTTTTAATTTTTGTAATTTTTTTAATTTTTGTCAATTTTGTAATTTTTGTAATTTTTGTTATTTTTGTGATTTTTGTCATTTTTGTGATTTTTGTCATTTTTGTCATTTTTGTCATTTTTGTCATTTTTGTCATTTTTGTCATTTTTGTCATTTTTGTCATTTTTGTCAGTTTTGTCATTTTTGTCATTTTTGTCATTTTTGTCATTTTTGTAATTTTTGTAATTTTTGTAATTTTTTAATTTTTGTAATTTTTGTAATTTTTGTAATTTTTTTAATTTTTGTATTTATTGTTATTTTTGTAATTTTTGTAATATTTGTCATTTTTGTAATTTTTGTAATTTTTTAAATTTTTGTAATATATGTAAATTTTGTCATTTTTGTAATTTTCGTCATTTTTGTCATTTTTGTAATTTTTGTAATTTTTGTAATTTTTGTAATTTTTGTAATTTTTGTAATTTTTGTAATTTTTGTAATTTTTGTCTTTGTCATTTTTGTAATTTTTGTAATTTTTTGTAATTTTTGTAATTTTTTAATTTTTGTAATTTTTGTAATTTTTATAATTTTTGTAATTTTTGTATTTTTGTTATTTTTGTAATTTTTGTAATTTTTGTAATTTTTTGTAATTTTTGTAATTTTTGTAATTTTTGTAATTTTTGTAATTTTTGTAATTTTTGTCATTTTCGTCATTTTTGTAATTTTTGTAATTTTTGTAATTTTTGTAATTTTTGTAATTTTTGTAATTTTTGTAATTTTTGTAATTTTTGGTATTTTCGTCATTTTTGTCATTTTTGTAATTTTTGTAATTTTTATAATTTTTGTCTTTTTTGTCATTTTTTAAATTTGTGTTATTTTTGTCATTTTTGTCATTTATGTAATTTTTGTAATTTTTGTAATTTTTGTAATTTTTGTAATTTTTGTAATTTTTGTTATTTTTGTAATTTTTGTAATTTTTGTAATTTTTGTAAATTTTGTAATTTTTGTAATTTTTGTAATTTTTGTTTTTTTTTGTAGTTTTTGTAATTTTTGTAATTTTTGTAATTTTTGTAATTTTTAAAATTTTTGTCATTTTTGTCATTTTTGTAGTTTTTGGAATTTTTGTCATTTTTGTAGTTTTTGGAATTTTTGAAATTTTTGTCATTTTTGTAATTTTTGTAATTTTTGTAATTTTTGTCATTTTTGTAATTTTTGTAATTTTTTTAATTTTTTAAATTTTTTTAGTTCTTTTAATTTTTGTAATTTTTGTAATTTTTGTTATTCTTGTAAGTTTTTTTTAATTTTTGTAATTTTTTTAATTTTTGTCAATTTTGTAATTTTTGTAATTTTTGTTATTTTTGTGATTTTTGTCATTTTTGTGATTTTTGTCATTTTTGTGATTTTTGTCATTTTTGTCAATTTTGTCATTTTTGTCATTTTTGTCATTTTTGTCATTTTTGTCATTTTTGTCATTTTTGTCATTTTTGTCATTTTTGTCATTTTTGTCATTTTTGTCATTTTTGTCATTTTTGTCATTTTTGTCATTTTTGTCATTTTTGTCATTTTTGTCATTTTTGTCATTTTTGTCATTTTTGTCATTTTTGTCATTTTTGTCATTTTTGTCATTTTTGTCATTTTTGTCATTTTTGTCATTTTTGTCATTTTTGTCATTTTTGTCATTTTTGTCATTTTTGTCATTTTTGTCATTTTTGTCATTTTTGTCATTTTTGTCATTTTTGTCATTTTTGTCATTTTTGTCATTTTTGTCATTTTTGTCATTTTTGTCATTTTTGTCATTTTTGTCATTTTTGTCATTTTTGTCATTTTTGTCATTTTTGTCATTTTTGTCATTTTTGTCATTTTTGTCATTTTTGTCATTTTTGTCATTTTTGTCATTTTTGTCATTTTTGTCATTTTTGTCATTTTTGTCATTTTTGTCATTTTTGTCATTTTTGTCATGTTTGTCATTTTTGTCATTTTTGTCATTTTTGTAATTTTTGTCATTTTTGTAATTTTTGTAATTTTTGTAATTTTTTAATTTTTGTAATTTTTGTAATTTTTGTAATTTTTTTAATTTTTGTATTTATTGTTATTTTTGTAATTTTTGTAATTTTTGTCATTTTTGTAATTTTTGTAATTTTTTAAATTTTTGTAATATATGTTATTTTTGTCATTTTTGTAATTTTCGTCATTTTTGTCATTTTTGTAATTTTTGTAATTTTTGTAATTTTTGTAATTTTTGTAATTTTTGTAATTTTTGTAATTTTTGTAATTTTTGTCTTTGTCATTTTTGTAATTTTTGTAATTTTTGTAATTTTTGTAATTTTTTAATTTTTGTAATTTTTGTAATTTTTATAATTTTTGTAATTTTTGTATTTTTGTAATTTTTGTAATTTTTGTAATTTTTGTAATTTTTGTAATTTTTGTAATTTTTGTAATTTTTGTCATTTTTGTAATTTTTGTAATTTTTGTTATTTTTGTAATTTTTGTAATTTTTGTAATTTTTGTAATTTTTGTAATTTTTGTAATTTTTCTAATTTTTGTAATTTTTGTAATTTTTGTAATTTTTGGTATTTTCGTCATTTTTGTCATTTTTGTAATTTTTGTAATTTTTATAATTTTTGTCTTTTTTGTCATTTTTTAAATTTGTGTTATTTTTGTCATTTTTGTCATTTATGTAATTTTTGTAATTTTTGTAATTTTTGTAATTTTTGTAATTTTTGTAATTTTTGTTATTTTTGTAATTTTTGTAATTTTTGTAATTTTTGTAAATTTTGTAATTTTTGTAATTTTTGTAATTTTTGTTTTTTTTTGTAGTTTTTGTAATTTTTGTAATTTTTGTAATTTTTGTAATTTTTGTAATTTTTGTAATTTTTGTAATTTTTAAAATTTTTGTCATTTTTGTCATTTTTGTAGTTTTTGGAATTTTTGTCATTTTTGTAGTTTTTGGAATTTTTGAAATTTTTGTCATTTTTGTAATTTTTGTAATTTTTGTCATTTTTGTAATTTTTGTAATTTTTTTAATTTTTAAATTTTTTTAGTTCTTTTAATTTTTGTAATTTTTGTAATTTTTGTTATTCTTGTAAGTTTTTTTTAATTTTTGTAATTTTTTTAATTTTTGTCAATTTTGTAATTTTTGTAATTTTTGTTATTTTTGTGATTTTTGTCATTTTTGTGATTTTTGTCATTTTTGTGATTTTTGTCATTTTTGTCATTTTTGTCATTTTTGTCATTTTTGTCATTTTTGTCATTTTTGTCATTTTTGTCATTTTTGTCATTTTTGTCATTTTTGTCATTTTTGTCATTTTTGTCATTTTTGTCATTTTTGTCATTTTTGTCATTTTTGTCATTTTTGTCATTTTTGTCATTTTTGTCATTTTTGTCATTTTTGTCATTTTTGTCATTTTTGTCATTTTTGTCATTTTTGTCATTTTTGTCATTTTTGTCATTTTTGTCATTTTTGTCATTTTTGTCATTTTTGTCATTTTTGTCATTTTTGTCATTTTTGTCATTTTTGTCATTTTTGTCATTTTTGTCATTTTTGTCATTTTTGTCATTTTTGTCATTTTTGTCATTTTTGTCATTTTTGTCATTTTTGTCATTTTTGTCATTTTTGTCATTTTTGTCATTTTTGTCATTTTTGTCATTTTTGTCATGTTTGTCATTTTTGTCATTTTTGTCATTTTTGTAATTTTTGTCATTTTTGTAATTTTTGTAATTTTTGTAATTTTTTAATTTTTTAATTTTTGTAATTTTTGTAATTTTTGTAATTTTTTTAATTTTTGTATTTATTGTTATTTTTGTAATTTTTGTAATTTTTGTCATTTTTGTAATTTTTGTAATTTTTTAAATTTTTGTAATATATGTTATTTTTGTCATTTTTGTAATTTTCGTCATTTTTGTCATTTTTGTAATTTTTGTAATTTTTGTAATTTTTGTAATTTTTGTAATTTTTGTAATTTTTGTAATTTTTGTAATTTTTGTCTTTGTCATTTTTGTAATTTTTGTAATTTTTGTAATTTTTGTAATTTTTTAATTTTTGTAATTTTTGTAATTTTTATAATTTTTGTAATTTTTGTATTTTTGTAATTTTTGTAATTTTTGTAATTTTTGTAATTTTTGTAATTTTTGTAATTTTTGTAATTTTTGTCATTTTTGTAATTTTTGTAATTTTTGTTATTTTTGTAATTTTTGTAATTTTTGTAATTTTTGTAATTTTTGTAATTTTTCTAATTTTTGTAATTTTTGTAATTTTTGTAATTTTTGGTATTTTCGTCATTTTTGTCATTTTTGTAATTTTTGTAATTTTTATAATTTTTGTCTTTTTTGTCATTTTTTAAATTTGTGTTATTTTTGTCATTTTTGTCATTTATGTAATTTTTGTAATTTTTGTAATTTTTGTAATTTTTGTAATTTTTGTAATTTTTGTAATTTTTGTTATTTTTGTAATTTTTGTAATTTTTGTAATTTTTGTAAATTTTGTAATTTTTGTAATTTTTGTAATTTTTGTTTTTTTTTTGTAGTTTTTGTAATTTTTGTAATTTTTGTAATTTTTGTAATTTTTGTAATTTTTGTAATTTTTAAAATTTTTGTCATTTTTGTCATTTTTGTAGTTTTTGGAATTTTTGTCATTTTTGTAGTTTTTGGAATTTTTGAAATTTTTGTCATTTTTGTAATTTTTGTAATTTTTGTCATTTTTGTAATTTTTGTAATTTTTTTAATTTTTAAATTTTTTTAGTTCTTTTAATTTTTGTAATTTTTGTAATTTTTGTTATTCTTGTAAGTTTTTTTTAATTTTTGTAATTTTTTTAATTTTTGTCAATTTTGTAATTTTTGTAATTTTTGTTATTTTTGTGATTTTTGTCATTTTTGTGATTTTTGTCATTTTTGTCATTTTTGTCATTTTTGTCATTTTTGTCATTTTTGTCATTTTTGTCATTTTTGTCATTTTTGTCATTTTTGTCATTTTTGTCATTTTTGTCATTTTTGTCATTTTTGTCATTTTTGTCATTTTTGTCATTTTTGTCATTTTTGTCATTTTTGTCATTTTTGTCATTTTTGTCATTTTTGTCATTTTTGTCATTTTTGTCATTTTTGTCATTTTTGTCATTTTTGTCATTTTTGTCATTTTTGTCATTTTTGTCATTTTTGTCATTTTTGTCATTTTTGTCATTTTTGTCATTTTTGTCATTTTTGTCATTTTTGTCATTTTTGTCATTTTTGTCATTTTTGTCATTTTTGTCATTTTTGTCATTTTTGTCATTTTTGTCATTTTTGTCATTTTTGTCATTTTTGTCATTTTTGTCATTTTTGTCATTTTTGTCATTTTTGTCATTTTTGTCATTTTTGTCATTTTTGTCATGTTTGTCATTTTTATCATTTGATGACATCTTTGATTTTTTCATTTCTTTTTTTTTGACAATGTTTTTGAATGGAAAATTTTATTTTAGGTTTTTCTCCTATAGATCTTTTTCTGATAAGGATTTTCTTCTTGTTATTAAAATTTCTCAAAAGATTCTTAATTTCTAAGCTAGCGAAGAAAGTTGTGTTGACCTTTTTTTGTATTGCACTGTGTAATGTAAAGTATAGGGTGGTTTTGGCAATCAAATTTGGTTCCGTTTTTTTTATTTGATTGTTCTCTATCGATGTCACTATTCAAAGGGCAAATCTTTGCCAACACAGTGTGACCTTCTACGGTGACGGTAGATATTTATTGCAACGATAAAATTAAAGAAATAAAAGCTACGAACGTCTATATACAGTTGCACTGGGGTTTTCTACAAAATTCTCTCAATGCTAAAACGGGATGGGACACTAATAAAAATCAACGAGTCGTTAAAACGAGCAAAGTCATTTCGCGAGCTACGCGGTTGCGGTTCTAAACATTTAGTTAAAATAACACGGGAAACTACTTTCTCCCCCAAGAATCTCCGAGGGTAGGATGGGTTTGGCGTCGCTTACCTTGGTCCCTCCATCTGAACTCCGACCTCGTCGTCCATCGGAGGCATCCAGGTGCACCGTCGAATGTCCCCGGCCGGAAGTGTGGCACTGCTCCCCGTCACCAGGGCTGGACCACCACCGGCAGGCCCCGCCAGGAATGAGGTCGGTTTCCGCCGGAAGTATGGATTATCCAGCTCGTCATCGTACTGCTGCAGGATGGATTTGGTGATTGGACCCGCATGGATGTGCCTGCAATCGGAAAGCGGAAAACCACAACAAATTTCGTCGTTAATTACTAGGCCATCGATGGTCCCCGGAACTTGAACAAGAACCGGACCAATTCCTGCTAAACTGAAATCAAATATTAATTACTAGACAAATACGACCGAATCAGAATCCAATCAATATCCTATTCCCGAAATTGCCAGCTTTCGTGTGAATTTTGATGGGGTAAAATCCAGCTGGATTGCCGGATCAATGCTAATACTAAATTAGTATGCGATTGAGAACTTCCGCCCAGGATGCCAATCAATGATGATGATGAATCCAATACATTCTGTATGTAGTGGGAATAATCCAACTGCTGGTGCTGATGAAACAAAGCCATCAACGGCATTCTCACAAAAGCATTTGGAAACAAATCGGTTTATTGCATCATTTGCATCGATGATTTTAATCTGCTTAGAGTTGGGTTTTTCATCGCGGCGAGATCAGCTAATGACTGGAGTGTGAAAAGTTTCGCTTCTCGATGGGAGTTTATTTGAATGGTCGGTTTTGTATGGTTTCGAAATTCAATGATTTTTTGGACTTCTCAATAAAAGAACAAACGAATTTGCGGGTTGGGTTTATGGTAAAATATTAATAGAGTTTTGCATTGTATCATGGCTAAGGTTACGGAGTAACCGGTGCGGAGTGCATATTTTTTCATAGCTCAAAACGAAATATAATTTGATCTCTCATCTTTAGCACATCATCTTTCGCAGAAATGCGTAAAAACATGGATAACACAAGACAACAAGAAGGTGTTATTCGACGAGCGGTGGGCGAAATGCGGGGCACGATTTTCAACAAATCCAGTCAACTTATCTGCTTTGCCGATGACATTGATATAGTCGGCAGATCATCTGCGGCGGTGGAGGAGATCTATCGCAAACTGAAACGCGAAGCAGGAAGGATTGGGTTGATGATTAATACGTCCAAGACGAAGTACATGCTGGCCTGCGGATCCGAGACCGACCGAACCCGCTTGTCCAGTAATAACAAGGTCACGATCGACGGCGACGAGCTGGAGATAGTCGAAGACTTTGTCTATCTCGGCTCACTGGTGACCGCAGACAATGACACCAGAGCCGTGAGATCCGGAGGCGAATTGTCAGCGGAAATCGTGCCTCCTGTGGACTCCACAAGCAACTGCGGTCGAGAAGACTTAGCCCTCGCACGAAGTGTAACCTGTATATGACGCTCATTAGACCGGTTGTTCTCTACGGGCATGAGACATGGATATTGCTCGAGGAGGACCTGCGTACACTCGGGGTATTCGAGCGACGAGTGTTAAGAACCATCTTTGGCGGCGTACAGGAGAACGGAGTGTGAAGGCGAAGGATGAACCACGAACTCGCGCGACTCTACGGCGAACCCAGTATCCAGAAGGTGGTGAAAGCTGGCCGGATACGTTGGGCGGGACATGTGGCGAGAATGCCAGACGACTGTCCTGCAAAACAGGTGTTCGCTACGAATCCGGTAGGAACAAGACGAGCGGGGGCGCAAGTATAAAAAAAGTGTGCGCCGACAGATAAGAGTTACTAAGAATAAATTAGACATTTTTCTCACAAAAAAAGGATAAATTTGAATTTTTTTGTATCAATTATAATAAGATTACCTTCATTTCCTTCATAGATTATATTTCGATTAAACGAATGGGTTTTAAGATACACACATCCGTAACTGTCCCATTTCTAAATGCACTAAACTGTACTAAACATGTGTGTGATTTTTGACCACAACCTACGGAATTCTCGAATACATGCAGAAATTCCTGAAAAGTGATAGTTTGGGTAGGCACTCCAAAAGTTAAAAAAATCTATTGAAGTTGTAGGGCGCTAAATCGCTTGGCGCACGGCACCCTCCCAACTAAACGTACTTCAATCAATCTATTGAAGCTCTTTGATCTTGGTGTTTAAATAAATTGTTGATATTGCATCGAATACATTTGGATTAGCCAATTATTTCCTATCTTAAAAAAAAATCTTTTACAAGAGTTCTCCATACTGTTTCTTACAAGATTCTGTTCTGAACAAACTCATATGCCGCAAAAAGGGTAAAGGTTGCTCTGCCTGATCTCAGAGCATGAGATTTAAAAATTGGACAAACTCAACACATTAAGGACCACATAGATATTTAAACAGATAAAAAACCGAAATTCAGCATATTTTATCTCAGAAACCATTGGGCCCAATTTTACAAAATTATTACTTTTGAGCTACCGAAAGTGTTGTGTTTAATTTGGTCTAATATAGTTACATTGTTAAATTCATGACATTCATGCTTTTAAATACAGCACACTCGCAGTGAGCAAAAAAAAACGAGATAACTCGCATTTGGTCCTCAATTAGATACAGCCGCGCGCCATCGTTGATAAGTGTACTCACCGTCTTCAATTTTGTTGACCGTTTTTTCGTCGAAATTGTGTGTGTATATCCACCCCCGACACCCAAGTTCTGGCTGTATTTAGCTGGTCTTCAGCCTCAGATCACAGACGCAGACGTTGAAACAATAGTTTCTCGCTTCCTGGACTCAACCATGCCGGTAGAGGTAAAACATTTTCTATCAGAACGCCGATGGTGTTAATACCTAGTTGTTTGATTGACTACTTGCTGGCGACTTCGTGTTCCTGCTACGACGTCATTGCTTTCACCGAAATCTGGTTCAACGACCGGACCCTCTCTAGTCAGATTATCGGCCCAGATTACGCAGTGTTCCGTTGCGACCGTAGTCCCCGTAACAGCAAACAGTCTACATGTGGAGTGTTTCTCGCCGTAAAATCTACATTTCCAGCTCAGCCAATTGAAAACGATTCCTGGGACAATTTAGAACTTGTTTGGATTCGCACTGACTTCGGAGATCGGAAACTCTACTTGTGCGTGGTGTACGTGCCCTCTGATCGTTCTGGAGACTTGGCTTTAGCTGAATCTTTTTCGCTCTGCCTGTCTAAAGTAAGCTTGATTTGCTCTCCGGCAGACGACATACTCATCATCGGTGACTTCGATCTACCTGGTTTGAAATGGTGCTCCTCCCCAAGCGGCTTTTTATTTCCGAATCCTGCTCGTTCTTCATTCTCGGCATCCTCCAACATCTTCCTAGACTCCGTCAGCCGTATGCTTGATCTCTGCTTCGTGAACGAAGGGATCAGGAAACCGACGATTCTATCTGCTCCTGCTCCTCTTGTTCAAACTGTCCCGCATCATCCAGCCTTAGTGATTTCACTCGATATCACTAAAATACATGGCTCAGAAGAGAAAATCGCATCTTTCTATTACGATTTTAAGAGAAGGAATCGTGGCAAATGTTTAATAAAGCCAACCAATGCAACTGGCACCACTATTTGCCAGCATTGTTAGATCTGTCATGAATCATGACGATTGATATCTTCCTCGCTCGAATCCTCTCTCTCTCTAATGCGCTTCCGCCAATCGCCAAAGGCCCAGTCAGTTCGGCAGTTCGTTCGTCTGTCGTGCGCCAGAACGGTTGTGCGCTTTTACCGCACTGCGAGAAACGGAAGAGTCATCGTTCGGACAAAGTGAATCCGGACCGACTTGCCGGTTCTCCGGTAGACTCCGGAACGAGCCCCACATATCCCTCGTCCTGCAATCCATTGATTGGGAGGCTGAGCTCGATTTCTCTAATCCCAATGCAGCTGCCAAGACGTTTGCGAACATTCTGAATTATATCATCGATTGCCATGTGCCAAAACGCAGCAAGGATACCAATCTACGGGCCCCCTGGGTTACTGAAAGTCTTCGGCTTAAGACGGCTAAGCAGCGCGCACTACGCAACTACAACAAGCACAAGTCCCTCTACACTAAGGACAAATACCGCAAATTGAATTCGGCTTTTAAGAAAGCCAGTAAGCGTTGCTACCAGAATTATATTAATCAGTTACAACAGAATTTCAAGAGAAGTCCGAATTTTTTTTGGAAGCATGTGAAAAATCAGCGGACAGAATCAGGGCTTCCGTCTCACATGTTCCTGAACAGCGACACTGGAACTCTGATCCTGAGCAACTGGATAGAGCTGTGAGAAATATATTGCCTTTAGGTTCATCGTTGAACGGTATCATTATCGACGATGTATCCATATCGAAAGAGACAACTAAGCTGATAAACTTTACATTTATGGGCCCGGATGGTATACCTGCTACTTTTTTGAAGCGTTTTATGCCACTTTTGCTGTTTTCTATTCGACATATTTTCCAATCATCGCTGTATGTTGGAATCTTGCCCTCACTTCCTTCCAAGCCTATATGTTTCGTGTTCACAAGAAGGGTGACAAGAGAGATGTTAACAACTACCGCGGAATTTCAGCTCTATTCACGATAGCTAAATTAGTTATCTTGGATCCCATTAATTTGTTTTTCAAGCACCAACTTTCCAACGATCAACACGGGTTCATGACGATCTACGATTACTAACTTACTCACCTTCACATTTTTTGTGCAATACAGCTTTGCTATGAAAACCCAAACTGACGCCATATTGCTACATTCGACAAGATAAACCATGATACCGCTATCGCAAAGCTGAAACGTCAGGTTTCTGTGGATCCCTCCTGCACTGGTTCCATAGTTACTTAACAGGTCGAAAGTTATCCGTTCGTATTGGTGACTCCTTTTCAAATCATTTTCTTACCTGCTCCGGCGTGCCTCAAGGAAGTCATTTAGGACCACTAATTTTCGAATTGCCTGCCCCTGAATCGCAGTAAATGCTCGGTCGTATCATTTTCTCGTAAGCTACACCCTCTTTATGCGGAGTACGCTCTCGGAGAAGGAATCATTTCTCGGGTGGACCACATCAACGATCTGGGCGTTATTCTTGATCAACGGCTGGAGTTTAAGACTCACACAAACTACATCGTCGACAAAGCATCCAGAAACCTTGGATTCTTATTTTGCATGGCCAAGGACTTCAAAGACGTGTATTGCCTGAAAAGTCTTTACTGCTGTATAGTTCGTTCTATCCTCGAGTATGCTTCTGGTGCCCTTTCTACCAGAATGGGGCTAAATGAATCGAGGCTATCCAGCGTCGCTTCATGCGGTATGCCCTACGTCATCTGAACTGGCAAGACCCGTTCCGTTTACCAAGCTATGAGAATCCCTGCCGCTTTATAGACCTAGATACGCTTCAAGCCCGCAGAAACGCTACGTCGCTGATCTCTTAACGCCCATAGTTGACTGTCCCGTTTTGCTGGAGGCCATTCCTCTCAGCGTGCGTCCCCGAGGATTGAGAAACCAGCTTTTTCAGCTCTATGTTCCTATTCGTCTCAACAACTATGGAGCGAGCATCGCTTGAGATAAAAAAATACAAATAAATCCACGAAGTTCATATAATTTCCTTTTAAGTTAAAGTACGATTCAGAACAAAATCATAGACTTGACTTTAAAAAAAAAAACATTTCAAATATTGAAGTTTTAAATTATGTTTCACTTCTAAAAAAAAAAACAGATTTATTACTAACTTTCCCAAAACCAGATTTAAGCAGAAAGTATCCTTATCTAGGAATATGGAATAGCCAATTGGGAAATTTGTGATTTGACCTTACTTGTACCTAGGACTCTAGTCTAAACCGATAAATTAGAGGTACTTTATCCAATTTGTTACCGATGATTGCTCAGCACAGCACAATGGTCAACCATCAGCTCAAAAGGCTTCGGAAATCCGGGTAGAGAGAGGTTGAAATTAAAAAGTGCCCAAAGGAATAGAGTTGTGACTGGAATATATATTTGCTGGTGTGACTTGAATGAGAGTCTTCAATTCTGGTTTCAAACGATTTAAAGCGTTAATTGTCCTCGGAATAGTTTGTTTTTTTTTTATTAAATGTAATCCAAGGTAAATAATTCAAATTGAAATAATTTAACATCGTGTTTTCACAAGATATTCGATGCCACTGTATAGCCCATTTAACACTAGAAGGACCGGCAAATTGAATATACCTATTCGGACCGTGACCAGTCAAAATGACTGGTAAAGGGGAAATTTTTTCTATCAAAATATTTTTAAATTTTTTCTTTTGAAATTATTTTGTTATTAATTCGATAACATTTTTGTTATAAAATTGAAATATTTTTTCACCATGGGTCCCCGGAATCACCTCAGTTTGGCATAGTTGACGAATGCGTGTATGTCATAAAATGAATATGTCAAATAATTATCAAAAAATTGAAACACATTATCAATCTAATAATAAAAACATGTTAGATGGCTATGATTATTGACAAGGGGGCACGGTTTCACTTCAGTTTTGTTTTAGTAGATATTTTCTAGCATCCATCGCTCTGAAGTTTTTCAACCCGATGCCTATAAATTATACCTGACATTGTAGGTTTTGAAGCATATTTTTTCTATATGTAGAGCAATTTACCATGGGTGCACGGATTCACCGCCATTCATCCAAAATCAATTTTTTTGCATGTTAAAAGTAATTAATAAAGACTTTTAAAGATTCAAATGAAAATTTGTGTTATAAACATGGTTCTTCACTATGGGTGCACGGATTCACCGCGTTTTAATCAAATATTGGACTTTTTGCAAGTTTTTAAAAAGCATTATTACAAATCTTAACTAAACCAAAGTCGAAATTTTAAGCTCCGTTTTGTTATTCTTGGAAAAGAAATTTTTCATTTATATCTTGAAATTTATTTATTTATTATTAAAAAACAGGTTTTTGCCATCGTATATTTATCTGATAAGATCTGATCAACATCCAAGAAATTGGAAAACGGTTATCATGGATCGAGTGAATTTTAGGAATTATATGCATCAAGTTATGTCGTGCGACGAAAAACAGTGGGAATAAAAATAACGATTCAACATTGTCAAATGTACACATTGATTTGTTTTCCCTTAAAAGTTTTTCGATTGACTTATGTTGCATTTCAAATGCCTATCATATCTAACTCAAAAATATTTTGTGTTCTGAAGCAAGTTGAAAACTATTTATTTCTATACAATTAACAACGGCGAATTTAAAGCCATTCCGTGCACCCATGTTGAAAAATCTTAGCGCCAATGTGGACTATCAGATAGACTAGCGTGAGTCTAGTCTAGGTATGCCAGGTGTACTGGGTTCGATTCCCGGTATCGGCAAGAAAACTCTAGGGTTCAAACCCCGTAAGTTGCCGACAGGTAAGATAGGTAAGATGTGTTTCCTCTTATAATAAGAATGTTCAATAAAAATGTTCAATCAGCTGCCAGCTTTATACACGGGTGCCGGAATACCTGTAAGGGAACTTGAATTGGAAATTTGTCAAACCTAATAATCTAAGAATGCATATGAAAACATACTTGGGCAGAAACTGCGGTGAATCCGTGTACCCATGGTGGATAACCAACATATGAAGAATAATCAAATATAAAAAAAAATCATTTAAATTGTTCAATTTCATAGACATAAGTAATTCAAATTTGAATAAATAAGTACACAATTCATAATTATTTTACTCACACACAGCGCCACACAGCGGTCGATCCGAGAACTTTTTCTACAAATTTTCATGACTTCGCTTCGAGAATCAATAATTTCATAGCGACACACTTCTGCCCACCATAAATCAACTAGGGCTCTTTGTCTTGAATGTAGATTGCAAATAAAACCAAAAGCAAGTGAAAAAAATTTATCTTGTTTTAGTTATAGGTTTGTGAATTTTACCAGTCATTTTGACTGGTCACGGTCGGAGTGTCCATGGTGAAATTTTTCTCGCTTATTTAAAGAGCTAGAAAAATAAAAAATACACAGTTTTGTAGAGATTCAAAATTCATGAACAGTCGTATTTTTTGCAAATTTTTAGAGCGTAGTGTTTAAAAGATATTCAACAAACAAAGTGTCCCACCAGTCATTTTGACTGGTGCGGTCTTTCTAGTGTTAACGTTGTTTTACAACAGGGTAAGATACCCTATTTCACGTTATTTTACTACAAACCACCTTTCAAGAAGGGGTTGGAACTTTTCATTCAAACAAACATAAAAAAAAAATGGTTGCAGAATGCACATTATACTCGGTCAGTTGGTACGTTTTGGCGTGGTTTGGTTAAAAAAATCCACCAGAAAAACTAACTTGCTCTAGGTGAAGCTTTTATGGGTACTGCTTGCTGCCGCTGCTGGCTCAAAAGTGCCCTCTTTCGAACGCTTGGCACGAACGATCGATTCAATGGGTTTGTTCGTTCTTTTTATGGCGCAAACCTCCCCAGCTGCATTTACTGTCCCGATTCGAACTTTGGACCATTGGACACCTCTTGGAAGGGTATTGATTGTTTTTTTTGTAGTGCAGTGCTGTGAATGGAGCAATTTTCTTTAACAATTTAAAGCTTTTGCTTTCCTTGGAGAAAGTTACTCTCCTTCCTATCCTAGTTCTATCTTTTATAGAAGTATAAAGAGAAACAATAATTTTCGATCTTAATTGACATGACTATCTTAATTTGGGTGCCGTTCATTGGTGTACAGTGGTGTGCGAAAAAAAATATCAGCGCCACTAAAATCTACGCAAAATGCTTTAAACTAATGTTGCCAGACTGTCAGGTTTTTTCGAGTTTGCCCGAGTTAATTTGTCCGAGTCAAATTTGGGGAATGTCCGGTTTTTGCCCGTGTTTATTCTCATTTCCATTCTCAATTCAAACCAATAAAAAACGTGTTGTAAAAATGTTTTATTTGTGGGTCCAATACCAAAGTTTTCGAGCAAGCTTAATATATTTTAATAATTAAGAACGGTTTTTTCAAAGCCTTAAATACAATTTAAAATCTTCTGATACATTTTAAAGAAAAAATGTTTTTTCAAGTTATTTTCTTGAATTTTTATGAGAAATTCCTAGGTTTCGACCAAATTTGCTCAGGTTTTGATCGACAATTTTGAGATTAAACGTCAAGGTTTGGCTAGGCTTTGAGATAAAATAGCCGGGATTCATGGTGAAAAAATTTAGGCAACCTTACTTAAAGCCCATGTAAATTTGAATCATTGGCAAAAACTTTAATATGGAAGTGTGTAATACAAAAAAAAGCATATCATAGAATCGTTTTTAGAATGATAATTGAACAGTTTTAGGAAAACAATTATTTTCCGGTTAACAAAGTTATAACCGTGCAGAATAAAAACTCAACAAAAAATTGAAAACGCAAGATGTGGGTTCAAGTCTCACCGGGAGACAAGGCGAAATTTTTTTCGCATGTTTTTCAACATCGATTTTCTCTTATCTAGTCCCTGAATTTTCATCTAAGTTGGATTCATTTCTCTACAAAAAAAAGTTTCGCTGACTGAATGTTTGAGTCAAGACCCATCTCTGGGTCGCAATTTAAAAATATTAATTTTAAATTTGTGTTGAAAACGCAGGTTTCAGTGGTGGAATAGAGTTATCTTTATTCATGTTTCGTCTATGAGGTCATTAGATTACAACTATATTAATTAGCGATAGCTAATTGTCACTTCCACATCTTATATTCCCTAACCGGGAAAGTACTCATTTCTCAATGAGTACTTTGATATTCTTACCCAGAATATCTGGCAACACTGTTGTGTTGTCTCGCTTGACCGTGTGATGATGTAAACATTTATACCGTGTTTACCATCATCAGCTGTCATCTTCAATCATCACCGCTATTGTTTCAATTGCGAATTGACTCAAAGCATGCGGAACCAAAACAAACTGTTTTGGTTTCGCCGACGGAGCGGCATCGAAAACCGTAAGTATCAACTATTTGTTTTTTGATATCATCGTTTAAAAAGCGCGACAATGGTTGACAAGAGCATTAAAATATAGTTTCCAAAAATACGTCAAGTCATTCAACGAAGTTTGGAAAATTAGTTTAAAATTTTCTGATATCAAAATCTTGGTACTGTGCAACAATAGCTGCATGCCCCTGTTGAATTGGAATGTTTTAGGCAATCCAAACGCATGTTTTATTTCAAAATCGATATATTCTTATATCGTTGAACTAAAATTCCAAATTTATCACAATTTTCGAAAATATATTTTTAGCTGAAAATTTTATTAAGATGATAGATTTGATTATAAATTAACGTTTAAATTTTTGTTTTCATTTTCAAGTGGATACTGATCAAAATATAATAGTTATTAAATTAGTAGATTTTTAAACATTTTAAATAGCAAAACACATCTTCTACTCAATTGTGTTGTGAGCCTACTTGGTTAAATGATTCAGTACATCTTTTAGTTTAGGGTTTGATAAAAATTAATTTTAAACTTGTTTTTTTAAATATCGATGCATGCCTTGACGGATTTTTAAATGCTTTATAATTATGCTTCTGTCAACCATTCTATCTCTAAAAAAATCCTCGCTATTTTTGTTGTGTTTTTATTTTGCGCTGCTATTATTTCGAATACCGGTGATAAAAAATATTTTCCTCAAAACCATTCGAAATTTCAAAGCATTTTGCGTAGATTTTAGTGGCGCCGCTATTTTATCACACACCACTGTATGTAGCCTCACAAAATTTTATCGATAATGCATAGAGTGTTTAGATTAAAGTGAACCATGAAATAGTTGATTTTTTTTTAATTATGAAAACTCTCTTTTTAAGCTCAAGTACATCTCTCTAAGATCGATCTTTTGAATTTTTGATAAAAAGGGGTGCTGCCGGAGAGCTTCTTTATGCTGAAGTAAATAATGAAAAAATGACAGGAAAGCTCAATCATTTGAATATCAAATGTATTATTAGCAATAAAAAAAAATCTGTTTCGGATTAATTATTAAACAATATTACTTTATGGGACTTTTGTTGAGTATATATGACACATTAAAAAAAATAAATAAAGCAATGTATAGCCCAATCGAGGCGACTATTTTCACACCATTTTCCAGTTCTTATTTTGAATTACTTTTAATGGGTTGATTCTCGGCTTTCAGTCTCAAGGTTTTAAGTAAAAACGACTTTATTTTTACATATCCAACGTTTCGATCCTTATAGGATCTTCATCAGGGACTAAAATTTATTACAAAATTAGGTTTACGTCTACAGAATCTAAGTGATTCTTACCGAAAAAGTTGTCGTCTTTTATTTTGTCTGGTTTGATACGGCGTATCGTTTACTGCTGTCGGTTTCTGTTTAAAACTATTTTAAAAATGTGTTGGATTTTTTGTGTATGTTATAATTTTATGTGTGAATTACGGTTAGAAATATAAACGAAAACTTTTTCTGTAAGAATCACTTAGATTCTGTAGACGTAAACCTGATTTTGTAATAAATTTTAGTCCCTGATGAAGATCCTATAAGGATCGAAACATTGGATATGTAAAAATAAAGTCGTTTTTTCTAAAAATCAACCCATTAAAAGTAAACTAAACAGTCGCCTCAAAAAGAGTATTTTGAAATAAATTTTTTTTTACGATATTTTAAAAGCAATTTTTCAAATTTCACTGTTTATCAAAAATTATTTTGTTTTAATTATTATTGAGAACGTCAGTTAGAAAAACAACATTTACAGAAAAAAATAATTAAAAACTGGCGCGTTTTGACGTCACGACTTCATAAATTGTGAGTTTCACTTTCAATTTTATCAAGTAAATAAAATTTAATATCACAATGTAGTGCTTTGAATTCTTAATCTATTGATATAACTATTTCTATCTTAACTTAACGCGATTTACACCGTGTACACCGATCTTAACGCGATTTACACCGTGGAATTAGTCATATGCATTTCTCTAGACGACATAGTTTCAAGTTCTAATTCTAAATTCTAAATACTGTAACTTCTAGCATCAAAATTTTTAGTTATAATTTCCATTATGAGCGGACGCAACATTTGTATAATGTAGTTATAAAATGAGCACTTTATTATTCTCGAAATACTTTTCATTTTGGTCGCATTTAAAAGCTGAACAGGCTTCTACTGAGCTTCGAAAAGAACTTAAATTTTGAGCTGATTAAAATCGGCAAGGCTGAGTGAGCTTTTAAGTAACCGATCTACGGATCTTTCGAAAATTTGAGCAATCGATAAAAGTTCAAGATTTCCACAACAGTATAGAGCTAAAAGATGCTATCTTTTAAGTCGGTCTTTATTATATTTGGGACATGGTAGCACCAATAATGAAAAGTAGTCTTTCGCATGTTCAGTTATCAAAATTCTACACGAAGCTGAATCTCAAAATATCCTGAATAAAGAATAAAAAAAACTTCAAAAGATCAAAAGATCGAATCGAAAATAAACCGATTCTCCCAAGGCTGAGAAATCGATTTAAAAAATCGGAAATTCAAGTTCAAATGATCGATCTCGCAAAGATCGATCCAAGATCGACCAATCCCAGTTCAAATGCAAGTCGAGAGAACAGAAGATTGGGAAATCTTAGAGATTTGTTAGTTACCCGAATAAAAATCAAAATAAGGCTGAAAACGAAGAAATGATTTTAAAATGCTAGATAGCAGAAATAGACTTAAAAACTTAAAAACAGAAAGGAAGAACAGGTTGAAATTAGGTGATGTGTTAAAAACAGTTAAAAACATTTCAAAATAAATTTAAAAAAAAAATTCTTCAAGAATCTTCAAAAGAATTATACATATACCTCCTCAAATAAGTTTAAAACCATCACAAACTAAAACAAGTTAACCCTTCGTTTCATGATTGTTTATTTTTCCTTAAGAATCATTTTAAACAGTTGAAAATGATGAGTACATCATGAGAAAAAAAATTTAAATAAAATACGATTTTTCCATTTTTCCATACATTAATTGTTGCAAATTTGTTACTTTATGAAACGAAGGGTTAAGAAAATTATGAAAACTAGTATTATAGAGTAAACAAAAAGATCACATGGTTCCTTTGATTGATATTTGTCGATAATAAATTTCGAAAAATATCAATCAAAGAAAACCGTAGAAAAGTACGGCAATCGAAATCAAACAACAAAAAATCTATCATGGAGTCTCCTCTGATTTAACTGATGACTTGGGATCTTTGAATAAGGCAACAGACTGAGTCGATATGGGGTCATTTTTGAGTTTCTGAATCCCGGGGGTCAAAAATCTGGTTTGGTTCAAAACTCATCAAAGATTTTTGCTTTGTAGATTTTTTAAGGAACGTTTACATGGGAAAATTTGATCTTTTAGGTTTGTATGGAGAAATTGAATATTTTGTACTGAAAAATCAACATCATTTTTGTTTCTTCTCTGAAACCAAGCCTGATATTGCCTTTTTGCCTAATAAGATACAAAGTTACGGTCTTCGACAAAGTTGTTTAGCAGAAAATTTTCCTTAGAAAATTTATAAATTGGCATAAAAAACCATTAGCAGGTTCGGTTCCACAGGAGAAACATAAATGATGTTGATTTTTCAGCACAAAATTTTCAATTTTCCCATTCAAATCTAAAAGTATAAATAATTTTATGTTTTAAAATTTTCATTGTCACTTTAGATTTAGCAAATCTCTTCTAAAATGTGGCCAAATTAAACAACTATTACTTCCATTGAAGATGGTAGCAAGTTGCTACCGAGATATAGGTATTTGGAACATTATTTTAATGTTTTGTTATATTAATTCACTATTTAAAAAAAATCAAAATTAATAGTTCTTTCGAAGTTTGGCAACCTTATCGTCGACCACAAATCACCGGCTGGATACCCTGAAGGGCTCGAGAATAAGTGGCTTCGATAAATTGTCCGTACACTCCCCAAGAGAGGATGTTGGCCATTTTTTTTTTTTTCATTCTTTTGCTGTGTCCCCAGGACCCTTTGTTCCAGTTTGCTGCCAATTTAAAGCACCGCAAACAGGCCAGCAGGATAGCTAGTTGGACTGAATATGGCAGCTGCCTATGGAGAAAACGTGTCTGCAATGGCAAACATGGACCCTGTCTGTATCGATGAATTGTTCCGATCCAAACAGAGGAACCAAACTCATGGATGAACAAGGACAGACTGCAGCAGCAATGTGTCCTGGTGATAGAAAATTTACAATGGTGCCATCGTCCGGTTTGTTCAACCATTGAGCCTGAATGTAGGTTCCATGCAAGAGGAGAGAAAATTGGCAAAAGAAGGTTCCATTATCCACTGGTGTCGTGATCTGTGTCCGATTCAATGTCACAGTGCGTAATTTTTATGAAAACATTTTCGAGATTTTGTAAGGATGGGATGTTTTAGCAGAAAAAAAAATTAAGAGGTGTCTATTTATTGAAGATTGGAACCCATTAGAAACACTTTTTATTGAACAACTGTGGTTAAAAATTAGGATTAAAAAAATAGAAAACCTTCCCCGAACTCACCTCGGATATCGTTGCATCGGGGCATAGTCGGCCAAATTTTCATCGGAGGGTGCCCGGCGGCCAACGCACACCCCCAGGAACGATTGCGGTGCATTGCGTCCGGACCAGCACCCAAAGAAGCGCTCCCGCCGCGGCTGGTCGATCGAGCTGAGCTGTCGGTCTGTCAGGCAGTACTGGGAAGAGGAAAAAAAAAAGAATAAAATGGAAATAAATTTATCAGCTGTCCTGAATGTAACATTTTTAGATTCGAGAGTAGTTGATATAGGATTCGACAACTTTTAATAAGATCTAAAATCACGTTTTGACTCTTACTTAGGTACCGGGCTGACCCTTCAGAAGACCCTTCAGAAGACCCTTCAGAAGACCCTTCAGAAGACCCTTCAGAAGACCCTTCAGAAGACCCTTCAGAAGACCCTTCAGAAGACCCTTCAGAAGACCCTTCAGAAGACCCTTCAGAAGACCCTTCAGAAGACCCTTCAGAAGACCCTTCAGAAGACCCTTCAGAAGACCCTTCAGAAGACCCTTCAGAAGACCCTTCAGAAGACCCTTCAGAAGACCCTTCAGAAGACCCTTCAGAAGACCCTTCAGAAGACCCTTCAGAAGACCCTTCAGAAGACCCTGCAGAAGACCCTTCAGAAGACCCTTCAGAAGACCCTTCAGAAGACCCTTCAGAAGACCCTTCAGAAGACCCTTCAGAAGACCCTGCAGAAGACCCTTCAGAAGACCCTTCAGAAGACCCTTCAGAAGACCCTTCAGAAGACCCTTCAGAAGACCCTTCAGAAGACCCTTCAGAAGACCCTTCAGAAGACCCTTCAGAAGACCCTTCAGAAGACCCTTCAGAAGACCCTTCAGAAGACCTTTCAGAAGACCCTTCAGAAGACCCTTCAGAAGACCCTTCAGAAGACCCTTCAGAAGACCCTTCAGAAGACCCTTCAGAAGACCCTTCAGAAGACCCTTCAGAAGACCCTTCAGAAGACCCTTCAGAAGACCCTTCAGAAGACCCTTCAGAAGACCCTTCAGAAGACCCTTCAGAAGACCCTTCAGAAGACCCTTCAGAAGACCCTTCAGAAGACCCTTCAGAAGACCCTTCAGAAGACCCTTCAGAAGACCCTTCAGAAGACCCTTCAGAAGACCCTTCAGAAGACCCTTCAGAAGACCCTTCAGAAGACCCTTCAGAAGACCCTTCAGAAGACCCTTCAGAAGACCCTTCAGAAGACCCTTCAGAAGACCCTTCAGAAGACCCTTCAGAAGACCCTTCAGAAGACCCTTCAGAAGACCCTTCAGAAGACCCTTCAGAAGACCCTTCAGAAGACCCTTCAGAAGACCCTTCAGAAGACCCTTCAGAAGACCCTTCAGAAGACCCTTCAGAAGACCCTTCAGAAGACCCTTCAGAAGACCCTTCAGAAGACCCTTCAGAAGACCCTTCAGAAGACCCTTCAGAAGACCCTTCAGAAGACCCTTCAGAAGACCCTTCAGAAGACCCTTCAGAAGACCCTTCAGAAGACCCTTCAGAAGACCCTTCAGAAGACCCTTCAGAAGACCCTTCAGAAGACCCTTCAGAAGACCCTTCAGAAGACCCTTCAGAAGACCCTTCAGAAGACCCTTCAGAAGACCCTTCAGAAGACCCTTCAGAAGACCCTTCAGAAGACCCTTCAGAAGACCCTTCAGAAGACCCTTCAGAAGACCCTTCAGAAGACCCTTCAGAAGACCCTTCAGAAGACCCTTCAGAAGACCCTTCAGAAGACCCTTCAGAAGACCCTTCAGAAGACCCTTCAGAAGACCCTTCAGAAGACCCTTCAGAAGACCCTTCAGAAGACCCTTCAGAAGACCCTTCAGAAGACCCTTCAGAAGACCCTTCAGAAGACCCTTCAGAAGACCCTTCAGAAGACCCTTCAGAAGACCCTTCAGAAGACCCTTCAGAAGACCCTTCAGAAGACCCTTCAGAAGACCCTTCAGAAGACCCTTCAGAAGACCCTTCAGAAGACCCTTCAGAAGACCCTTCAGAAGACCCTTCAGAAGACCCTTCAGAAGACCCTTCAGAAGACCCTTCAGAAGACCCTTCAGAAGACCCTTCAGAAGACCCTTCAGAAGACCCTTCAGAAGACCCTTCAGAAGACCCTTCAGAAGACCCTTCAGAAGACCCTTCAGAAGACCCTTCAGAAGACCCTTCAGAAGACCCTTCAGAAGACCCTTCAGAAGACCCTTCAGAAGACCCTTCAGAAGACCCTTCAGAAGACCTTCAGAAGACCCTTCAGAAGACCCTTCAGAAGACCCTTCAGAAGACCCTTCAGAAGACCCTTCAGAAGACCCTTCAGAAGACCCTTCAGAAGACCCTTCAGAAGACCCTTCAGAAGACCCTTCAGAAGACCCTTCAGAAGACCCTTCAGAAGACCCTTCAGAAGACCCTTCAGAAGACCCTTCAGAAGACCCTTCAGAAGACCCTTCAGAAGACCCTGCATCGTTGATTTAAGTCGTGAACGACATAAAGTTGTTGAAACGACTGTAATCGAAACAAAAAAGCGCATTGTAGTTGTAGGGATGAGATGAAGAATATACAGAAAATGACTCGAATTTAATTAGGAATAAAATAAAATAATAGTTGTATTCAGCAACACTGTAGATGAATAAAATAAAATAAATTTCTATGAGAACATTTGCTATTTTGGCACCACTTGACAAACAAACAAAACAAAGTCAGTCATTGATCTATTCTTGCGAGCGACAGACGTGTTTAAGTGAATCTCTGAATTGAGATTCGTAAAATCACGACAATGGCGTGGTTGGTAGAATGAGCACAAATAGCGCAGATATTTAAGGCTGCTGCTGCTGCTTGTTTTGATTTGGCCTTCCGGTGGAAATAAGACGGAATTGCCCCTGAAAAGCGCAGATATTTAAGGCTGCTGCTGCTGATTGTTTTGATTTGGCCTTCCGGTGGAAATAAGACGGAATTGCCCCTGAAAAGCGCAGATATTTAAGGCTGCTGCTAAAAAAAATAAAATAAATAAGACGGAATTGCCGTTAGAAGCACAGATATTTAAGGCTGCTGCTGCTGCTGATTGTTTGTTTTGAATAAGCCTTCTGGTTGGGCAGGCTGTTTCTTAGAATACTATCGAATTATTCCGGCTTTTGTAAACAGAGACAGAGCATTAAGGAAAGCACAGTTTGAGAAAGCTGTTGCTAAGAATGTTTTTTTTTGCGGATTGTTCCGGCTCTGGTAAATAATAGCAGAGCGACAGAGAAAGCACAAATTGGGAAGGCTTTTGTGAAGAATATTTTCGGATGAAATGAAGAATATGCCAAAAAAAAAAAAAGATTTGAAAAGCTTTTGCAGAGAATGGAATGTAGAATTGAGATGAGGGATATTTGGGATATAAAGTTTTGTATTTTAGAAAAACAAAAGTCGGTAAATTAAAGATTCTATTGAGAATAGAGTTGAGAAGGAATGTAGAAATGTGATGAAGGATAAGCAGAAATTAAATAAAATTTGTAGGATGGAGAATAAAGATGTGGAATATGGAATAAAAATTGAGGATATTTGGTAAATAAAATTTTGCACTACAGAAAAAAAAGCAAATGTTGATGTGTGAAAAGTTTTAAAGAATAGAGGTGAGAAGGAATGTAGGGATGAGATGAAGAATATACAGAAAATGACTCAAATTTAATTAGGAATAAAATAAAATAATAGTTGTATTCGGCAACACTATAGATGAATAAAATAAAATAAATTTCTATGAGAACATTTGCTATTTTGGCAGCACCTGACAAACAAACAAAACAAAGTCAGTCATTGATCTATTCTTGCGAGCGACAGACGTGTTTAAGTGAATCTCTGAATTGAGATTCGTAAAATCACGACAAACTTGTTTTGAAGACATACTATAAAAGAACTGAAGTAAGTAGTCTTGAACGTTTTTGAACAAAAAGTTATTTAATTTTCGTGGCGTTACCATGCATTCTTTACCCGTGAGCGATTTTAATACTGAAAATTACAATGAATTCTTCTAAAAAAGTTGAAAGATACCCCCTATTGTCGATAATATGTGATGTATAAGGAAATCATGAATTAAAAACAGTAGAATTTTCATGACGTCACAACGCTCAAAAAACAGACTCCTTTATCTTCTATTCTAGAGCGTTAACTTGCAGTGAAAATTCTCTGTCTAATATTATGCTTAATGGCTTTTTCATCATCATTTAGCAATAGTTCTTGTTGACATAGCTAAATTTTTGACAAAGTAATTTTTCAAATAAAGATTCATTGTTAAAATCGTTTTTTTTTCATACTGAAATTTTTAAATTTTGAAGATAACATACTCATTACTAAAAAAAAGGTCACTGAAAATCTTTTGATGGAAAATGAAGCTTAAGAAGAAAACCTTTCAAATTATGTGCAATTTATTTTTGAATAATGAAAGATAAAAATTGGTTCTTCAGTTGAGGGGTGCTTGGAAGGGGTCATATAAAATTAAGATTTCATATTTATTTATTTAGAAGTTCTTAACCTCTCAAAAGCGAGAAGCCAGAATTTAGTAATAAAATTTAATTTAAAAAAAGTTCTTAACCTAAATTCTGTCATAATAAATGTTTTACTTGTAATAAATTCATCTTCCAAACCAAATTTGATTCCATTTGCTTGATCAGTTTTCAAGTCATTGAATAAAAATATGAGAATCATCATCATCTATATCAATCATGAAAAACCAGTCAGAACATACATTTATACGATAGCCACGAAAAATCTCAATGAAAACGACTTATGTAATCATTTCATGTTGGCTAAGAGGAGTCTAAAATTCTTATTTCCATACACTTTCCAATGACTAATTTGGCCCTATTGGTGTAAAATGTTTAAAAGTTATGAAAAAAATGCGTGAAAGCCCCCCTCTTCCCTGTTCATCCCTCCACTGGAGGGTTCCCGAATAAGCAAAGACACATTTCTTTATCCCAAAAATCCTCCCTTACTAAAGCCGGTTTCTTTCATATGACTAATTCTATTGATATGCAACAAAAATGTATGAAGCTCCCGTCTCCTCTTTTTATCTCACTCAATGGAAGAAGGAAGAGTCCCAAAAAATTACAAAAACATTGCTCGTATCGACATACAATCCAATACCAAATTCGGTGCCTTTCGACTGATTCACTCTCGATATCTTACAAAAAACTGTGGCGACCCCTCTTCTCTTCGTATTTTTTTAACTGGAATCAGGGGAAGGGGTCTCAACAACCATAGAGTCTTTTTTCCGTATCCAAATATCCTACCATGTCAATTTTAGTTCCATTTGCTGGACTATTTCACCAATTCTGCAAAGAATTGTATGGGAGCTCCCTTTCCCTTTATGTTCCTCTAATGAAGAGTGAAAAGAGCTTCAAAACATCTTGGGAACATTTCGTTCACCCAAATACTCATTAGCCTTAGCCCGTGACGTAGAGGATAGCCTTCAAGTCTTCTAAGCCAGCGGACATGAAGTTGAATGCTTTGAGTTAAGTTGATAGGAATCTCTTAGAGGAAACATTAAGTTTCATTGAGATCCTCTATGTGTTGCATTTCATGTTTTTGTCGGAGGAACAACAATCAACGGACGATGGCTTCAACTAAGCACGAATAACAATAGGAATGGCCAGGTTCGACAGTTTTAAATGAGAGAAAATGTTGAAACGTAATACAAATTGTGTCACCAGACAGTTTTCCGGCATTTTTTCGTGGTTCTGTGGTCCTTTCCGTTGATCAATGCAGCTTTTCTGGTAATCCCTCCATTGCTCAGTCAAATGACCACTTTCGAGCCGTTCATTTTGGAATGGAATGGAAATTGGCACTGAAGCTTTTCGTCGAAAATTCGATAGACTGATAGCGGGGAAAACTTGCGCTCTGAAGTCATTCATAGAAACCAAAATGACCAATGTTTGATATGTATTTCTAAATGTGCTGATTTTGCAGTTTCGGAAACATAATTTCCAACTCAATTATGCTAGTTACGGTCACTTATCTCGAGATTGCGATGTAACAGTACTTAATTTCTCTGGGGTAAATATCGGTACACCTTTTGTTCACTCTGTTGCAAATGCGAAGTGAAAAATACAAGTAGCCAAAACAAGTACAATTGCAATGATTCGCCATTAGACCAGCAAGGTGTGGTGGAAAAATCTCCACCTGGTTTGGAAACAACCATCAAGCTATGGCGAGAAAAAGCGAAAAATTCCACCGAAGGTAGGTACACCTTGTGAATCTGTGAAGCTGAGCGTTGATTCGCCTTCAGGTCAGCGATATGGTGTTGGTCCTGTTGTTGAAAGAATTCCCTTGGATCAGCCAGGCGAAACAGAAAACGGAATACGCGAGGGAGTGTAGAATGCTAATTTAATTACTTATTTTCCAATCTGCAATGAACCTAGCAAATTTAGCATGGTGTTTTGCTTGGCGAGAAACAATTTTGTTTCACTTTGATGCTGGAATTTTTCGATTCTCCTTAAAAGTATAAACTGTTGCTCTCGGTTGAATAAAGAAACTTAATTTACATTAATATCGTGGTGTGGGATTTTCGTTCATTTCATTGGATAACGATATCATCATAAAAATATCAATTTAGGTTTTTCGGTTGACCGCTTCAAGATAAAACAAAAAAGTTTGGGTCGTTCCAAATATTTTTATTTGAAGTTTCTGGTATGGAAAAATTATATTATATCTGTGGCGTAACTCATTTTGATTATCAAATTTTATTTTCTCATTTTCTCATTTTCTCATTTTCTCATTTTCTCATTTTCTCATTTTCTCATTTTCTCATTTTCTCATTTTCTCATTTTCTCATTTTCTCATTTTCTCATTTTCTAATTTTCTCATTTTCTCATTTTCTCATTTTCTCATTTTCTCATTTTCTCATTTTCTCATTTTCTCATTTTCTCATTTTCTCATTTTCTCATTTTCTCATTTTCTCATTTTCTCATTTTCTCATTTTCTCATTTTCTCATTTTCTCATTTTCTCATTTTCTCATTTTCTCATTTTCTCATTTTATCATTTACTCTTTTACTCATTTTCTCATTTTCTCTTTTTTCTCATTTTCTCATTTTCTCATTTTCTCATTTTCTCATTTTCTCATTTTCTCATTTTCACATTTTCTCATTTTCTCATTTTCTCATTTTTTCATTTTCTCATTTTCTCATTTTCTTATTTTCTCATTTTCTCATTTTCTCATTTTCTCATTTTCTCATTTTCTCATTTTCTCATTTTCTCATTTTCTTATTTTCTCATTTTCTCATTTTCTCATTTTCTCATTTTCTCATTTTCTCATTTACTAATTTTCTCATTTTCTCATTTTCTCATTTTCTCATTTTCTCATTTTCTCATTTTCTCATTTTCTCATTTTCTAATTTTCTCATTTTCTCATTTTCTCATTTTCTCATTTTCTCATTTTCTCATTTTCTCATTTTCTCATTTTCTCATTTTCTCATTTTCTCATTTTCTCATTTTCTCATTTTCTCATTTTCTCATTTTCTCATTTTCTCATTTTCTCATTTTCTCATTTTCTCATTTTCTCATTTTCTCATTTTCTCATTTTCTCATTTTCTCATTTTCTCATTTTCTCATTTTCTCATTTTCTCATTTTCTCATTTTCTCATTTTCTCATTTTCTAATTTTCTCATTTTCTCATTTTTTCATTTTGTCATTTTCTTATTTTTTCATTTTGTCATTTTCTCTTTGTTATATTTTGTATTTTTTCGTTCTTTCGTTCTGTCGTTTTCTCACATTCTTAGTTCGTCACGTGAATGATAGAATTTCCAATATTTTTTACAATTTTAACTGTTGATATTTTTAGTTTTTGAATTTTGTGCCTGTCATGGTTGACAATTTTCAGTAATAAAAACAAAAACTGAAAAAATAAATTGTTTTTAAGTTATCTACCGAGAACCAATTTGAAAACGTTCCAGCTACAAAAATGAACTCTTATAAAAGCACTCATAATTTGATTCGAGCCAGAAATTACTTTCCCGAAGATATTATCTCCACTTAAGATATTTGTCATACCCTCTCTGCCCAGGAGGAACCTTCTTAAAACCCCCTCTGCGCCCTATCGACTGTTTCGAGAAATAACAAGAGATAATCAAACTGAAATTACTGTTTTTAATTTATCATCTCCATTCATGGCAGCAGAATCAGCAGCAGCTCACGCCACCTCACTGCAGGGGGGGTTGCGCACAAAATATCCACCCAAAGGAAGGACGGTTTTCCCTACCGTTTTTGAAAAGTTGAGCCAAATGAGCTTGTTTTGTGCTCCGGGAAAACCGCAAACAGTCTGAGGAAAATTACTGCCACTTGGAATGAAAGGAACGTGTTGTGCTCCTGTTGCTATCTTTCGTGCTTTCTTTTTTTCTTTTTTTTACGTTTTTGAAAAGGTTGATCAGAAGGATGGAATCATAAATCAGCTTGTTGTAAGGGGGTGAAATTAAATTTTATCGATTATTTTGAAGCTATTCAGACGACATCGTGTGCCTGGACTGGAGTGTAACTTTATTTGAGAAAGAGTAATCACAAACTTGTGGTCTGTTGTATAAAATTTGTGACTTTTGCAGAAATTGATTTGACTTACCTGTTCACGGATGTCCCCCTTAGAGTAGATGGGGGCACGAGAGCCGGGCCCGGTATCGAAAGGACGCGTCTTTTTTCTGCCCATGTTTTCATCCTCGGAATCGTAGTTGCGAGCTGCGAGGTTTGTGGTTGACTGTTGGAAAAACAAAACAATAAAATAAATATGTTTATAAAAAAGTTTAAGACTATATTAAGCCAATAAATCTATCTAATCTGAACATGAAGATTTGATTCAACCGACGTTTCGGTCCTTGTTGGCATCATCTTCAGGGAAACTGGGATTTAAATATAAATTTTGTAATAAGATTGGTAGGTTCATGTTCGGATTAGATAGACTGATTGGCTTTTTACTAAACGAAGAAAATACAGTCCTTTTTGACATAGTTTAGATTATAGTAAATTTTTTTTATGTATTTGAAAGACATAGTTTGTTCCTTATACATATTCAGTTATAACTTATAAGTTGACTAAGTTCAAGAGTTTTTGTCTTAGACTATTCTGCTTTATCATAAAACAATTTAAGTTATTGGATTTTGAAATCTTCTTAACAACCCGCATTCTTCACTCCGATCCAAGTCCTGTCGGTGAGTCATGACCAGGCATGAATATTTTCATTCATTCACGTTGACGGTGAAATTTATTTTGGATCACTATACCCAAGAAAATATGATCAGTCATGGGTCATGTCATGACAGCAAAATTCCGATAATGTGAATTTAAAAACCATTCATATTGAAGTGATGTAAATATATGTCACGTATGAGAAGAGTGGGCAATGAATGAAATTTGGGAACCAAATGGAAACAAAAAAAAAAAAGGCGTCTAGGAAGGTCGTTTTTATACTTTTTATTCAGGTCTGCCTTAATGGGGCATCGGGAGACCATGTGTTATTTATTTTTTATTTTATTTACATAGTATTCCGTCTCACGACATAACTTGACGAACATAATTCCTAAAATTCACTCGGTTCATAGCAACCGTTCTCCAATTTCTCGGGCACCCCACGTTCGCCAGATCACGCTCCACTTGGTCTAACCACCTCGCTCGTTGCGCCCCCGCTCGTCTTGTTCCTACCGGATTCGTAGCGAACACCTGTTTTGCAGGACAGTCGTCCGGCATTCTCGCAACATGTCCCGCCCAGCGTATCCGGCCAGCCTTCACCACCTTCTGGATACTGGGTTCGCCGTAGAGGCGCGCGAGCTCGTGGTTCATCCTTCGCCTCCACACTCCGTTCTCCTGTACGCCGCCAAAGATGGTTCTTAACACTCGTCGCTCGAATACTCCGAGTGTACGCAGGTCCTCCTCGAGCAATATCCATGTCTCGTGCCCGTAGAGAACAACCGGTCTAATGAGCGTCATATACAGGTTACACTTCGTGCGAGGGCTAAGTCTTCTCGACCGCAGTTGCTTGTGGAGTCCATAGTAGGCACGACTTCCGCTGATA
Organism: Uranotaenia lowii; assembly: GCF_029784155.1. Taxonomy (NCBI): domain Eukaryota; kingdom Metazoa; phylum Arthropoda; class Insecta; order Diptera; family Culicidae; genus Uranotaenia; species Uranotaenia lowii. The sequence goes on from NC_073692.1 coordinate 22,521,621, forward strand.
ATTCGCCTCCGGATCTCACGGCTGGTGTCATTGTCTGCTCGTCTCCAGCTCGTCGCCGTCGATCGTGACCTTGTTATTACTGGAAAAGCGGGTTCGGTCGGTCTCGGATCCGCAGGCCAGCATGTACTTCGTCTTGGACGTATTAATCATCAACCCAATCCTTCCTGCTTCGCGTTTCAGTTTGCGGTAGATGTCTTCCACCGCCGCAGATGATCTGCCGACTATATCAATGTCATCGGCAAAGCAGATAAGTTGACTGGATCTGTTGAAAATCGTGCCCCGCATTTCGCCCACCGCTCGTCGAATAATACCTTCTAGCGCCACGTTGAACATCATGCAGGATAGACCATCACCTTGTCGAAGCCCCCTGCGCGATTCGAATGAACTCGACAATTCACCCGAAATCCGCACACAGCACTGCGTTCCATCCATCGTCGCCTTGATCAGTCTGATCAGCTTCCCGGAAAAGCCGTTCTCGTCCATGATTTTCCATAGCTCGTTACGGTCGATCGTGTCATATGCGGCTTTGAAGTCGATGAATAGATGATGCGTAGGGACTTGGTGTTCACGGCATTTTTGGAGGATTTGCCGCAATGTGAATATCTGGTCCGTCGTAGACCGTCCCTCCATGAAGTCGGCCTGATGACTTCCCACGAATCTGTTTGCTTGTGGCGTTAGGCGGCGGAGTAGGATTCGGGACAACACTTTGTAGGCGGCATTGAGGACAGTGATCGCTCGGTAGTTCTCACAGTCCAATTTGTCGCCCTTCTTGTAGATGGGGCATATTACCCCCTCCTTCCACTCCTCCGGTAGCTGTTCTATGTCCCAGATCCGGATTATCAACCGATGTAGGCAATCGGCCAACCTGTCCGGGCCCATTTTGATGAGTTCAGCTGCGATGCCATCCTTCCCAGCCGACTTGTTTCTATTCAGCTGGCGAATGGCTTCCTTAACTTCACTCATCGTTGGGAGTGGCTCCTCTTCGTCGTTGGCTACGCCGGCGATGTACCTTCCCCCACCGTCTTGATCTCCTGCATGTGCGCCGTTCAGGTGTTCATCGAAGTGCTGCTTCCAGGGGGGGAGACCATGTGTATTGGGCTTAAATCACTTCTTGCCCTCACTGTCCGACGGTACAACTCGACTGGCTGGTGGTGATGCTGTGCCTGCCGAATGTATAGCCGAATGCCCAATGGGCGTCGTCTCACTTCGTGTAACCGAGGATTAATCTTCGGCCACACACTATGATTAGTTAGAATTTGCCGTAGTATAACATTTGAAAATCTGCTTGGCAAACAAAGTTGCAAAAAATTACATTGGTGATATTTCTTATGACCCATTTTAACTATCATGTCATGACCGATATATTGGAGATTTCAATGATCGATGACAGAATGGAAAAATCTTTCTTTACCAAAGTAATCATTTATAGCATGCTTTCGTGTGAGAAGAAGAATGGGTCACTAGTCGCAGTTTTTGGCTCATGACTATGACATTATCCCGTCCCTGGTCATGACTTTTAGAATTTTCTTTGGATGATACTTACAATCTGTGAAATTAGAACTTATATGGCAAAAAATAGTCAACAGACTGAATCAAAGCAATCAAAAGAATCTTTCGATTGCTTTGATTCAGTTGAATCATTCAACCAAGTAGGCTCACAACACAACAGAGTCAACAGACCTTTTATTTATTTATTTCTGGAGTCTTTGACTATTGTCATACGGACTGATTGCTTAAGATTAGATTATAATTAAATTACATAGCAATTAAGTTAGGTGACGTCACGGATTGTACATTTAAACTTAGATTTAGAAACATGATAGTCAAACAAGTGAGAAACAGCATTGAAGAAAGGCGAAAAATGATGTCAAACTTATAACTAAATAAGGCATTGAGACCATAACAAAAGCAATATTTGGTTTTCTCCGAAAGAATAAAACAAGGCTTAACCAAGGTTTTATTATTTTCATCGAGTTGAAAAGTGAGATTGAACTAATATCATGATTTGGCGTACCATCATTTGCGATTGATTTTTTCGTAATGGTAAAACAAGGACTCATTTAGAGGCTAAAAATATGCTAAATGATAGTAAATAGAAACCAAAAAGTGGGTTTTTGGGTACTGACAGCAAACTTCTCGAAAAATAAAAGATGTCCGTTAAGGTTGAACGTTTACATTAGAATGAAAAATTTATTGCATTTATAACATATGTATAATGCATTTAAGACTTAATCTATGATTGCTTCAATCGCGGATTACTTCACCAAAAAAAAATTGATACCACATGATGGTGTATAATTTTAAATTATAGCAAAAAAAAGCTTCACTTAAATGTGATCAATTTCTCAAAATTAAAAAAATAACACAACTATGCCAACTTTCAGATTTATTGAAAAATGTCAGCTTTTTTGTAAAAAGAGAATGATGCTGTGCAACAAAGATAACTACCAGAGATCACTCCGTCTCTGACCGAATGCTACGACATGTCTGGTGAACTGCCGCGTCGTGACTGAGGCATATGCTCAAGCTCTGAATGAATGAGGCGAGATACCCAGTATTGAGTATTGTTTTACCAATCAGGTATTTTGATGAAGAATTATTTGTCTACGAAACCTCAACCCCTCGCCCCACACAAATTTATCTGACGCCCCCCGTTAAAGCTGAAAGCAAACTAATGATTTGAAAATATTGTTCCGTCTTCTAAACGCACGTAGGTAACATTGATAATAGTCTTAAGCAAAATAAATATAGGTACCTGAGTTTCGTTGGTAGAAAATGTAAAATGGCACATTTCTTTTAGGTAGTGGTCTTTCTATTTCCCTACGTAAATATGTATTGAAAATATAAACAAGGTTATCGTGAAAACATTGAAAACTTTTTAGTCTAGTATGGTAGATAAAGTTTCTTTATGGAATTATAATTTCTGGTCCATTATTTCCCATTTTGAACAAGAATCATAATTTAGTGTGTAACATTTATAAGACTTAATTTCCCAATGAGTAGTTTCGTTTATTTTTTCGTTTATGCTTGCATAATCAGTAATCACAACTGACAAAAAATAAATAAAAAATAAAAACATTTTTTCGACTTTGTGCCAAAATGACGCTCATCCGCAGCTAAGTTCTCGTTACGCAGATAGTACAGACCCCAAACTAAACTGTGGTGGTGGTCTCTTGAGACTGTTCGGCCTTGTTCGTTAGATATAGTCAAAATGCATTTGTTTGAAATGCATTTTTACTACAATTTTCACAATTTTGCTAAGTCTGATGTCTGTGGCGCAATGAGTTTTCATCACAGACGGCTGAAATTTTGGGAATATAGATTTCAATTATCTGCCTGTCAAATGGTATACAAGACACGTCATTAAAAGCAAGCAAATTTTTCGAATTTTGGCCGCCACTTTCCCCATAGTGCGATGCACTCTCTGCAAGGAATGCCGAACAAATTGTATTAAGGACTCAATATGCATCTAAGACTCGCTCTTAATTCGTGGTCAGACACGGGGTGGGTGCAGCAATGCCACACATGCCGATTTGTGGTATTTATACCGAATTTTGGGCAAAAATCTGACCAAGAATCTGTACATACCGATTATCGATTTTTTAGCAAAACATACCGATTGTGTACCGATTTTTAAGATTTTTATCAAAACATTATTTATTTTTTATTTACATAGTATTCCGTCTTACGACATAACTTGACGAACATAATTCCTAAAATTCACTCGGTCCATGGCAACCGTTCTCCAATTCCTCGGGCACCCCACGTTCGCCAGATCACGCTCCACTTGGTCTAACCACCTCGCTCGTTGCGCCCCCGCTCGTATTGTTACTACCGGATTCGTGGCGAACACCTGTTTAGCAGGACAGTCATCCGTCATTCTCGCAACATGTCCAGCCCAGCGTATCCGGCCAGCCTTCACCACCTTCTGGATACTGGGTTCGCCGTAGAGTCGCGCGAGCTCGTGGTTCATCCTTCGCCTCCACATTCCGTTCTCCTGTACGCCGCCAAAGATGGTTCTTAACACTCGTCGCTCGAATACTCCGAGTGTACGCAGGTCCTCCTCGAGCAATATCCATGTCTCATGCCCGTAGAGAACAACCGGTCTAATAAGCGTCGTATACAGGTTACACTTCGTGCGAGGGCTAAGTCTTCTCGACCGCAGTTGCTTGTGGAGTCCATAGTAGGCACGACTTCCGCTGATAATTCGCCTCCGGATCTCACGGCTGGTGTCATTGTCTGCGGTCACCAGTGAGCCGAGATAGACAAAGTCTTCGACTATCTCCAGCTCGTCGCCGTCGATCGTGACCTTGTTATTACTGGACAAGCGGGTTCGGTCGGTCTCGGATCCGCAGGCCAGCATGTACTTCGTCTTGGACGTATTAATCATCAACCCAATCCTTCCTGCTTCGCGTTTCAGTTTGCGGTAGATCTCCTCCACCGCCGCAGATGATCTACCGACTATATCAATGTCATCGGCAAAGCAAATAAGTTGACTGGATCTGTTGAAAATCGTGCCCCGCATTTCGCCCACCGCTCGTCGAATAACACCTTCTAGCGCCACGTTGAACATCATGCAGGATAGACCATCACCTTGTCGAAGCCCCCTGCGAGATTCGAATGAACTCGACAATTCACCCGAAATCCGCACACAGCACTGCGTTCCATCCATCGTCGCCTTGATCAGTCTGATCAGCTTCCCGGAAAAGCCGTTCTCGTCCATGATTTTCCATAGCTCGTTACGGTCGATCGTGTCGTATGCGGCTTTGAAGTCGATGAATAGATGGTGCGTAGGGACTTGGTGTTCGCGGCATTTTTGGAGGATTTGGCGTAACGTGAATATCTGGTCCGTCGTAGACCGTCCCTCCATAAAGCCGGCCTGATGTCCCAGATCCGGATTATCAACCGGTGTAGGCAATCGGCCAACCTGTCCGGGCCCATTTTGATGAGTTCAGCTGCGATGCCATCCTTCCCAGCCGACTTGTTTCTATTCAGCTGGCGAATGGCTTCCTTAACTTCACTCATCGTTGGGAGTGGCTCGTCTTCGTCGTTGGCTACGCCGGCGATGTACCTTCCCCCACCGTCTCGCTCTCCTGCATGTGCGCCGTTCAGGTGTTCATCGAAGTGCTGCTTCCACCTTTTCATCACCTCACGATTGTCCGTCAGGATACCCCCGTCCTTATCCCGACACATTTCGGCTTGCGGCACGAAGCCTTTGCGGGATGCGTTGAGTTTTTGATAGAACTTTCGTGTTTCTTGGGAACGATGCAGCTGCTCCAGCTCCTCGAGCTCCTCCTCCTCCAGGCGGCGCTTTTTCTCCTGGAAAAGTCGAACTCGCTGCCTCTTCCGCTGTCGGTGATTTTCCACATTTCGACGGGTGCCTCTCTGCACTACTGCCGCCCGCGCGGCATTCTCTTCGTCCATCACCCTCCTACACTCCTCGTCGAACCAGTCGTTCCGTCGAGATCGCTCCACATAACCGATGACGTTCTCCGCAGCACTGTTGATGGCTGTTTTGATGGTATCCCAACAGTCCTCGAGAGGGGCTTCGTCAAGCTCGCCCTCTGCCGGCACCGCTGCTTCGACCGATTGCGCGTAGTCTACCGCGACCTCAGGTTGCTTCAGTCGCGCGATATTTAACCGAGGCGGGCGCCGGTTTCGCGTGTTGTTCACTACGGAGAGTTTTGGGCGCATCTTCACCATCACCAGATAATGGTCCGACTCGATGTTGGCGCCCCGACAGGATCTGACGTCGATGATGTCCGAGAAGTGCCGGCTGTCGATCAAAACGTGGTCGATCTGTGATTGAGTTTGGTACGGTGATCTCCAGGTGTACTTGTGTGGGAGGCGGTGCTGGAAAAAGGTACTACGTACGGCCATTCGTTTGGAGGCGGCGAAATCAATAAGTCTGAGGCCGTTTTCGTTGGTCAGCTGGTGTGCACTGAACCTTCCAATTGTCGGTTTGAATTCCTCCTCCTGGCCGACCTGAGCATTGAAATCCCCGATGACGATCTTGATATCATGTTTTGGGCAACGGTCGTATTCACGCTCCAGCTGCGCGTAGAATTCGTCTTTGTCGTCACCGGTACTTCCGAGGTGAGGGCTGTGCACGTTGATGATGCTGATGTTGAAGACCCGGCCCTTGATTCTCAACCGGCACATTCGTGAATTGATCGGCCACCACCCGATCACGCGCTTTTGCATCTTTCCCATCACTATAAAAGCTGTTCCAAGCTCGTGTGTGTTGCCGCAGCTCTGGTAGATGGCACGACCATCTGGATACGTTCGTACCGTGGAGCCCTTCCAGCATACCTCCTGCAGCGCTACGATGTCGAATTTGCGGCTCTTCAATTCGTTGGAGAGCACGTGGGTACTGCCCACAAAATTTAGAGATCGGCAGTTCCATGTTCCAAGTTTCCAATCGCTAGTCCCTTTTCGTCGCGTGGGTCTTTGCCGATTTCCATCCGAAATTTGTTGTTCGTTGTTCGTTGCTTATGTTTTTTTGTAGTCACAGGCTCGCAAGGCCCGCAGCTAACCCCACTATCTCGCAGGAGGACCGTCGTGATGTTGCTGTTTTGGGTCCCGAACACCACCAGGACGCTGTTGCACTCCGCACGCCGCCCCTGACATGGAGAACAGACGCGTACGAAGCCCCCTAACTCAGTCTGCATGCGACCAAAGCATCCACCGGGGTTGGGTTCCCGATCTCCGCTAAGGTTGCTCGCACCCCAGCTAGCACCACGGGGAGGTAGAGAATCGGAGTTGCAGACAAGAGGTGATATGACCACTACCCGAAGGTTGGGTGTATGGGGTCTCGAGTTGCACATTGTCTACTTCACTAGCCTGCTAATGCTAATGCCACTAGTTGCTACTTGTCGATTTGGCCAAAAAGTAAGAACGCGGAATAGATAAAATGTGAAATGCGAAAAAATCGACAAGTAGCAACTATTCGCAGCGAATCTGAAATAATGGCAACGTCGATAGAACTGTTCTCGCATAAGGAAAGCTCAGTAGGCCCATGGGTTGCTACGTTTTTTGCTCGTTTGAAGTGTGCGTAAAAACACGCTCTCGAACCATTGGGCTCGCTATACATGGGAATTCTCTTTCTGGGTTTCTCATGTATAGTTAGCTAATGCAGAGCAAAGGCGGGAGCAATTCATGGGAGCTTTTCATCAACATGCCCTCTAGCCTAAAATTTCAACACCTGTCAAGCTTTCTCCTATTGGCGCACTAATGCCTGTCTATCCACCTTTCTTTCAAATTCTATAAAATAAAATTCTCTCTAGTTTTCATTCCGCCGCACATGCCATTAAAATTATAATCATAAAACATTAAAAATTTGCTTCGACATGCTGCGCTCTATTACAGGCTCACTCTCGCTCCTCGAGGATTTGTTGGAGTATCTCTAGAATGCAAAGATTTTGGTGTATTCTAGATTCTCAACATATTTACACTATATTGATAGCTGTTAGTTAATTTCTTGTCGGTTACGAGTGAAAAAGGGCCTTTATAATAATTGGATTAAAATTGAATTCTTACGTAAATTTTTTTCTCAAAAACACGATGCAATTATAAAAATGAAAAAAAAATAACCTTGAGAAAACTATCGGTTTAATTTGAAATCTTTGTAATGACATCTTAAACAATTATTTTTCAAAACATTAATAACATTAAAATACAGATTTGAATGAAATTTTTAAAACGTTTTTTTGTCATTTTTCTATGACTTGTAAGCCTGAAGAAATTGCATTTTAGAAAAGATGACTTTTTGAAAATTGACATTTTTCTTGACAAAAGTTTTGCATAAAATACTTTCTTCTTCGATAGTTTCATACAGGATAGCTCATACCATTAGGTAGATACTCTATATTTCGACAGGAGCTAATTTTCAATGAAAGGCTTATTTTTCTATTTGGTGGCTCAAGCTACCTGTGTTCATATTTTTCTATTTTTCCTCTCCCACTTTAGTATACGTTGAATATAAAAAATCTTCATAACAAGTTGTTCAATAGTAGTCAATCAATAATATAAAAGTAACATTCTAAATTAGCTGTGAAATTCAATGCTATTGACCAAATAAGAATGATTTTGAATCACGAAAAAAAATCCCCTTTCATTCCATTGAAAGCAACATAAAAGGAATCAATAGATGGATAATGGTCTAAAATCAATGTTTTTGGTAATTTATTTTATATTTTTTGCTAACATTTTATTAAATTTCAACTGTTTTTAAGCTGTCGAAAACTAGCGCTGAAAATTCACCAAATAATCTATTTTTCGACACTCATCTTCTTGGGTATGTTTATACTGTTTCCATGGTGTAAAAACGCCGTGAAGTAGACAAGCAATGCCAATATGCAAATATTCATATTCGTGAGCTAACAAAGGAGGTGGAAATATGCTTGTCGAAAACTAAAACTTTTTGTGTCGCAAACTAAAATAGAATGTCGATAACTAGATCATTGAGAGGTTTAAGTAAAAGGATAATAAAATCGTTGTTTTGAAACTTTTGATCAATAAAAAAGGTAGAGAATGAAGAAAAAAGTCTGATTCATATAACCAATCATACTTGAAATGAAAAACTTTAGTCAATCAATTTATTTACATCGTTTTTCTGACAAAACATGAAAAAACTGTCGAAATCTAGGTATTTTACCTACTAATTATTTGATAACTAAAACGTGAGTCTGAACAAATACGAGAACAAACATTCTCAAGATCCGATCTTTTCTAAAAAAAATGATTGAAGTCGGATTAAGAAAATACACAGCTCCTTACAAATTTTATATTTTTTGTGTTTTTCAACTTAATTATTTGTTTGAATTTATCAAATCGAGTTTTGAGGGCATACATACATTATTTATGAAATATAATTCAAGAAGATTCCTAGTTTGTATTCGGCGTACGCCGAAATATGAAGTCTTAGGTAGAATAATGATACCTCAATGATGCCTCTTAGTTTTGCTCAACTAAGAAATCAACACAAAATAATGCGCATATTAGACTGATAATAACTTAATTCGTTGTTTGGTTTAAGTTCTATTAAAATTTGAACACGCTAATGAACCTGAATTTTGATCTCCTAAAATTGGATACAAAAAATGCTCTTATTTTGATCTAACTTTTTTGATCGATGAACACTTTAATTTTTTTTTGTTTCGATTATAGTCGTTTTACCATCTTTATGGCATTCGCGACTTTATCAGCGTTGCAGTTGGCGGATTGTTATTGAAAAACTTATCCGGTACAACTGCGTTCGATGTTTACTGTTGGGCTTGAACTCGAGGACATCGGCTCAGGAGACAACAGACTTGCCAACTGAGCTATATCACAAGCCCAGGGGAACACTTTAATGGAACCTTATTAGGGCATCGAATAAAATAAGAAACTTGAAAAAGCTATTATTTTGTTATTGATAGCGAATTTCGGCTACTATTTGCTACCGATTTTGGGCATCAAAGGCAGCTCGGAAAGTTATATTTCGATTTAGCTGTGCAATTCCCCCTCCAAAATCAAGAGATATTTAAATATAACAAGTTGCTGAGAAGTAATTATCAAAACTACGGTAAATAAATGTGTTTTTGATATCGAGAAATAGATTATCCATTTCTAAATTGTTACTTCTCGGTTCCTACCTACAAAGACAGTTTTTTTGTTTTCAAAATTCATTTTTCAACTTAAATTACTTCAAATTTTAAAAGAAGATTTTGTTCTTACCTGTGATGATGATGCTTCTATATTCCCGAGCGAGGAAGCATGGTGAAGACCTGAAAAAGAAGAAAAGAATAAAATATAGTTGATTTGCAATTAATGATAAATGAAGTTATTTCCCCTTAAATTTGATTCAATTGATTATATGTATATCAAGTAGTTTAACTTATTTTTGAAATGTTTCAATTTTCATTAGTTCATAAGCTTTTATGTAGTTAGTCGGACCTCGTGTATGTTTATGGTTAGCTACCCTTTGCAGAATATAATCAACAATGTTCCTTAAAACACGCCGACAATCGTTATTAAAGTTGAGGTTGAGTCAAACTTTTCCATTGGACCGCATACCATCATATACATGGCAATCAAACTAATGCAATATTCATGAAAATTCCGGGACAACAAATAAGACCCCGAGCAGACTTTCATGGCAAAATTATAGCAAATTTTGCTATCACGCCTTGAGAGCCAAATTTGGTCTCATTTTGCTTGACATAAGGTGGTACACAGCAAAAATGAGAGCACAAATTTCCATACTTGGTTAGCAAAGTGATACCAAATTTTGCTAAAATTGAGACCCTAACTACACCTCGTTTTTCGAGAGCTAGGAGAGCAAAATGATGCCAATTCAAAGCATCCATAGAATTTCTTTGAAAGCAAAATTTAACATCAATAAGCTCTCGAAAAATAAAAAAAGGGAATCGTTAGGCCCTCAAAACAAGCGAATGTGGCATCACTTTGCCAATCATGTTGTAAATTGTTGCTCTCATTTTGGCAGTGTACCACCTATAGTGAAGCAATATTGACTATCAAGGCGTGATAGCAAAATTTGCTGATATTTTGCCATACAGCTTTCTTTTTTTTTTTTCTCAAAATCGTTCCCTAAATTCAATTGAAATCTTAATTTACTTTTTCTTTTTGATATAAATACTGAAAATAATTTCGCCTTTTTAATGCAACTAAAATAGATTAACTCACTGATCGCAGTAGAAATCCAAAAAAAATACAGCTAAATGAATACAATTATTTTCTAATTTACGAATTTAAAGTAGATTTTTAATGGAATTATGTTTTACAAAAGCTTGAATGAAAACTTTCAAGTATTTGCGTAGTTTTCACATATGCATGGAATAAAAGACAGCACATTTCAGTAGCAAAATAAGATAGAATAAAGTGCATTTATGTACAAACTATTTAATTTCTCAATCGAACAAACTAAAAAAATGTAAGCCAAAAAATCAGTACATCTGTAAACGCCTGAAGATATGTTTTGTTAACATCAAGTCAGTCCCTAGGTAAAGTCTTGTATGAAAGTTTTATAGTATTGAAGAAATTAACTTTTTTCCTCATTTTAACTCTTTCATGCATGTTTTTTTAAACGGACATTTCATTTATTGATTCAGTGAAATAATATCATTTTTATTCAAACAACACATCTGAGCAGGTTTGGAGCTGTTCGAAGTTTTTTGAGTCTGATGAAAATTATGACTTATCTGAATTGATAAATCATTTTTAAAATTTTTTTAATTTTGTTAATACGATTGTGTAAACTTCTCTCAAACATTGTTCATTCAGTGCAGAAAGGTGTTTATAGCTGATTGAGACTTAAGAAATTCTAGGAATATCTATATTTATTAAAAAAAAACACCTGGAGGCCATAAATTCAATTGTATATCAAAGAACTTGACTTTAATATTATGATTTTCATTTTTGTTTTATTAGAGACGTTTTAAATTTTCATTTATGTATAAGAATTTTTAAATCATGTGGAAAAAACTGCAAAAATCCAATTTCATATATTTCTGGAAACCTGATAAAGAACGTTTGGTAGAAGTTTGCAAAACCGTATTGGAAAATTAACAAGAACAGATACAATTCATATAAGACTAAAAATAGATGCTTCGAAGCTATTGAGTTGTTTTATTCAAATTAACATGTTCAGTTATTGCAGTTTGCTATATCCATTCATCAAAACTAAGGTTAAGGTTACAAGGCGTGAAAAAAAATGTAAACTAATCTTATTTCGGTTGATGATTTTATCATGCTTTTGGGTCTCTTAGCTTTTTAACGGTGTAAGAAATATTTTATCTACTTACGTGCAGGTATATACATACAAATAATTGTCAAAAAAAAACTTCGACGGAATAGTCAAACCGGGATTCCAGATGTTGAGGCTGTTTGTTATCGAATTCAAATAAAAGTTGCTCACACTTGCTATGAAATGGGCCTAGGTCGAAAGCTAGGTCATCGCTCAACCATATACTTTGTCGCAGTAAAAAAAAAGAAAAAAAAAAGAAATAGTTAAAACACATGATTTCTAAATGCCACCAGTATAAACGCCTAAATTCATATTTTAAATGTAGGTGATTAAAAAACAAAATCTGTTAACGAAAACGCCTTTGTTTAGACTATGGATTTAATGTGGATAAGTAGAACATAATTTGTTGTCTCAACCACTTTATCCAGCCAGATCAATGCTTTCATCACCTAGTATTACAAACAATAATGTCTATGTCATGAATATCGTCAAATCCATCTCGAGAATTGCATCATAATATCAATGAGTTAATCTAGATCAATATGCAGATGAAAATGAATAAAAACTGAATGACATTCGTTACCAAATAAAAAAAAATGTTACTGAGAATCCAAAATGTGAGTTTTCAGTACTAAGAATATTGTGTAGAACAATTATAAGCATCACTTACCCCAGGGAACTTGATACGAAAATCTGTCTAAACGTATGCCAATGTTCCTCCCGGATTGAACCAGTGTTACGTCGATCATTCCATGCAGAGCAATGTGTCGAGCTTCGGTTTCTTTGCGATTGCACTTTCATACGGACGACTTTCGAAGTGCAGTGTCCTTCTATCATCGAGAAATAGCAGGAATAATGCAAATGTCGGCGTCAAACGCGACAGAAATAAAAATGCTGATCAGATTTGCATTGACTCTTGATGGTGGCTTCAAATCTTGGATGCCCGAATATGACCTGCGGTGGAATAAATGTAACTGGAAGATTCTATTTCCGGGTGCGTGGTCCTGTCCATCTTTCTCCGACAAATCTAAAGCGCAGAATAATACAAACTTTAAAACATTCTCATCAGGATTCACTACAATAACGATTTTCACACTGAACTTCGAAGTTTCACAATATCGCGATAACAGAGCAGCAACAGATGAATGATTGTTTTGTTTTGTTTGTTTTTCATTTTACACGGTGACAAAATATAACCCAAAAGTTGGTAATCTAAACCAGAACTAAAACATCTCTTCACTGTCACAATTTTTAACGCAAAATTAAGTTTGTCGATTGATTAAAACAGAGTTTCATTATTTGAACTTAAAATTGAGCTTTCTGTTTTCCTTTAATGATACTTTAACTTCAAAACACATATATAGCAAGTTCTTTGAAAAGAGATTACAGACCGAGAAGATCTTTTCGCGAATGAGAAAAAAAATATATGTTCGTCTGCGAATTTCGTTTGGAGTAGAATCTATATTTGGAACACCTGTTATATCAATTTCGTGATTACCCAGTCAAACACAAAATTAAGCAGTCGAAGCACAGATTTTTAGGTTTTTTCATTGCATTTGAAATGTTTGCGAATTCTATTCCCTCTAAACATCTCATTTGAGTCTCAGTTAAGAATTCCTTGTTATTTCACCTAAGGGGGCCGTTCAGATACCACGTGGACAGAAAAATGAGATTTTTGACCCCCCTCCCCCCCCCCCTCCGTGGACAAGCGTGGACATTTGGCAAACCCCTACCCCCCTCCACGGATGTCCACGTGGACAGAATTGATATTGCTTTTTTTCTAAATCTAATTTGACAGATAGAAATCACCACTTTTTGCCTTTTTGTTATTGAAATGGCTGATTTAAAAAAAAAGGAATTAATCAGTTCCCGATATAAAATAATTTTATAATTTTTAAATTTCTAAACTATTCTATTTATAACTTGCTTATTGTTCAAACTTTAACTGGAAAGCTTTGAAAGGTTTGAAAGGTTTTGATTTAAACATCTTAATTTTTTTTCACCTTTAGAAAATATTTTGAAGGTAAGTTTGTCCACGTGGACATGACCCAAACCCCTACCCCCCTCTCCGTGGACAAGCGTGGACATTTTCATACCCCCCTCCCCCCCCCTAAGTTGTCCACGTGGTATGTGGACGGCCCCTAAGCTTATTATTTATTAAAATCTATAATCTTAATTTGTTCTTGCATTTTATTAAGTACTAGCTGATTTACCCGGCCTTGCTCGGGCTCACATGAAAGATGAATAAAAATTGATTTGAGTTTCGAAATTTTGAAAGCTTTTTATTCATCATTTTAACAAATTTGACCATGTTTTGCCATGTAAGCTTTGTAAGTTTTGTTAGCCTTTTAGAAGTTTTAATTAGATTTTTAACAAAGTTTATCGATTTAACATTATTGAAAAACTTGTTAGGTTTGCTAAAATAATGTCCCTTGAATGCCTATTCATCGAATCAAGAACAAAATTTTAAACTAAGGTTTCCAGATTGCTCACATTTATCCGGATTTGTCCGAATATTTGACACAAAATTTGAGGGAAATCCGGTCCGGCCCGGTTGACCGGATTTCGTTTGAAAAAGCCCGGATTTCACCCGGATTAATTCATTTTAACATACAAAAAGGAATTTTTTATGGCAAGTTTTATCCTGACTTGTTTTAAAGTCTAAATACATCCGCTGATGAGATTTGATGAAAAAATATTTAAAGTGTTCTCTTCTTGATTTCTACTGAATAATTCCGTGAATTGTACCAAATTTGCTCGGATATTGCACGGATTTTGAGTTAAACATATTGAAATCAACTACGCGGATTGTGTCAGAAAATTGCCCAGATTTTTTCGGTCCGGACGTCCGGAAAAATTCTGGCAACCTCATCAACTTTTAATTTTTTTGGGAAGCTTGAATAAATCTAGTCTTTTTATATAATCTTCAAATGATAACAATTGCAATGTATTTTTCATCTTGTCCATGTGTTATCTAATGAAAATCCAATATCATAGGCTTGTAAACATATGTACACGACCTCTTTCGAAGATTATCTCACTTATCAAAATGAATGATCTATCGTAGAGTAGTATATTTAAATTTAATTTGTACTTATAATGAGAATGATAAGTTGTTTTAGATGTTAAAAGTTTCATTAATAGTTTTTAAAGTTATCAAAAAACAAATCACATTGGAACCGAAATCACCCATTTTATAATATTATGAAAAAATTTATTTGAGCTTCATTTCATTTATTCTATTTTTTGACACAACTATTCCATTGATTATCATGAAGAGTGATCAATGTAAAAATCCTTAGAAATCATTTGTTTGAATTTGCACTACTAAAGGCTCTAGTTTTCTCATAATTGGATGGCAGAGTTGAACACATTGTTGACCAAAAATGACTCAAACTTGGCCAAAGAAATTAAATTGTATGAAATAACAACTTCAGATTTAATTACAAAAAAGTTTTATGCGTTGTATTTGGTTTCAACTTTTTCCAGAATTGATTTGATTGTCTACCCTGCCTTTTGTATAAATTTCTACACGTCAATCAAAGCATTGAGATTGCAGCCTTCAACTCACAACCCTTAAAATAGCTTCCTACCCTATGAGGAATTCCAAAAATATGAATATTGTTGGTTCCTAAAAGCTGGAAAATAAGTTTTCACTCAAAATAGTAATTAAACTGAAGAAGTGAATTCATAATGAAGATGAATCATGCATTGTATTTATACTTCAACTACTGCATATTCTTGTTGACTCTCAACGCCCCCAACGGCAGTTGGGACTACTTTGAAAACCACTGTTCAAATCAATTTATTCCTAACATGCGATAAGTTTTTCTTATCCCAAAAGTAGACTTATTATTTCATCCAAGAATCACGTGCTTGTGCCCTGTGCTACGAACAGTAGACGAAAAAAAGCCCGCCAAAACTTCGGTATCCAAATTTTAATCATTAGCAGGCTTTGATTTGCTGTTCAGTACACGTGAACTCAGGACGGTCGTTTATAATGCTGGCCCATGGTGATGCTGAAAACAACCCGCCAAGGGGGAAAAAAGTCGGTTGACAAAATGACATGCCATGACTTTTGATTCGTGAGAATAAAATAGAACGTTGTATGGGAGGGTCCTTTTTCTCAGGTGGGAGGGGCTCATAACTATTACTAAAACCTTACCCTGATCCAACTACATCTCTGTACCAAATTTCAGGCTGATCGGTTCAGCGGTGTGGATTTGTATAAGGTGCATACAAACAAACAAACATATATAGTCCAACTCATCTTTATATATTAGATACACCAAAAAGAAAATTAATAAATAACATACGTTATATTATTATTGATACTTTTTTTTTATTTTAAAGTAGTTTAGAAAAAGTGCTTAGAATGTAAAAAATCTTCCATTGCCAATTTTCCAACAAGCCAATTTTTGCCAAATAATAATAACAACAAAAGCCTATATAAGATTCGAGGAAGGACTAAAACAAAAATTAGATACCCTAGAATACCATCAGTGATTCTTAAAAACACAATAGTGTTGAAAATGAAAATCCTAATTATAACGTAAGAATTTGTATACAGTTTTTCTGCCTTCATGAAGTTAATAAATTAAAAAATACCTTTATAAAACAGATTCAAGCTGATGTCATCAAGTCTATGAATATCATTTTTTTAAATATAATTTTACTTAGGTCACAAAATTTAAGGATTTCTTAGCGATTCCAAGTTTGTTATCAGTTCGAATTTTACACAAAGTTATGTCACCCACCAGTTTAACTATTGAACCTTATTTAGAAATCTGCTTGCTAACAATGCATTCTTTACCAGGTTATGCTATAATTTTGATTTCAGATTTGTATTGTTAACAAAATTGAAGATGCTCAAATGATGCCTAATTTTGCTATTGGGTTATGTACAGCAAATGGTGCTATAAATTTGATTTCGGGTTAATATTCTGTCATTCATGCCTTGTTTTGCTTTCAAAATAAATTTTATACTAAATTTTGCTGACTGTTTGCTGTTGATACCAAAATATGGTCTCAGCTTGCTGTAAAATAAAAATATATGAAAGCTTAATTATGCCTTATTTTGCTCTCATACAAAACTTAACGTCGAGAAATGCTATCAGTTTGCTGTTGACACCTTATTATGGTCTCTGTTTGCTATCAATTTGGGCATCATAGTCTGCTCGAGGTACACCATCACGCCGCCGTTCGAGGAGCTTATTCCGGCACACTTCATTACCCGCCAGGACGAAATGCGCTCGCCGTAAGCCTTCTCGACTATTTTATGGCGCTACGTGATGTTTTCCCAATCCACATGTCCACATATAAGTATGTATAGGTACAATAATAGCACCCAACGTCGCACCTTTCATATTTGGGTGTTTCGCGTAAAATTCTCACGTGCATCGCCGCAGGATATTTGGCGAAAATTACGTTTCACTTCGAAGTGTTTCGCTGTGTTTAAGGGTGTCTTTTCCGGAGGACATATCAAAATTCGGTAGGTGATTTCCTTTCCTTTTTTTTCGTAAGACTAAGCCCGGGCCATTTTATCGCGGAGACAAATCCGTTTTTATTATTGATTCGATTTATTTATAGGTTACGTGAGATGGCGAGATTTTCCGCTGACTAATAGAGACATTTGAAATCCAATCGGCCGGAATTGATAGCCGCCCCTCAATCAACATGATGTATTATTTTTATAATCAAAAAACATCGACACAATGAAAGAGGGATGCCATCCCAAAGATTCGACTTGTTTGTCCGAAAAGCGGTATAAATATTTGTCTAACATTCACCTGGCGCGCTGCTATCTGGATACGGAGGAGAAAATCCATCGAAAGATTTACGGTTGCAACAATGGTGAAGCTGTTCGGTTGAATGATTTTTTTCCCCTGAGCTATCCTTCTTCCATTGAAAAATGCACAATCGATTCGAACCGAAAGGAAGGAAGGTGGTCTCATTTTCAGCACTGCAAATGTTCCGTCTCCAATAACGAGCGACCCCAATAATTCCATTTTCCATTAATCTTCCCTAGGACCAGGTCCGGCGGATAAAAGCAGATCAATTGAACCGTTTTATTTGACTCATTTGTTCCGGATCGTCCTAGAAAGGTCTTTCGCTTAGATTGATATTTAAATAACCACTTAACGGGTCTGAGAAATAGCTTATTAAGATGTTTATTTCCTCATTTATAGCCAACATTTCGCAACATAAGCTTAAAAGTTAGACCCCTTCAACCAGAAATGAACGAGAGCAATGAAGTTTATTTGATTTGATTTTCACTTTTGGAATCCCAAGATGCACTTCTGCACAATTTGAATGCTCTTTTGTGAATCAACTTTGTCAGACTGAAAGTGGAATGTTCAAAGAATTGGGTCACCAACTTTCTTTGCTGTGTTATACTGCAAGCTCGAATGGTCGTTCCAGATCGGATTGAAACTTGGAAAAAAAAAACAGAAGAATGGAAAAGTTGAATTAACAGTGGTCTGAAAAAAACGAAAAATTTTGCGACATGACAAAAAAAAATGACAAAAATTACAAAATGACAAAAATGACAAAAATGACAAAAATGACAAAAATGACAAAAATGACAAAAATGACAAAAATGACAAAAATGACAAAAATGACAAAAATGACAAAAATGACAAAAATGACAAAAATGACAAAAATGACAAAAATGACAAAATGACAAAAATGACAAAAATGACAAAAATGACAAAAATGACAAAAATGACAAAAATGACAAAAATGACAAAAATGACAAAAATGACAAAAATGACAAAAATGACAAAAATGACAAAAATGACAAAAATGACAAAAATGACAAAAATGACAAAAATGACAAAAATGACAAAAATGACAAAAATGACAAAATGACAAAAATGACAAAAATGACAAAAATGACAAAAATGACAAAAATGACAAAAATGACAAAAATGACAAAAATGACAAAAATGACAAAAATGACAAAAATGACAAAAATTACAAAAATGACAAAAATGACAAAAATGACAAAAATGACAAAAATGACAAAATGACAAAAATGACAAAAATGACAAAAATGACAAAAATGACAAAAATGACAAAAATGACAAAAATGACAAAAATGACAAAAATGACAAAAATGACAAAAATGACAAAAATGACAAAAATGACAAAAATGACAAAAATGACAAAAATGACAAAAATGACAAAGATGACAAAAATGACAAAAATGACAAAAATGACAAAAATGACAAAAATGACAAAAATGACAAAAATGACAAAAATGACAAAAATGACAAAAATGACAAAAATGACAAAAATGACAAAAATGACAAAAATGACAAAAATGACAAAAATGACAAAAATGACAAAAATGACAAATAGACAAAAATGACAAAAATGACAAAAATGACAAAAATGACAAAAATGACAAAAATGACAAAAATGACAAAAATGACAAAAATGACAAAAATGACAAAAATTGACAAAAATGACAAAAATGACAAAAATGACAAAAATGACAAAAATGACAAAAATGACAAAAATGACAAAAATGACAAAAATGACAAAAATGACAAAAATGACAAAAATGACAAAAATGACAAAAATGACAAAAATGACAAAAATGACAAAATGACAAAAATGACAAAAATGACAAAAATGACAAAAATGACAAAAATGACAAAAATGACAAAAATGACAAAAATGACAAAAATGACAAAATGACAAAATGACAAAAATGACAAAAATGACAAAAATGACAAAAATGACAAAAATGACAAAAATGACAAAAATGACAAAAATGACAAAAATGACAAAAATGACAAAAATGACAAAAATGACAAAAATGACAAAAATGACAAAAATGACAAAAATGACAAAAATGACAAAAATGACAAAAATGACAAAAATGACAAAAATGACAAAAATGACAAAAATGACAAAAATGACAGAAATGACAGAAATGACAAAAATGACAAAAATGACAAAAATGACAAAAATGACAAAAATGACAAAATGACAAAAATGACAAAAATGACAAAAATGACAAAAATGACAAAAATGACAAAAATGACAAAAATGACAAAAATGACAAAAAATGACAAAAATGACAAAAATGACAAAAATGACAAAAATGACAAAAATGACAAAAATGACAAAAATGACAAAAATGACAAAAATGACAAAAATGACAAAAATGACAAAAATGACAAAAATGACAAAAATGACAAAAATGACAAAAATGACAAAAATGAATAAAATGACAAAAATGACAAAAATGACGAAAATGACAAAAATGACAAAAATGACAAAATGACAAAAATGACAAAAATGACAAAAATGGCAAAAATGACAAAAATGACAAAAATGAAAAAAAAGACAAAAAGACAAAATGACAAAAATGACAAAAATGACAAAAATGACAAAAATGACAAAAATGACAAAAATGACAAAAATGACAAAAATGACAAAAATGACAAAAATGACAAAAATGACAAAAATGACAAAAATGACAAAAATGACAAAAATGACAAAAATGACAAAAATGACAAAAATGACAAAAATGACAAAAAAATGACAAAAATGACAAAAATGACAAAAATGACAAAAATGACAGAAATGACAAAAAAATTTAACAACAATTCTCAATTCTCAATTCTCAATTCTCAATTCTCAATTCTCAATTCTCAATTCTCAATTCTCAATTCTCAATTCTCAATTCTCAATTCTCAATTCTCAATTCTCAATTCTCAATTCTCAATTCTCAATTCTCAATTCTCAATTCTCAATTCTCAATTCTCAATTCTCAATTCTCAATTCTCAATTCTCAATTCTCAATTCTCAATTCTCAATTCTCAATTCTCAATTCTCAATTCTCAATTCTCAATTCTCAATTCTCAATTCTCAATTCTCAATTCTCAACTCTCAATTCTCAATTCTCAATTCTCAATTCTCAATTCTCAATTCTCAATTCTCAATTCTCAATTCTCAATTCTCAATTCTCAATTCTCAATTCTCAATTATCAATTCCAATTCTCAATTCTCAGTTCTCAATTCTCAATTCTCAATTCTCAATTCTCAATTCTCAATTATCAATTCTCAATCCTCAATCATCAATTCTTAATTCTCAATTCTCGATACTCAATTCTCTTTTCTCAATCTCAATTCTCAATTCTCAATTCTGAATTCTCTATTCTCAAATATCAATTCTCAATTCTCAATTCTCAATTCTCAATTCTCAATTCTCAATTCTCAATTCTCAATTATCAATTCTCAATTCTCAATTCTCAATTCTCAATTCTCAATTCTCAATTCTCAATTCTCAATTCTCAATTCTAAATTTCTTAATTCTCAATTCTCAATTCTCAATTCTTTATACTCAATTCTCATTTTTCAATTCTCGATCCTTATTTCTCAATTCTCAATTCTTCATTCTAGTTCTCAAATAGCAATTCTCAATTCTCAATTTTCAATCCTTATTTTGCAATTCTCAATTCCGAATTCTTTTTTTTTTTTCAATTTTAAATCTTCATTTTTCAATTCTCACCTCTCAATCGTGAATGCTTTACATTTTCTACCTTTACAATTTTCGTTTATGAAAACTTTCTCTTGAATGTTCAGTTTTCAATCCCAATTTATCGTTGAAAATTATTGGTTTTCCAGAATTCTTAAATTGTGAATGCATTTTTTCTATATTTATCTCACATCAATGAAATATTTGAATCTTTGAAATCATTTTTTTTCTTCTTTACCTTTTTCCTACAATTTTCATCTTTTTTATCGTGGTTTATTTAATTTTCGAATTTCCTCTAACCTCGAATCTCTTCATTGGTTTCAATTTCTAAGTTTTTTTTAAGCTTCTCAACTTTCATAGTTTTCTCGGTTTTTTTTTATTTCCTTGAAATTTGCTTTCTTCAATCCTTAACATTATCTTTCCTCCTTGAAGCTCCCCACTTTCTGGTTTCTTCAAAACTTCAAATTTTTTAGGTTTTTTGAACTTTCTCAAACATATAACGTATATTTTTAAATAACTCTGTTATCTCAATTTTCTAGTCCTCTTTATTTGCTCAATTCTTTCATTGTTTTGAATTTATAGCTTTTCTGAATTCTCTTAAAATCTATCTAAATTCTCTCTTTCCTTCAAATACTTACAATATGCTCAATTCAAGATTTCGCTTCATTTTCTTTACTTTCATTTTAAAATTAAAAAAATTAAAAAAATTTTTTATTGATTTTTGATGAGTAATTTGAAGGTTTTGATAAAATTTTCTTGGATAGTGCCCGGATTTCAGTCGTCAGTTTAAAATCATTCGCCCGAATTTTGTTAGTTTTTTTAAAATAAAATATCCCGGATTTGTCTGACCCAAATACGTGCTGAAAAAATAAAGCAACCAGATCTTATCTCCAATCTTTTATTTGTTTTTTTTTTAAATTTATGTTGTTTTTCAATAAATTTTTAAACTGTTTTAATAATTTCTCAAGTGTTTTGTCTTTGATTTTGTCAATTTGATTTAAGAACTTAAGAAAGAACTACTTGACTCATTTTAATGGTTGTGCTAAACGTAAAAACTTATGCTACACAAATAACACACGACGTATTACAGGACACGACACTTAACGTTTTTACTAACGGAAAAAGGAATTAAATTTACCTTTTTTGTCGACCGGTTTCGGGCTCGATGTTGCCCATCTACAGGACGATGTCCGACTGACTAGATGAAGGAAAAACACTAATACATGTTCATACTATCCAATAGTATTCGTCGAAGGGTGGTCGGGTTGTTGAAAACTTGGTTTGAGCAGGTTGAAAAGCGGTGATATGATTGGAGCGTCATCCTCGTTCATAAGTGGCCTTTCCGATGTAGTGATATACATGGATTCCCATGCGTTTAAATGTGACGCTTTGCGTACACATTTTTTGAACTTAACCTTTCCCCAATCTATGTGATGATTAAGTTCTGACGCGTGGGCTGCTACACTTGATTCGTTGCTCCTGCTGTTATCTACTGCGTTTTTGTGCTCTTTGATTCTGGTTCTGAATTTCCGTCTGGTTTGCCCAATATAGACGGCCGGGCAGTTTTGACATGGAATCTCATAAATTCCAGATCTCTCTTCCGGTGGCACTTTGTCTTTTAGAGCAACCAGTCGATCTTTCAAAGTGTTTGAACTTTTGTAAGCCACTTTCAGACCATGTTTAGAGAGAATCTTACAGATACTATTTGTCAATGGTGGGTGGTACGGCAGGCTGACTCTTTGGGATTCATCTCTTTCTGGTTTGAATGTGGTTGCGTTGCTACGGAGCTTTTTTCTTTCGTGTTTTCGGAGGATTTTGCTGACGAATTCTTGATCGTATCCGTTTAATTCACCAGCCTGCAAGATTTTTTGCTTTTCTAGTTCGAATTCATGGCTCTCCATCGGTATGTTGTACAGACGGTGGGCCATCGAATGAAAGGCAGCTTGCTTTTGCGCTCCAAAATGGTTTGAATCAACCGTAATATAGCGATCTGTTGACGTGGGTTTACGATAAATTCCGAATTTCACCGTGTTATCTTCTTTTCTAGAAATTAACAGGTCGAGGAATGGAAGTTTCCCATCAACTTCTTTTTCGACGGTAAATTTAATCGAACTATGCTGGTTGTTCAAAACCTCAAGCGTTTGCGGGAGATACCGTTCCTTTACGGTGGCGAAGATATCATCAACATAACGCCACCAAACACGAGGGAAAAGTTTCTCCCGTTTTTCGAGATCTGTTTCGAAGTCACTCATGAAGAGTTCAGCCAGTAGGGGGGATAATTTACTTCCCATGCTGAGGCCGAAGGTTTGCTTGTAGAATTTACCCCGAAACAAGAAGTAATTTTGATTCATACAAACCTCGGCTATGGTGACGTACGCTGCTATTTGGTTTGGGGGTGCGCGGCGTCGCTCCAGGTGTCTGCGAAGGCTGCGTAAGGCGTCAGAAATAGGGACGCTGGGAAAAAGTGCGGAGACATCAAACGAGACTAAGAAGGAAAGAAGGAAAATTTGAAGGATTTCAAAGTGCGTCGAGGAGAGATCTTAGTCTCGTTTGATGTCTCCGCACTTTTTCCCAGCGTCCCTATTTCTGACGCCTTACGCAGCCTTCGCAGACACCTGGAGCGACGCCGCGCACCCCCAAACCAAATAGCAGCGTACGTCACCATAGCCGAGGTTTGTATGAATCAAAATTACTTCTTGTTTCGGGGTAAATTCTACAAGCAAACCTTCGGCCTCAGCATGGGAAGTAAATTATCCCCCCTACTGGCTGAACTCTTCATGAGTGACTTCGAAACAGATCTCGAAAAACGGGAGAAACTTTTCCCTCGTGTTTGGTGGCGTTATGTTGATGATATCTTCGCCACCGTAAAGGAACGGTATCTCCCGCAAACGCTTGAGGTTTTGAACAACCAGCATAGTTCGATTAAATTTACCGTCGAAAAAGAAGTTGATGGGAAACTTCCATTCCTCGACCTGTTAATTTCTAGAAAAGAAGATAACACGGTGAAATTCGGAATTTATCGTAAACCCACGTCAACAGATCGCTATATTACGGTTGATTCAAACCATTTTGGAGCGCAAAAGCAAGCTGCCTTTCATTCGATGGCCCACCGTCTGTACAACATACCGATGGAGAGCCATGAATTCGAACTAGAAAAGCAAAAAATCTTGCAGGCTGGTGAATTAAACGGATACGATCAAGAATTCGTCAGCAAAATCCTCCGAAAACACGAAAGAAAAAAGCTCCGTAGCAACGCAACCACATTCAAACCAGAAAGAGATGAATCCCAAAGAGTCAGCCTGCCGTACCACCCACCATTGACAAATAGTATCTGTAAGATTCTCTCTAAACATGGTCTGAAAGTGGCTTACAAAAGTTCAAACACTTTGAAAGATCGACTGGTTGCTCTAAAAGACAAAGTGCCACCGGAAGAGAGATCTGGAATTTATGAGATTCCATGTCAAAACTGCCCGGCCGTCTATATTGGGCAAACCAGACGGAAATTCAGAACCAGAATCAAAGAGCACAAAAACGCAGTAGATAACAGCAGGAGCAACGAATCAAGTGTAGCAGCCCACGCGTCAGAACTTAATCATCACATAGATTGGGGAAAGGTTAAGTTCAAAAAATGTGTACGCAAAGCGTCACATTTAAACGCATGGGAATCCATGTATATCACTACATCGGAAAGGCCACTTATGAACGAGGATGACGCTCCAATCATATCACCGCTTTTCAACCTGCTCAAACCAAGTTTTCAACAACCCGACCACCCTTCGACGAATACTATTGGATAGTATGAACATGTATTAGTGTTTTTCCTTCATCTAGTCAGTCGGACATCGTCCTGTAGATGGGCAACATCGAGCCCGAAACCGGTCGACAAAAAAGGTAAATTTAATTCCTTTTTCCGTTAGTAAAAACGTTAAGTGTCGTGTCCTGTAATACGTCGTGTGTTATTTGTGTAGAACTACTTGATTTTTTTTTCTCTACATTATGTCATCTCTCAAACATTTTAATCTTCTCAGTTGTATTCAGTTTGTCAAAATCACCAAATTCACAATTTTTTTATTCTCTTAATTTTTTCAAATTTCTTTCAAATTGCATCCTAGGTCTCTTATTTTAAGATTCACTTTATTCTCTAAGTTTTCCTAATAATCTTTTCTTTTAAAACTCTTCACAATTATCTCTTTTCTTTCACATCGTTCTCTGAATTAGCATTGTTTTTCATAGTTCTAGATTTTCTCAAATTTTTAGTTATTCTTTTTTTAAAAATTTCCTAGGTCTTTAATATCTCCTAATTTTCTAAGCATTATAAATTTTCAAGGTTATCTCAATACTCTCTATTCTCTTAATTCTCCCAATCTTTTGCTTTTCTAAATTCCGTTAATGTTCTTCATAATCTCAACTCATTCTCAATTTTCATAATTCTGCCAATTCTGCCAATTCTCTCAATTCTCTTAAATCGCTTAGTAAGTAAAATTAGCTCTATCCAGGAATGTCAACTTTTTTTTACAAAATTCAGGGGACATAAGAAATAACAATCAGGATACATGGTTTCACGGATATTTCGGTTCAAGTCCTCTTTTGGCCATCAATCCACATTTTTACCTCCTTTAATGTCATTAATGCAGTTCCGAACTACTCATTTTCCATCATAGCCACAAAAATCAGGGTTAATTAGGCTTATTTTCAAAAATATGGAAAGACGATGACTTATCATCAGGTTGTCAGGTTGGGCCTTCAAGAATCAGGCAAATCCCAAAAATCAGGCACACTAGCAACCCTGGCTATATCAATTCTCTATTTATCAAAATCATCTCAATTTTCCATATTCTCTCAATTTTTTCTTTTCTCTCAATGCTCTGAACTCTCTTGAATCATTTAATATTCAAAATCATTCTCTCAATCCACTCAATTCTCAGCTCTCCCAATTGATTGATTCATCTACTTTCTCTCAATTCTCTTCTCAATTCTTTCAATAATCTAAAAATTCTTCCAATTCCATCTAATTTCAAAATTCTGTGTATTTTTACATTTTTCCTTATATCATTTTTTTTTTTTTCAAATATCAGCTTTCAATCCTTTGGGAATTTTGTTCAAAACAACTTAAATGATTCACTGTGCACAATCCATCCATCACTCTCTGGAGCCACAGAAGAAAAAAAACCTAAATCGATTTGGTTTGTCCCGTAAAAGAGTTGCATCTTTTCGGCAACGTGCTTAGCATGAAGGAAAAAGCGCACATAGTTTGTTGATTGCTGATGTTACTCAGAAAAAAAATTGAAACATTCTTACGAGTTTCCGAAAATAGTGGTGAACCTTGCTCTTTCCTATTTGAAATTCCGCAAAAGTCCCGAACCGGTACCATCCCACAAACTGGAGCAGCAGCATCAACATCGCTGAATGCTAAAGCTGGCACACTTTCAGAAACTGCACTAATTACGCGCGCCCGGAAGACTTTAATCCGAAGTTGATGAATTCATTATTTGTCCCGCGCTTCGTGCTGCTCTTTCCAACTACCTCCTGTTCTGAGAAACTGGAGCTGGGGTTGAATTTTTGTTCCAGGAAAACTTTGTCTGGGGTTAGATCATTTTTCATTCACTTTTGCTTGGAATTTGGTTTGGACTCGTAGAAAGTGGTAGTTCATTGTTTTTGGGCTCTCGATTCCCGACAGTAATTTCTCAATTCCGCTTGAAATCTCACGCTTGTGCAGCACTTTATTGCGGAGGAAAAGTTCCCGGCAACCAGACTGACGATTGCTGTGCAATTCGGAGAAACACAGAAAAGGAGTTCGGTCTGTTATCAATCCGTCAAATGGTTCAGTAGCTTTCGCGGGAAGGAATCCATCAAGGATAAACTTTTTTGGCAGACGAGTACGACTAACTTGAGAAGAAGAGCCATGGTCGCTGGGGACCTTGAAGCGAAGATCGAAATTCAACTGCTTCTTGTTCATTTTTTGAGGTTCCGTTTGTTTTTGCAAACTATCGACCTCTGTAAAAAATTACTTGTTCCTTTGAAGAAGCAGAAATAAAAGAAAATTATTTACTCAAATCCTATTTTATGGTAACCTTTCAAAACTTTATTACAAAAAAATTTTCACAACGAATTTTTTTTTCATTATTATCATTTTTGTCATTTTTGTGATTTTTTTAAAATTTTTTTTTTATTCTGCCGAAATTGCCAAAATTGTCAATTTGTCAATTTGTCAATTATATTTTTTTTCTGCAAAAGGAAATATTATCATATTATACTTTAACTTATAAGCTTCAAATTTTAATCGATTTGAATTTCATTTCTTTTCGATCATAACCACAGCACCAAAAATTTTTCCTCTGTAGAAAATTCTCGGTACGTTAAATAAAAAATGATCGTAAATTGCAGTTCCCATTTGCATAACTTTATGCTTCTTGCTTGCTTTCGAGCGAATAACAAATTTCTCCTCGGTTTTGATTTGCGCTTCGAGAACTGGTAAGTAAAGCATTCACCGCCGAACGAATTCTGACAAATTTGCATTCAACCCGGGCCGGGGTGGCCTCATTCCGGATTTCGATCCGGGATTTAGTCGTCTTCATAGCTGGCGTCTCGTGTTGCGTCGTCGTCGTCGTCGTCGTCGTCGTCGTTAGATCCGGCGATGAAATTATTAATTCAGTGTAAACAAGCGTGTTACTGCTGCATACATCCTTCGAAGGACTCAGCCAGCCAGGGAGGTTTAGAAAACAAGCTTTGAACCTATTAGGGAGCTATCCCGGAATTCGTCTGGAGGAAGTTGGCACAGGACAGGAAGAAGCAGCTGGGAGTCCAGGGGGATTCTCCTGTCTGATGTTTGTGGAATACCGAGCTGGGTGGCTTAATCCCGAACATAGCCGGAAGCCACTACATCACGAGCAGCACCGCCGTTATAGTTTCGAAAATGGTCTTCCTCCAAACTCCGACCGCACATGGGAGATTGTGTGAATGTATGCATGAATATCAACTGACACGGACATGTTTAGCTCTAATGAGGCCACCCAAACTGTGCGAGAATTGTGCGCTTCCGGCAGCAATTAGAATTTCCGTGGGGATGTCGTAGCACCTGGTATTGCTCCGGTTTCCGCCTATCAAGATTCTCGAAAATGGTAGGAAAACAGATTTAATCTTAATCACGTGCCCATAATCTCAATTTGCACTTCCCTTTTCCACTACCGGGTTGTCTGGGGGATTGTCTTATCACTCGGATGTAGAACATCAACCTCGACTCTGGAGAACATCTTCGTTGTCAATCACTTCATACTTTCATACATTCTATCTAATACATAACTCAAAAGAAAAATGTCAAACATGTCGATAACATGTATTTTTTTTAAAGAGTAAAAAAATGTTTAAAAAATCAAAATGTCAAAAATGTCAAACATGTCAAAAATGTCAAAAGTTACAAAAATGTCAAAAAAGTCAAAAATGACAAAAATGACAAAAATGTCAAAAATGTCAACAATGTCAAACATGTCAAAAATGACAAAACTGTAAAAAATGTCAAAAATTACAATATATCTAAAATACCTAAAATGTCAAAAATGTCAGAAATGTCAAAAAAAGTAAAAAATGTCAAAAATGTCAAAAAAGTCAAAAATGTCAAAAATGTCAAAAATGTCAAAAATGTCAAAAATGTCAAAAATGTCAAAAATGTCAAAAATGTCAAAAATGTCAAAAATGTCAAAAATGTCAAAAATGTCAAAAATGTCAAAAAAGTCAACAATGTCAAGAATGTCAAAAATGTCAAAAATGTCAAGAATGTCAAGAATGTCAAGAATGTCAAAAATGTCAAAAATGTCAAAGATGTCAAAAATTTCAGAAATGTCAAAAATGTCAACAACGTCAAAAATGTCAAAAATGTCAAAAATGTCAAAAATGTCAAAAATGTCAAAAATGTCAAAAATGTCAAAAATGTCATAAATGTCAAAAATGTCAAAAATGTCAAAAATGTCAAAAATGTCAAAAATGTCAAAAATGTCAAAAATGTCAAATATGTCAAAAATGTCAAAAATGTCAAAAATGTCAAAAATGTAAAAAATGTTAAAAATGTCAAAAATGTCAAAAATGTCAAAAATGTCAAAAATGTCAAAAATTTCAAAAATGTCAAAAATGTCAAAAATGTCAAAAATGTCAAAAATGTCAAAAATGTCAAAAATGTCAAAAATGTCAAAAATGTTAATAATGTCAAAAATGTCAAAAATGTCAAAAATGTCAAAAATGTCAAAAATGTCAAAAATGTCAAAAATGTCAAAAATGTCAAAAATGTCCAAAATGTCAAAAATGTCAAAAATGTCAAAAATGTCAAAAATGTCAAAAATGTCAAAAATGTCAAAAATGTCAAAAATGTCAAAAATGTCAAAAATGTCAAAAATGTCAAAAATGTCAAAAAAGTCAAAAATGTCAAAAATTTCAAAAATGTCAAAAATGTCAAAAATGTCAAAAATGTCAAAAATGTCAAAAATGTCAAAAATGTCAAAAATGTCAAAAATGTCAAAAATGTCAAAAATTCAAAAATGTCAAAAATGACAAAATGTCAAATATGTCAAAAATGTCAAACATGTCAAAAATGTCAAAAATGTCAAAAATGTCAAAAATGTCAAAAATGTCAAAAATTTCAAAAATTTCAAAAATTTTAAAAATGTCAAAAATGTCAAAAATGTCAAAAATGTCAAAAATGTCAAAAATGTCAAAAATGTCAAAAATGTCAAACATGTCAAAAGTAACAAAAATGTCAAAATTTTCAAAAATATCAAAAATGTCGAAAATGTCAAAAATGTCAAAAATTTCAAATATGTCAAAAATGTCAAAAATGTCAAAAATGTCAAAAATGTCAAAAATGTCAAAAATGTCAAAAATGTCAAAAATGTCAAAAATGTCAAAAATGTCAAAAATGTCAAAAATGTCAAAAATGTCAAAAATGTCAAAAATGTCAAAAATGTCAAAAATGTCAAAAATGTCAAAAATGTCAAAAATGTCAAAAATTTCAAAAATGTCAAACATGTCAAAAGTTACAAAAATGTCAAAAATGTCAAAATTTTCAAAAATGTCAAAAATCATTTAGAATCACCTATTTTGAGGTTTTTTTTCTTGGTGTCAATTTCGTCCCTGGTGATGATAGTTCCCTTCTTCCAATTTCATCATTTAATGGGGTAATTTCAAGAACGAGATGCCAATTCTTTCGCACCATTCATTAACAAAATGGTGGTAAATGGCCTACAGTCCTAGAAAAGCAGAACAAGCTCTTAGGTTTTGTCATTTCCTCAAAACTGTCGAAAAGGAAGCCATCAACGATGCCCCGTAAAAGACGCCTTTAAGAAACGGTCTGGGTCTATATTTTTCCTGTCCAATGCAGCAAATCCTGATTTGGGTAAAGATGTCAATTTGCTGTCGGGGTAAAGCTCCGGAAGTGATGCCGCTGAATGGGTCCGGAAGTGGGATTTTTTCCTTCTTTCCTATATCAAGCCGGATGCTGCGTCAGTGTAAAAAAAGGGTTCCAGATTGGAAGAGATGAAGTCAGCTTGGTCGGCCATGCGATTCATCTCACGTCGTTTAAATTGATGCTTCCTCGAAGAGATGGCCCCTTTATCGGTCTCTTTTTCTAGGTTATTTTTTTCCTTTTGGAATGCTTTTAAAGTTTCATTGATTTTTTCTAGTGGTTTTAAATAAAAAATGCAAAACACCTTTACGCCTGTATTGAGTGTGAAGTAAAATGATGAACATATGTGAAATATTCAAGTTCATCGGAGAAGGAAGGAGGAATTTTATTTCGCCTGTTTTCTCCATTCCGAGAAATATGCACATGGGTGCTCGTAAGCCAAGACTTGGTTTTAAGTTTTTTTTTATTAAATCTCCAGAGCTGTTCACAGCCCTGTAAACTATTAAAAGTTCATTTTTTCTGATTATATTTAAAAAAAAGTTTAAAGCTTATAAAATTCTATTCAATAGAAAGACTCCGAGCCAAGTGTGTAGAATGCTTTTCATCCCGCAACGTCTCTCGTTAGTTTTAAGCGACGTAGCGTGAAACGAACTCCGACCGAAGTCCTGTATGCCACACGGTTTATAACAGATTTTTTTTTTTCCAACCTTCATACGTTTCGCCACTGGAAACTCAAATGTTGACGTTCTGCACCACAGGTACGGAGAAAATGAAAGTTAAATATTTCAACTGATATGACATTTCCATGTTCGTTACTCGGAGTTTATTTTCTCTTTTTGCCCTCGGCAAGCTGTTTTAGGGACTGAATCCAAAAGAAACATAAGCGAGAAGATAAAAAGCTTTAAATATTGTCCGGGAAAAGTTGCTCTTCTTCAACAGACTATATCTTATATTATCAAGAAAAACCATTTTGAAGTATACTTTAGGCTGAGAAGCTTCAGCCAATACTTATCGGAACATCATCTTGCCTGTCGTTCGAAGGCACAACAAAAACCTTTCTTCTGTTGTTGCTCCAAACAAACACACTCTGTCTGTCGTTCATCATGATCTGCAAATGTTCCCACTCCAAAATTTCCATTCAGATAATGCGTCGCCTCTACAGAGAAGAAGCTCCTCAACTACGAGAGCATGTCAGGATTCGGAAAAAACGCGCCCATTGATGGAACTTTTTATCATCCCTACTAGTCAATTCGTTATGAATCATCTGCCACATTCCTGTGGCACGACCCCGGCCAAAAGATGAAAGTCGAAAGATTATTTTCCACAAAACAAGTTTTTGCCCATCGGTTTTCCTCCCTAGGCTGTTGTTGGTCCTCTGACTCTTGACTGAAGCCCGGGAAATTCCAACGTTCCATTTTTTTTCTGGCCCAATCTCTGGCAACTCGCGAATGATAGATCGACTTTTAGTGATACGGAGCAGTGAAACGTTCTTTTGAATATTGATTATATTTCTCGATATGCCATCGCGATGAATTCGATTCCATTTCCCACCGATTCGAAATTATATTTTCTAATTTGCGAGAACAGGGGACAAAAATTATCAATCCAAACCCGACAGTTCCCCGAAATGGAATCGGAAATTTATTTACTGTGCTGTTGTTTGCTTTAGTCGGCTCCTGCCAGGATTATGTTTCGCAGTGTTTTTGTTCTGTTCCTAAAGCTTTTCTTTTTTTTGCTCTACACCGAATGATAGATGGCACTAGTGAAAACACGGGCGAAACAAAGCAAAAATAACACAGATTTTATCTCCAGATTTGGTTCCGGTAAAATGTGTTTGTTCTGTTCCGTTTGTTTAGATTTTCCGTTTTTTTGGCCTTCCGTTAACTAGAATTTGTGTTTTCAAAATGTACACAATTTGCTGCACGGTTCGTTTCAAACGAACTAGCATTAACACCATTTTGCTGCTTTTGAGAGAGAAAAAAAACAGTTGCAAAAGGATAAAAAAATATAAAGCAACAATTTCTCATATGAACTATATACATCTTCCGAAACTGTTCGCAAAATATCCGTTCAAAGTTATTTTGGGAATATTTCACCAAAATTTTTTGATGGCTCCATTATCGCAAATGTTGACTGATTTTGATGATTAAGGAATGGAAAAAGTGCAACGAGAAAAAAAATCAAACTTTCCATCAAAACATACAAATTTGGCTTTTCCAAAATTTTTCCCTCATTTTATTATTATTTTAAAAAAAAATCAGACTCCGATCATTTATGGAAAAACGCTCATAAATTTTGTGTTGCCAAAATCGAATATTGTCAAAATCGAACGGTTTTTGTGACACTTATTTTTTATTACCTTTTGTTTTAAAGTACTAGTATTAGTGAATCTTTAAAAATTCACAATAATAAATTTGAATTTTATAATACATTCTTCACCTTATCAGCATCTTGTTTTTTTTAATTTAGTGATTTCATAGCTTATATTGTAGATTAGAATTTGTTCTCAAATAACTAAAAGTGCTATAAAATGGCACTCAAAGATAACTCAACCTTTTCATGGACATTTTTATAATGAAACACATTAAAAAAAAATACTTTTAAGCTTTTCTGTTCGACTGATAAAAAAAATCTCAAACAATATCTTTTTTGACATGACTGAGAAATCCCAGGTTTATAAAAAACTTAACATCCTTTCGGTGTGTCAGTCAATGGTGTGAGTGGATACTCTAATTTATAACTCAAACAATGTATTTCACGTAACATGAAGATGTCATCATTTTGCTATAATAATTTATTGTAAGCTTTATCATATCATGTTTTTAGTTCTCTGAACTTTCAGTGCAACGCGTTTCAATTTTGTATGGAAGTTTGTTTAGGAGAAAAAAATTTGGCGTAGAAGTTCATCCAGAAAATTCAAATAAGAATGAAATGAAGATTGTTTTTAATATTTTCATTTTTGTTTGGCCTTTTTTAAGCTTAATTTTTTACTTACACGAAAAGAACCTACATATGTAATTAAAAAAAAAAGTATAACCATTTCAAAATAAAAAAATCTGAATTGATTGGAAAGTGTTAAAAATGACAGTCTTTGCTTTCTAGGGCTTCCAATAATTTCATGAAATTCTTTTGCAAAGGCCAGAGCTGCGATTGCTCCCGTAGAATGAAAAGAAATTATTGAAATTAAACAAGCAACCCATATCAGTTTTCAGCATGTTTGTCGATATCGTATTATCAGAACGATGGCTTTGATCACAGAAAGGCGCTTACCGACCACGCTTTCCATGATACTTCTAGGTTCCTCTTGATCATGAACATGTACAGTAGAGTGCCCCAAATGACCCGACTTTTGAAAAAGTTATGCGCTGCAGGCTAAAATTGATCCTTGGCCTAGTACAAGATCTTATGTCAAATTTGGGCCAGATCGGACCACGGGAAGGGGTCGCTCAACGAGCCTGAAGTTTGTATGGGATTTCGAGACATTTTGTTCGGGAGAAACATGAAAAACCAGTTTTTCATCAATAACTTTGGTTCCCGTCGGTCGATTTCTTTCAAAAACGGGTTTTCTGAAAGCCTAAATTATGAAAAATATTTCATCCGAATACTGCATTTCTATAAGATTTAAGATAAAAACGTTATTAAGCTTAAAAAATGGGCAAACTTTTTTAACGGTGGTATTCAGCACTGTTAATGAGGCGTCAATATGTTCGACCGCATCGACTCATTAACAGTGATGAATACCATCCTTAAAAAAGTTAGCTCATTTTTGAAGCCTAATAACTTTCTTATCTTAACTCTAATTGAAATGCAGTCTTCGGATGAAATATTTTTCATAATTTAGGCTTTCAGAAACCCATTTTTGAAAGAAATCGACCGACGGGAACCAAAGTTATTGATGAAAAACTGGTTTTTCATGTTTCTCCCGAACAAAATGTCTCAAAATCCCATACAAACTTCAGGCTCGTTGAGCGACCCCTTCCCGTGGTCCGATCTGGCCCAAATTTGGCATGAGATCTTGTACTAGGACTAGGATCAATTTCAGCCTGCAGCGCATAACATTTCACAGGTTTTGAATTTCCCATACAAATTTGGGGCAGTCTAATGTACAGTCAATATTTTTTTTTGAACAGTGACCATCGCTTTCCATTTTTGTCACTCCGGCAGCGAGACCTTCGAAATTCAGTCAGAACATTTTATTGTGACTGACAGATTTTGAAAATATCAATCGATTTCGCATGTCCCGATATTTTTCGATGTAGTTTAATTATTTTCAAAATATTAAAAGAATTTTATACAAACTGCCGGTTCAATTTATCTGGAAAAGGGATTCCACGTTGAAACGGGAAAAGAACTCTTCCTCCTAAAATGTTTATTTTATATAAAACTCTAAATTTCGTAGTTGAAGTATGAAATCCCAATCTAAATTTGCTAAACTCATAAGTTGGTCTTTGTTCTGAATTGGATCATGGATTGGATGTGTCATACTAAATTCCAACGCGACAAATGTGTCTACAAGTGTTGGCGTACAATTATCAAAAACTGTCATCACCAATCGTTGCTGATACACGGGAAAAAGTTCCTTGCAATTAGAATGTGCAACGAAAAAATCGGTTTTCCGAAGATTTTTTGACACAACAAAATTTTCCCCCGCAAATGGTCACATGAAAAACGACATGCGGCTAAAGAAAATTTGTTTTTCTCTAGCAGTAGCCGGCTTAGTTACTGATAATTCTAATTTCATTCGATCAGTTTTGGGGAGTCAGTTTCAACCAAATTGTTATTTTCAACAAAACATTTAGCTATGACAATTTCGTTTGACGAACAATCAGTGATAGTAGGGACTGTGATATTTTCATTTCAGAAAATTTCGTTGACCAAAACAACACGTGGATAGGAAGTGTGGCAAACCTACTAAGATATTTTGGAAAAACTCGACTTTGAATTTTCTCCCGAACATTCGCAGCTCTGGCAAAGGCTATGTAAATCATCTAACTCATTGGCGATGTGAAGCATTTTATTTTATATTTTTTTATTTTCATGCTACAGTTAAATAGCTTTTAAATAAGCAGTCAAAAACTCTGGAAATAAAAAAAATACAGGTACATGTTAGGTTTGTGGTTTGTTTTTATGAAATGTACTGCGAGAATAAGGGAATATTAATCTTCAAAAGTTATATTTTTCAGAACCGCCAGTTCTGGTCATTTCAGAATAAATAATTTGGTTTTCCCATACAAATTTTCATAAAAAATTTAAACTCGATGCGATTATTCAGTACTCAACGAGTCGCTTTCAAATTTTTTAATGCTATGTTCAGTAGTAAACAAACCGAAAAAAATGGCTTGGGAGATGCAATATTTTATAAAATAAAACTTTTCATACAGATCAAGAACGGATTAAAGGGGAGGGGGGCAAAAGGGGCAATTGCCCCGGGCCCCCGGCTCAGGAGGGCCCTCCGAGGAAAAAAAATTAACATTTCTTTAACCATACTACCACAAATCCATGAAAAGAAATCAAAACTAGAAAATCTGAATGGAAACTTGAAATATAAAAACTAAAGAGCCCCCGTGAAATAATATCTAGATTAGTTTTATCTTAAAAAAGTCAAGGGGATCCCCTAGAGTAAGCAGTGAAAGAGCTCTCCCTCATTTTGCGAGCTGAGAATATCGAAATCTTCTGGACAAAATTCGAATTTGAAAAAAAAAATTAAGAAGAATATGAGGCAAAACACCTCAAATTTCCATTTTTTATCGAAACGATATTCTGTACAGAACAGGTAAGATAAAGAAAAAAACAATTCCATTACATTCAAACGTCTTGCACAACAATAAAGTTTGTTGTTTCGTTAAGTTTCCAAATTATGGTTTACTTCTCTCAAATAGCAGCTAATTTCGCTTTATGATAAATATTCCAGAATTTAATCCGGATATTATTCGGGTTAATACCGCGTATTATAATAACTTTTCACCTTTCAATCATTATTATTGAAATTTTCATTGGTTTATAAATTCTAAATCCTTTTTCCTCCCAATTTTTGAAAGTAAAATCTTAAAAAAGAAAACTGTAGTTGCTTAAATTGGACAATCGACAATACAGGATTTCTTTATTGAATTTTCCATTCCAATTTCTGTCTTAGACTTGAAATTTGTATTGAAACATTGTCAACTGATTAAACCAAAATTTTATAATCTACTGAAGTGAATATCTTGAATTCAGTATATCATTTTCCAAGTGATGATTCTCAAATTATCATAAAAAACGATCTGATAGTTGAGTTGCTAGTGTCATTGAGTGATTTTCTTATTATGAATATTTCTATCTTAATCTTATCTTTTTCCAGATTCAATTCATTGGGATTTTCAAGTCTTGTGTTGTTTCTTCAGTTACTGAAGTCCATTTTCAACATTTTTCTGAATTTTCAAAATTCAGGATATTTGTTTAAGGTACTAAACCTAAACTAAAGGATTCCTTATCTGATTTTTTTCAATGATAACTGATTCTGTGTTTTAAACAACTAATCTTTATTCTCAATGTTTTTTTCAACCGATTATTTTTGCACTAATACCCCCTTTAGCTTTGAATGCATCGAATGAGACTTTCGTCATATTTAGAATAACAATTTGATAAAAAAAACTTTATCTGATGAGAATCATATTCAAAAACATCTCTTGAAAAGATTTTTTTGTGTTTCAAAGACATAGAATTGAAATTCACATTTGGTGCAATTTCTGCCTTTGCTCTGATTGTAACTTTGTACTTTCTTTTAATTTAATTCATATTTTGTTTCTCAAAACTTAATTTGAAATTATGATTTTGATTTGGGACACTGAATTTCGGTTCTCAATATAACGTGATTTGAAGTTTTGAATTCTTAACCTCTTATATCTGTACCTCTATGGAATGTGGATTTAATTATTTTTTTTTATTTTGTTTTCTATGTTTCAAATCTTCATGATACTTCCTAATTGTCAATAGGTAAATATTTTTTCGAATAAGCACAAACCAAACGATCAATGATGATATTATACTGAAATCATCTCCAGTTTTTTTTTTGCGTTTGAAAGGTTTTGTATTTTCTGGGTAGCATTGAAAAAAAAATCGAATTATAGGGGCCCCCCTAGAAAAATTGTCCTGGCCCTCCGATGGCTTATTTCGGCCCTGATACAGATGTACAGTGATCGAAATCTTAAAATGTCGATATTTTCAATTCCTCCAAATTTTAGAATTTCAATAAGTTCGTTGGAAAACTGATAATATCGAGATCATTTTAAAATTATTTTTATTTCTTAACTTAGTACTAGCAGTAGTAGTAGTTGACTGCACTGCTTACTTTTAGGCTGTGACAAAAAAAAAATACTTCATGGATATGAATGTAAGCTAGGCATAATTCCTTTTCATAAGGATACGTATACAGGATTAAATGCCTCAGTAGACTGAGTCGATTTGGGGTCATTTTTGGAATTTCTCAAACCCTGGGATCTCAAAAGCTTCGTTTTGGTCCAAAACTCATCCATGATTTTTTGCAGAATTTTTAAGTAACGTTTACATGAGTAAATTTGGACTTTTAGGTTTGTATGGGAAAATTGAATATTTTGTACTGAAAAATCAACATCATTTTTGTTTCTTCTGTGCAACCGAGCCAGCTGGTGGTTTTTGTGCCAATTTATAAAATTCCTAAAGGAAATTTTCCGCTGAACAACTTTGCCGAAGACTGTAAATTCGTATCTTATTAGACAAAAAAGTTATTAGCTGTTAATCAGGGGTATGTCTTTTGGCATTGATAAACAATAAATTAAATTGACACCACTGTTACGTGCCTTGCGAGGTATTGCATGACTACTTTTCATGCAATACTTCGCGGAGCACAAGCAGTGGTATCAATTGAATTTATTGTTAATCATTAAAGACATACCCCTGGTTAACAGCTAATAACTTTTTTGTCTAATAAGATACGAATTTACGGTCTTCGACAAAGTTGTTCAGCGGAAAATTTCCTTTAGGAATTTTATAAATTGGCACAAAAACCACCAGCTGGCTCGGTTGCACAGAAGAAACAAAAATGATGTTGATTTTTCAGTACAAAATATTCAATTTTCCCATACAAACCTAAAAGTCCAAATTTACTCATGTAAACGTTACTTAAAAATTCTGCAAAAAATCATGGATGAGTTTTGGACCAAAACGAAGCTTTTGAGACCCCAGGGTTTGAGAAATTCGAAAATGACCCCAAATCGACTCAGTCTAATGCCTCAGCCCGACTTCAAATTTTGAAAGATCAGAACCGATTTTTGAAAATGGCACAATTAAAAGGCGGTATTTTTGAGAATAGTATCGAAGAAATCATTCTTTTAAAGTGCGACACAGAGATGTTTACGTTTTGATGTTTGCGATGCTTAACGGTTCCTGGTTTTTTTTGGAAATAAGTATGATTTCATTAAATAAACAATTGAAATGATTTTGTTGAGAGATTTTGCATTTAGAAATTTTTTGAATTAATTCTATTGAAGTCTAAATTTGTACATGAAATTTAATTAAAACTTGATGATAAATCTAGAAGATGTTTTGGAAAAAAATGAACAGAGTCAAACCATATTAGCACATGATATGTTATAAAATCAGCTTCAATGGCGTACTGCATTAAAATCAATAATTTGAAAACGAAAACATTTAGTTTCTTCGATTCACGTACGTAGTTGACTCAAAATAATTCCAAAGCTTTTGTCATTTTCTTGATGACTTTTAAAATAAAAATTTAAAAATTATGTTTGTTTTTCAAAAAATATGTTTGATCCAATTCAGTCAAAAAGTTAGTATTCAGTTAAAATTCAACTAGATAACTTTTTCAAACTTAAAACCTTAATACATTTTTTTTTTATTTTTTTTCGTGCATCCTTACCACAACTTGATCTTATTGGATTCAAAGTAAGTTATTTCAAGACGGGAACTGTAGCAACTAAGAAAAAACGAGCTTAGGAAGAACATCATTCCCTTTTCAACAAATTTTAAATTGATAAAAATAGTTGCATCAACTGTTTTTTTATATGTTTCACAAATCAGTAAGTGAAACGATGCTCCCATTTCTTTACCCATCGTCAGAAGCAAAAAAAGTCATGCAGCTCATTTTTTTTTCAGCAGCTGATTAGAAGAAAGCTACGGCTGATGATGAGTGAAACACGCAAGAAGATTCGTGACGCGAATTTGATTATCCATTCAATACGTCTCGTAAAGTTTATTTAAAAAAAAGGATTTAAAAAGACAAAAAATTTCTTAGCTCTTTTTAAAAAACATTTTCCTAAAATTCTTAAACCACTTTGAATGGCAAAATTTCCGTTGGATGGAAGTTGAGAAGCAGTAAGCAGTAATCCAGAGATTTACACAAATCCGGAACGTTGAAATAATGGTCAGAACTGACCGATAGTAGGTTGAGGCACATGGAATTCTACTTGAGCTATCATTTTTTCAAACAAATGATCACAACAAATTCAATAAATTTTTATTGATTGACCCATGTTTCTGGTGTAAAATCAAACTCTAAATAAGCCAGTTGTTTCACCTAATGGCACCCAATCTGGGAGGTGCTGCGTTTAACAAAATGTTAGAAATATCTTCCCATACAAATTTGGACAAGTATAATGGGCCTGACATGGAATTTTTCTTGAGTGCCTAGCCTAGTTTAAATTTAAAACGGAACTTTAGAAGCCCAAAATCACTGTTAGGCTACAAGAGTGGCAATGGATGTTCGTATGCACTCAATCAGACTTCTTTTAGGAGTGCCTCACAGCGCTACAAATTTAGATTTTGCGACATTCAAAAAATACCTAAGGATAGAACAAAGGTTCTCTGGAAAATTGAAATTGAAATATTCATTTTAAATGACTTAAAAAATCCTGGAAATATCGGGTATCTATATATTACCTCGAAAAAAAAAAGATTGGTCAAAAATTTTAGGCCAAAGCTTAAATTTAATTTCCATTATTTTTTTTATTTTTAAATTAGTTCGAGAGTCACCCTATAGGCTGGAAGATTCTTATAAAAAAATCAAGATGTCTAATAAACATTAAAATGATTATCAAATCGCGGTCCAAATACGAGATATCTCGTTTTATTGTTTGCCGCTAGTGTGTTCCTTTAAGAAGCATAACTCAAATGATGTGAGTTTGATAGTTTAATATTATTCAATAAAAATAATCAGAACCTTTTAAGTAACTCAAAAATGCAAAAATTTAAACTCGATGCGATTATTCAGTACTCAACGAGTCGCTTTCAAATTTTTTAATGCTATGTTCAGTAGTAAACAAACCGAAAAAAATGGCTTGGGAGATGCAATATTTTATAAAATAAAACTTTTCATACAGATCAAGAACGGATTAAAGGGGAGGGGGGCAAAAGGGGCAATTGCCCCGGGCCCCCGGCTCAGGAGGGCCCTCCGAGGAAAAAAAATTAACATTTCTTTAACCATACTACCACAAATCCATGAAAAGAAATCAAAACTAGAAAATCTGAATGGAAACTTGAAATATAAAAACTAAAGAGCCCCCGTGAAATAATATCTAGATTAGTTTTATCTTAAAAAAGTCAAGGGGATCCCCTAGAGTAAGCAGTGAAAGAGCTCTCCCTCATTTTGCGAGCTGAGAATATCGAAATCTTCTGGACAAAATTCGAATTTGAAAAAAAAAATTAAGAAGAATATGAGGCAAAACACCTCAAATTTCCATTTTTTATCGAAACGATATTCTGTACAGAACAGGTAAAATAAAGAAAAAAACAATTCCATTACATTCAAACGTCTTGCACAACAATAAAGTTTGTTGTTTCGTTAAGTTTCCAAATTATGGTTTACTTCTCTCAAATAGCAGCTATTTTCGCTTTATGATAAATATTCCAGAATTTAATCCGGATATTATTCGGGTTAATACCGCGTATTATAATAACTTTTCACCTTTCAATCATTATTATTGAAATTTTCATTGGTTTATAAATTCTAAATCCTTTTTCCTCCCAATTTTTGAAAGTAAAATCTTAAAAAAGAAAACTGTAGTTGCTTAAATTGGACCAATCGACAATACAGGATTTCTTTATTGAATTTCCATTCCAATTTCTGTCTTAGACTTGAAATTTGTATTGAAACATTGTCAACTGATTAAACCAAAATTTTATAATCTACTGAAGTGAATATCTTGAATTCAGTATATCATTTTCCAAGTGATGATTCTCAAATTATCATAAAAACGATCTGATAGTTGAGTTGCTAGTGTCATTGAGTGATTTTCTTATTATGAATATTTCTATCTTAATCTTATCTTTTTCCAGATTCAATTCATTGGGATTTTCAAGTCTTGTGTTGTTTCTTCAGTTACTGAAGTCCATTTTCAACATTTTTCTGAATTTTCA
This sequence comes from Uranotaenia lowii, assembly GCF_029784155.1. NCBI lineage: Eukaryota > Metazoa > Arthropoda > Insecta > Diptera > Culicidae > Uranotaenia > Uranotaenia lowii. The sequence goes on from NC_073692.1 coordinate 22,563,636, forward strand.
AAATTCAGGATATTTGTTTAAGGTACTAAACTAAACTAAAGGATTCCTTATCTGATTTTTTTCAATGATAACTGATTCTGTGTTTTAAACAACTAATCTTTATTCTCAATGTTTTTTTCAACCGATTATTTTTGCACTAATACCCCTTTAGCTTTGAATGCATCGAATGAGACTTTCGTCATATTTAGAATAACAATTTGATAAAAAAAACTTTATCTGATGAGAATCATATTCAAAAACATCTCTTGAAAAGATTTTTTTGTGTTTCAAAGACATAGAATTGAAATTCACATTTGGTGCAATTTCTGCCTTTGCTCTGATTGTAACTTTGTACTTTCTTTTAATTTAATTCATATTTTGTTTCTCAAAACTTAATTTGAAATTATGATTTTGATTTGGGACACTGAATTTCGGTTCTCAATATAACGTGATTTGAAGTTTTGAATTCTTAACCTCTTATATCTGTACCTCTATGGAATGTGGATTTAATTATTTTTTTTTATTTTGTTTTCTATGTTTCAAATCTTCATGATACTTCCTAATTGTCAATAGGTAAATATTTTTCGAATAAGCACAAACCAAACGATCAATGATGATATTATACTGAAATCATCTCCAGTTTTTTTATGCGTTTAAAAGGTTTTGTATTTTCTGGGTAGCATTTGAAAAAAAAATCGAATTATAGGGGCCCCCCTAGAAAAATTGTCCTGGCCCTCCGATGGCTTATTTCGGCCCTGATACAGATGTACAGTGATCGAAATCTTAAAATGTCGATATTTTCAATTCCTCCAAATTTTTAGAATTTCAATAAGTTCGTTGGAAAACTGATAATATCGAGATCATTTTAAAATTATTTTTATTTCTTAACTTAGTACTAGCAGTAGTAGTAGTTGACTGCACTGCTTACTTTTAGGCTGTGACAAAAAAAAAAATACTTCATGGATATGAATGTAAGCTAGGCATAATTCCTTTTCATAAGGATACGTATACAGGATTAAATGCCTCAGTAGACTGAGTCGATTTGGGGTCATTTTTGAATTTCTCAAACCCTGGGATCTCAAAAGCTTCGTTTTGGTCCAAAACTCATCCATGATTTTTTGCAGAATTTTTAAGTAACGTTTACATGAGTAAATTTGGACTTTTAGGTTTGTATGGGAAAATTGAATATTTTGTACTGAAAAATCAACATCATTTTTGTTTCTTCTGTGCAACCGAGCCAGCTGGTGGTTTTTGTGCCAATTTATAAAATTCCTAAAGGAAATTTTCCGCTGAACAACTTTGCCGAAGACTGTAAATTCGTATCTTATTAGACAAAAAAGTTATTAGCTGTTAATCAGGGGTATGTCTTTTGGCATTGATAAACAATAAATTAAATTGACACCACTGTTACGTGCCTTGCGAGGTATTGCATGACTACTTTTCATGCAATACTTCGCGGAGCACAAGCAGTGGTATCAATTGAATTTATTGTTAATCATTAAAGACATACCCCTGGTTAACAGCTAATAACTTTTTTGTCTAATAAGATACGAATTTACGGTCTTCGACAAAGTTGTTCAGCGGAAAATTTCCTTTAGGAATTTTATAAATTGGCACAAAAACCACCAGCTGGCTCGGTTGCACAGAAGAAACAAAAATGATGTTGATTTTTCAGTACAAAATATTCAATTTTCCCATACAAACCTAAAAGTCCAAATTTACTCATGTAAACGTTACTTAAAAATTCTGCAAAAAATCATGGATGAGTTTTGGACCAAAACGAAGCTTTTGAGACCCCAGGGTTTGAGAAATTCGAAAATGACCCCAAATCGACTCAGTCTAATGCCTCAGCCCGACTTCAAATTTTGAAAGATCAGAACCGATTTTTGAAAATGGCACAATTAAAAGGCGGTATTTTTGAGAATAGTATCGAAGAAATCATTCTTTTAAAGTGCGACACAGAGATGTTTACGTTTTGATGTTTGCGATGCTTAACGGTTCCTGGTTTTTTTTGGAAATAAGTATGATTTCATTAAATAAACAATTGAAATGATTTTGTTGAGAGATTTTGCATTTAGAAATTTTTTGAATTAATTCTATTGAAGTCTAAATTTGTACATGAAATTTAATTAAAACTTGATGATAAATCTAGAAGATGTTTTGGAAAAAAATGAACAGAGTCAAACCATATTAGCACATGATATGTTATAAAATCAGCTTCAATGGCGTACTGCATTAAAATCAATAATTTGAAAACGAAAACATTTAGTTTCTTCGATTCACGTACGTAGTTGACTCAAAATAATTCCAAAGCTTTTGTCATTTTCTTGATGACTTTTAAAATAAAAATTTAAAAATTATGTTTGTTTTTCAAAAAATATGTTTGATCCAATTCAGTCAAAAAGTTAGTATTCAGTTAAAATTCAACTAGATAACTTTTTCAAACTTAAAACCTTAATACATTTTTTTTTTATTTTTTTTCGTGCATCCTTACCACAACTTGATCTTATTGGATTCAAAGTAAGTTATTTCAAGACGGGAACTGTAGCAACTAAGAAAAAACGAGCTTAGGAAGAACATCATTCCCTTTTCAACAAATTTTAAATTGATAAAAATAGTTGCATCAACTGTTTTTTTATATGTTTCACAAATCAGTAAGTGAAACGATGCTCCCATTTCTTTACCCATCGTCAGAAGCAAAAAAAGTCATGCAGCTCATTTTTTTTTCAGCAGCTGATTAGAAGAAAGCTACGGCTGATGATGAGTGAAACACGCAAGAAGATTCGTGACGCGAATTTGATTATCCATTCAATACGTCTCGTAAAGTTTATTTAAAAAAAAGGATTTAAAAAGACAAAAAATTTCTTAGCTCTTTTTAAAAAACATTTTCCTAAAATTCTTAAACCACTTTGAATGGCAAAATTTCCGTTGGATGGAAGTTGAGAAGCAGTAAGCAGTAATCCAGAGATTTACACAAATCCGGAACGTTGAAATAATGGTCAGAACTGACCGATAGTAGGTTGAGGCACATGGAATTCTACTTGAGCTATCATTTTTTCAAACAAATGATCACAACAAATTCAATAAATTTTTATTGATTGACCCATGTTTCTGGTGTAAAATCAAACTCTAAATAAGCCAGTTGTTTCACCTAATGGCACCCAATCTGGGAGGTGCTGCGTTTAACAAAATGTTAGAAATATCTTCCCATACAAATTTGGACAAGTATAATGGGCCTGACATGGAATTTTTCTTGAGTGCCTAGCCTAGTTTAAATTTAAAACGGAACTTTAGAAGCCCAAAATCACTGTTAGGCTACAAGAGTGGCAATGGATGTTCGTATGCACTCAATCAGACTTCTTTTAGGAGTGCCTCACAGCGCTACAAATTTAGATTTTGCGACATTCAAAAAATACCTAAGGATAGAACAAAGGTTCTCTGGAAAATTGAAATTGAAATATTCATTTTAAATGACTTAAAAAATCCTGGAAATATCGGGTATCTATATATTACCTCGAAAAAAAAAAGATTGGTCAAAAATTTTAGGCCAAAGCTTAAATTTAATTTCCATTATTTTTTTTATTTTTAAATTAGTTCGAGAGTCACCCTATAGGCTGGAAGATTCTTATAAAAAAATCAAGATGTCTAATAAACATTAAAATGATTATCAAATCGCGGTCCAAATACGAGATATCTCGTTTTATTGTTTGCCGCTAGTGTGTTCCTTTAAGAAGCATAACTCAAATGATGTGAGTTTGATAGTTTAATATTATTCAATAAAAATAATCAGAACCTTTTAAGTAACTCAAAAATGCAAAATTTGTAGGAATCCTTCCAGTGATTTCTGAGATACCGTATGCTGAATTTTGGCTTTTCCCGTCTCAGATTTCTTCGCGGTCTCAATATGTAAACAAGTCGTTTCGAGCGGTTTTTGTTTTATTTTATAAATAGGGCAACTTTGAAACATTTCATACCGGTTTTCCGAAATATGGCCAAGCCCAGAAAGTCGATTTTTCACTAAAAATTTTTGAACACCAAATCTCCATATTTTATGCATTTTTTAGTTACTTGGCATCAAAATTAAAATGTCTGTTTTCAACTTTTCCGTTCGCGTTAGTTGATTGATTCGGAAGTAAAAATACTGAAACTTTAAAACTCAAAATCGAGTCCGAATCAAGCTGAAACTTAATGGCCAGTTTTTTTTTTTGACAAATCTACAAAATTTATATTGTCGATTTTTGGAACGACCTTATTGATTCCATTTGATTCCATCTTGGAAAATTCACTAATTTGCCCTTGAATGCCTACATTTACCACGAGCAAATGGTTGAATTTTTACTACCTATTTGCTTAAAATTCTTAGCTCCTAATTTTTTAAATTTTCAATTGAATCATAATGGGACAACTAACTTTCAAAAATCAAATAAGTAAACAAAGTTATAAAATTGAAGTAATTTATCCCTCTACAGCCCAACTAATGAAACCTTTTTGACAAGCGCTATTCCTAAATACTACAACTGAGAGAGGTGTTTGAACAAAAGATAATTGGAAATTGACCCTTTTTTTTCGGAAAAATTATCAATTTTGTTGCCATAGAAATTCATGTGTTTTTCATTCTAAAAATTATTGTCTTTGTTATTTTTATTTGAAAGCAGTCATCTTCTTGACAAGTTTTAAGGCAGTTTAAAAATGTAGTAATTTTGTTGAGGACATCAACATCGTGGAAGCTTATCCTTAAAAGTTATAAAAAAAAATTGTAAAAATTTACAGTTTTTAACGATATCTTCTCAGGCCAAACTTATTCATACAAACTATGTTTAACAGAGTTTCGAGTCACTTAAAATGAAACAGTTTTGTGGAACACACTTCATAAAAACACTGAGAACAGACGTACAAGCTGACCCCCGAAACTTGTGTAAAATTTCCAACGATCGTTTTGATCCATTTTTTGTTTTTTGGCTGGGCCACCAGATGTCTCCAAACACACCAAAGAGAACTGTCAAAACCAAACTGAGAAAAAAAACTAAATTTTGGTCAGTTTTGAACAGGTCGTATGAACTATTTGGCATGTTTCAAGAAACTTGCTGTTAAAGTTTCCTAACACTTTCATTCGGTTGCATAATGGAAAAATATCTTAAAAGTTAATCGCTATTGCCTGGAAGCTGGAAGTGCTGAATTTTGGACAATGGGATGCAAAACTGACACTTGAAAGTAATCCATTGAGATGTCTAGAATCAGTTCTGATGGGTAAAACTGATCGTAAAGAATGTTCCTCATTGACTAGATATATAGACGATTCGTCCTCTGACGATAACCGTTCAAGAAGTGCAAAAACTTATTGTAAAACTGTTTTTTTTCGACTTCCTCAGTAGTGCAAAAATAAAGAAGTTCATAAAAGTTTATCACCGGTACTTTTTATACGGTTTTTACCTATTAAGTTTTTTCGAAAAATGAAACAACTTTGGGGGACATCTGATAATGGGTGAAGAAAAGTAACCGTAAGTACCGTATAAAATAAAGGAATTGAAAATCTGTCCTGTCAAAGGAAACTCTTATTGCATTTATCTAGCAATAAATTAAAATCGTCTATTTTAGAGCGGCATTAGTTTTAACCATTAAAGAGTTCATATACGATTACGCCTTTTCGAAAACTGGGCACTTAAAAATTTGATTAGTAGCTTTTGAACGGCGCCATAGTTGGCACTGTTTCAAGTCAATTTTCAACGTATTTTTTGGATGTCAGCATTTGAAATTTTACACACTTTTTTGAAGATTTTTTGTTCGAGCTTGTACGTCTGTTCTCTGTGATAAAAATAATCAGACTGATACTGATATTGAAAAAAAACTAAGAAAATATTTCTGTTTTTAAACACCTGCATTTTTCTACTTCGGGTGAGTTCGTAAAAATATGAAGTTAACAGTGGCCAATTGTTTGCTTTGTAGCTCTATAATTGATTTAAGTTAGTAATTTTCAAGGATTTTGAAAGCCAATTATAACCATTACCTAAATACATATTCCATGGTGCACTTTTGTTGTCTTAGCTCACTCTGTGTCTGACTCTCCGTTATCGAAAATATTGGATAAAAATATAACCCCCTTATTTGTACTAACGATGGTCCCTAGCAAACAAGCTGGATTTAGACCAGAGTTCTGGAATGGCAGTCGAGCTACTAATCTTGTTGTTCCGAGTACAGAAATATTAGCTGCAGCCATGGAAAGTGGAAGGAAAAGGTGCCTGTGATAGAAATCGGAAGGAAAGTCACGCTATGAAGATGCCACTTACCGCCAAAATCTTTCCGGAGACATTTACGTGCTTAGACAGGGCGAAGTTTTGGGTGGCGGCTTTCCAGTGTTCCATTTTATGGACTCCAAGTAGGTGGATCATGTTACTTCGGAAAACTTTGCTGAAGAATTATGACAAGTTGACGCAAAAAGCACTGGCTGGATGGTTGGTCGAGACGGGACGAATTATGAGCTTAACATCAATTTAGACAATCACACTGGATGAGCTTTATAGCACAAATTTTGGGATTGGTTTCAAATTGCAAACGGGCTAGAATCATAAAATTCTTTGAGAAAATTTTATCACTTGAATCATATCTTTAAAATTTGATACGCATTAATGCACTCAGCACCCAGAAAGGATCTGAAGCAAAAGATAACGGGCGTTCCCTCCAGCAGGTCCGGGTCTTCTCGCAAAGCAGATAATCCTATCCCTGCAATGTGCTCCAGTTTTGCTTCATGAAGTAACTTCCTGCGGGAAGCGTCATTGCAATCCCCATCGGCAGCATCGTCCTCATATGTGAGCGTTTCGATTCCTTGCATTTGCCGCAGACTTTCGCATTGCCGTAGCTGTCTTGCGGAAACCAAAATAATTAACCGATGCTGCTCGTCTCCCTTGGCTCCGGTAAGCTCCCGGAATCTCTTCACGGTTCCGCCACGCAAGGATGCGAACATTATGATCCGGATGCCAAGGCACCGGGACAGGGCTAGGACGGTGTTTAGGAGTGCATCCCTCAAGGGTTGTTCCGGCGATGGATCCGGGAAGGTTTCCGAGATTGATGGAATTTCGCAGGGATTCAGAACGGGGACGAAAAGCGATGGTGCCTCAGGCTTAGGTTCCAGGGCTTCCGATGCATCGTAGAAGTGTTTCGGAATATACCACGGTAGATCGCACGGCTTGTTGGTGAACGTTGATGTAAAAAGATCTTCTAAAATGTGATGAACAAAACTTGAGGCACGGGAGTCCATATTGCTGAACCATTCGAATTTTTACTGGTTTTTTTAAACTGCGAGCAATAGTCTACTCTAATTTTATTTCTCCATTTTTCTAAAAATGATTTCACAGAGTGTGAGAAACTCAAAAGTATCGTAAATTAATAAATTTAGCGGAAGCTAGGAGATAAATTAAACGTTATAATAGCATAAATCAACCATCTTGAAACTATACTGCCCAAATGTTCCGTTGATTAATTTCAAACAAGCTATCCACCAAAAAAGGAAAACATTTCCAGCATTTCCTCCAATGAGCCGGACCAACTAACCGCATCAAATGCCTCAGCCGGAGGAAATACGGAATTGTAAAATTAAACATTAGAACTCCTGCGGTCAACCACCGGACAGATCGGAAAGTTCGGCTTCCTCCTCCGGTCATTCGTTGATGAAAATTGAGAAAGCAAACAACTGATCCGGTGACCGTTGTTTCTATATCTAGGGCATCAGGCCCGGTCCAGTTCGGTCAAACCAGCCAAAGGAAACCGAGTGAATCAAATGAATGAATGAATTCGAAGAATGATGACGATTGAGTGCCTTACGGTAGAATTGGTCAAACCTAAATACACACTGAATTCGGAGGGTGAGATTAAACTTGAATGGGAAACTATAAAATACAAAAATTGTCAGATATTGAAAAAAAAACGGAATTTCTTAGCACAATAGTTTATTTTTATTTATGTACGAATACTTACCGTAAAATGGGGAAACTTTGACCTACATGATTTTTTTTTTCACATAATCATCAATAACAAAGTCTAAATTTTAAATATCTAAATATTTCGTCTTTTTTGCAATTATGTTCTCATTCATTCTTTTGTCAAACATTTTTTCGAAAAGTTTATTGAATTTTAATAAGGTTTTTGACAAAATACAGTGTTTCAATGATTAACGGAAGTCATTATCTTCAGCTCGTCAGCTAGGATTTCAAAATGGCGCCATTAAGGATTTCAAGATGGCGTCAGATTGTAAAATTCGACTTCATTTAGTTAAACTCTTTCTCCCAATACTCATATTGTGGGGATTTTATGCGATTTTTAGTCATTTAATACATTTGAGGTTCAGCGGAAGCCGCCATCTTGGATTTCAAGATGGCGTCAGAAAACGAAATACGACTTCAATTCATGGTTTATTGAAACGGTAAATCACAACCAATCCCTAATTTATTTCTTTTAAAAAGTCTGTCCAAATTTACTGCACTAATGATTAACAACTCAGAAATGAGGAACTCATCCTTCGCTTGCGTGAGAAACGTCAAATTTCAGCTATTTTCATTGCTCTTATAAGTATTTGAAAATATTTTTCCAGGCTCGTTTTCAATCAATACCATTATGTTTGCGATGTCATTATGTCAAGAATTACAATTATATTTATGAAAACAAATTTTTCGCGATTTTTTAAAAATCTTTTTTTTTGCATAGAAATTAATATTTAGTTTAAGATACTATTTTCTACCTGGCTAGTGAACGGTAGACAATGTGCAACTGGAGACCCCATACACCCAACCGTCGGGTAGTGGTCATATCACCTCTTGTCTGCAACTCCGATTCTCTACCTCCCCGTGGTGCTAGCTGGGGTGCGAGCAACCTTAGCGGAGATCGGGAACCCAACCCCGGTGGATGCTTTGGTCGCATGCAGACTGAGTTAGGGGGCTTCGTACGCGTCTGTTCTCCATGTCAGGGGCGGCGTGCGGAGTGCAACAGCGTCCTGGTGGTGTTCGGGACCCAAAACAGCAACATCACGACGGTCCTCCTGCGAGATAGTGGGGTTAGCTGCGGGCCTTGCGAGTCTGTGACTACAAAAAAACATAAGCAACGAACAACGAACAACAAATTTCGGATGGAAATCGGCAAAGACCCACGCGACGAAAAGGGACTAGCGATTGGAAACTTGGAACATGGAACTGCCGATCTCTAAATTTTGTGGGCAGTACCCACGTGCTCTCCAACGAATTGAAGAGCCGCAAATTCGACATCGTAGCGCTGCAGGAGGTATGCTGGAAGGGCTCCACGGTACGAACGTACCCAGATGGTCGTGCCATCTACCAGAGCTGCGGCAACACACACGAGCTTGGAACAGCTTTTATAGTGATGGGAAAGATGCAAAAGCGCGTGATCGGGTGGTGGCCGATCAACTCACGAATGTGCCGGTTGAGAATCAAGGGCCGATTCTTCAACATCAGCATCATCAACGTGCACAGCCCTCACCTCGAAAGTACCGGTGACGACAAAGACGAATTTTTCGCGCAGCTGGAGCGTGAGTACGACCGTTGCCCAAAACATGATATCAAGATCGTCATCGGGGATTTTAACGCTCAGGTCGGCCAGGAGGAGGAATTCAAACCGACAATTGGAAGGTTCAGTGCGCACCAGCTGACCAACGAAAACGGCCTCAGACTTATTGATTTCGGCCGATATTGGCCGTACGTAGTACCTTTTTTCAGCACTGCCTCCCACACAAGTACACCTGGAGATCACCGTACCAAACTCAATCACAGATCGACCACGTTTTGATCGACAGCCAGCACTTCTCGGACATCATCGACGTCAGATCCTGTCGGGGCGCCAACATCGAGTCGGACCATTATCTGGTGATGGTGAAGATGCGCCCAAAACTCTCCATAGTAAACAACACGCGAAACCGGCGCCCGCCTCGGTTAAATATCGCGCGACTGAAGCAACCTGAGGTCGCGGCAGACTACGCGCAATCGGTCGAAGCAGCGCTGCCGGCAGAGGGTGAGCTTGACGAAGCCCCTCTTGAGGACTGTTGGGATACCATCAAAACAGCCATCAACAGTGCTGCGGAGAACGTCATCAGTTATGTGGAGCGATCTCGACGAACGACTGGTTCGACGAGGAGTGTAGGAGGGTGATGGACGAAGAGAATGCCGCGCGGGCGGCAGTAGTGCAAAGAGGCACCCGTCGAAATGTGGAAAATCACCGACAGCGGAAGAGGCAGCGAGTCCGACTTTTCCAGGAGAAAAAGCGCCGCCTGGAGGAGGAGGAGCTCGAGGAGCTGGAGCAGCTGCATCGTTCCCAAGAAACACGAAAGTTCTATCAGAAACTCAACGCATCCCGCAAAGGCTTCGTGCCGCAAGCCGAAATGTGCCGGGATAAGGACGGGGGTATCCTGACGGACAATCGTGAGGTGATCAAAAGGTGGAAGCAGCACTCCGATGAACACCTGAACGGCGCACATGTAGGATATCAAGACGGTGGGGGAAGGTACATCGCCGGCGTAGCCAACGACGAAGAGGAGCCACTCCAAACGACGAGTGAAGTTAAGGAAGCCGTTCGCCAGCTGAATAGAAACAAGTTGGCTGGGAAGGATGGCATCGCAGCTGAACTCATCAAAATGGGCCCGGACAGGTTGGCCGATTGCCTACACCGGTTGATAGTCCGGATCTGGGACGTGGAACAGCTACCGGAGGTGTGGAAGGAGGGGGTAATATGCCCCATCTACAAGAAGGGCGACAAATTGGACTGTGAGAACTACCGAGCGATCACTGTGCTCAATGCCGCCTACAAAGTGTTGTCCCGAATCCTACTCCGCCGCCTAACGCCACAAGCAAACAGATTCGTGGGAAGTCACCAGGCCGGCTTCATGGAGGGACGGTCAACGACGGACCAGATATTCACATTACGGCAAATCCTCCAAAAATGGCGGGAACACCAAGTCCCTACGCACCATCTATTCATCGACTTCAAAGCCGCATACGACACGATCGACCGTAACGAGCTATGGAAAATCATGGGCGAGAACGGCTTTTCCGGGAAGCTGATCAGACTGATCAAGGCGACGATGGATGGAACGCAGTGCTGTGTGCGGATCTCGGGTGAATTGTCGAGTTCATTCGAATCGCGCAGGGGGCTTCGACAAGGTGATTGTCTATCCTGGATCCTAGGAACAAGACGAGCGGGGGCGCAACGAGCGAGGTGGTTAGACCAAGTGGAGCGTGATCTGGCGAACGTGGGGTGCCCAAGAAATTGGAGAACGGTTGCTATGAACCGAGTGAATTTTAGGAATTATGTTCGTCAAGTTATGTCGTACTAATACTATGTAAATAAATAATAAAAATAAATAACTATTTTCTACCAAAAATCTTGACTAGCAGTCTAAAAGATGCTCATAATATGGCTAACACATAACTATGTCATAAACTTTTCCTGATCACATCTCAATACTGCAACCATCATGGTCGCTGGAAAAAAATAAAAAAAAAATATACTCGAAAAACTGACGGAATCGAAAAGAACAAAAAAATTAAAAATTAAAATCTAACATGTTTCATAAAAGCATTTAATAGCTTTTGAAAATAAATTACTCCATTTGGCACCACTTTGCGTCATGCAAAATCAAAGCTTCAACATCTCAGAGTTGATTTTTGATGGAACGTATTTCTCAATATCGGTATGAGGAAATTGCATTTTATATGTGCTTTTTTTCAAAATTGATCATAAGCATACACGGTTTGAGGTAAGGGCTGAGGCCTTTTTCAAGATGGTGCTCGTCTTGAACTGTCACTGTATGCTTATAGTAAATTTTCATTGATTGAAAAATATTTAAATCACATTAGTGACTACGATCAAATGATTAACACAAATTCAAATTTCATGTTTTGAGGTTCTTTTGATCAGCATTAGAGTGTCTTACCTGGGATTTCTCGGGAATACAAAAATAATCGGGAATTCCTGAGTCCCGGGAGCTACCGGAGCCAATAAAAAGTGCTAAATTACCGTACAACGGAGTAACATTGATCACCGGGGTAGCTTTGATCAACATGATTTTTTTTTCAGATAATCATCAATAACTAAGTCTAATGTTAAAATCTCTCAAAACTTTTTTCTACGTTTAAAAACCAATACCTAAGTGGAATTTCAAATTGGGAAAAGTCGGGTTTGTTTCTTAAAATTGCAAATGTACGTAAAAATGTTATTTTAAAATCTAGAAGTTTCTATTTTTTCGAAGGCTCGCAAACAAACACCCGTCCTGATGAAATTAAAGCGTTTAGAAGCAAACAGGTTGATTTATGCGAGAGTTCAACTTTTCTCCTTAGTAAATGTGTAGTTTTTGTTGTAGTTTGAGGTGAATTTTTGATGTTTAAAAAATAGAGACATTTTTCAAGAGTGAGCCAATCTAGGACTGGCTGATAAATTTTGAAGGTAAAAATAAAAGAGGAACAGTGCGAGGGCCTAGGAATTTAAATGAAGGCGAAATTTCAATTGTTTTTGTTGTGAAAATGATATAAGTAATGTTAAAAAATTTAGCCCCCTAATTTATGCAGCATCATTGTCCATTAGACTGAGTCGATTTGGGGTCATTTTGAAATTTCTCGAACCCTGGGGTCTAAAAAGCTTTGTCTTGGTCCAAAACTCATCCACGATTTTTTACAAAATTTTTAAGTAACGTTTACATGAGTAAATTTGAACTTTTAGGTTTTTATGGGAAAATTAAATATTATGTACTGAAAAATCATCATCATTTTTGTTCCGTCTGTGGAACCGAACCAGTTGATGGTTTTTGTGCCAATTTATAAAATTCCTAAAGGAAACTTTCCGCTGAACAACTTTGTCCAAGACCGTAACTTCGTATCTTATAAGGAAAAAAAGTTATAAGCTGTTTAACAAGGGTATGTCTTTTCGCACTGATAAACAATAAATTCAATTACTGGTTTTTAAAATATGAAACATGTCACATTCCCGTTTACAAAAAAAAATCGAAAAATATTAAAAAAAAAGTGATAAATCTTACTCCAGATTATTTTTTTTCCCTCAATACTGGTTAAAACATTGATTTAAAAAAAACCTTATGATCAAAAACTTAGTGTACAAGTGAAAACAACAAAAAATCCATAAAACCAAACAGTTTAAATATAGACACGTTAAGAAAAGAAACTCAATGTTCTATTGTGCAAAATTCATCATATAAAACTCCCTTTCGCAAACTGTTGACAGCAGCAAAATCATCGGCAAAGAAATGACATATTTTGAAACAAAAGGTTAGTTATCTGAAAACCTTCAAGATTTGATAAATAGCTTAAAATCTAGCTAGCTTACGTTTATCGATAGTAGAACATCTTCCTTAATTATTTCAAATTTTTGCACCAAGAATCAGTCAAAATTGTTGTTTAAAGCACTTAGTTTTTGGGTCCTTCGTTATATCATTACTTCTTGCATGAAGCTAAGGTTTTGTATGCAGTAGAGTGTTAAAATCTTCAATTTATATTTTTCCGGGATCGCGAGAATGCCCGGAAAATGGATCGTCAGAATTCCCGATTCAAAAACATTCGTAATTGAAAGTTGGACGATGGTGCTGCATACATTTAGGGGCAAATTTGGTAAACATTGCCTAGAAGATTGAGACTTCAAGATCACATGAAATTTGAAATTTGAAATCATCATACAATTCTCTGGGCCTTCCCAAAATTCACATTTTATTTTTTTTAATTCTAAAATTTGATAGAATTCCTAGCTATTTTTCTTCTTATAATGTCGCTACATTTTAACTAATAAAAAAATACACAATATAACAAAAAATATCACTGTATCTAATCACATACGGAAGAACTATTGAAGTATCCCATAAAACAACCTGTTAACTCTCAAATGCTTTGATTTTGTGCTAGGTTTGTTTGCGAGGCATCGAGAAAAAAATATAATTTAACATTTTTAAACTAAATTCCTTTGGAAATAAAAATTTACGTAGAGAAATGAATCCAACTTAGATGAAATTTCAGGGACTACATAAGAGAAAATGGATGTTGAAAAACATGCGAAAAATGATGAAATTTCATCTAAGATAGATTCATTTCTCTACAAAAAAAAAAAAGTTTCGCTGACTGAATGTTTGAGTCAAGACCCATCTCTGGGTCGCAATTTAAAAATAAAAATTTACCTTTTTAAAACTCAAATTATAAGCTTTCAAAGGTAAAACAAAAAAGAAAAAAAAAACAAAATAAGAAAAAAAACTAGTAAGATTAATATGCGTTTAAATAAAACTGTAACTATACTCATAACTGGATTTAACGAGATCCATAGTAATAAATCATAACTAAATAAGATAAGTCAACATCGAAATATGAAATATGATTTATTCATAAAAGCAATTTAGAGTCGTTGGGCCCTTTCACCATATATTGTGGATGTTTTATGCGATTTTCAGTGATTAACAAAATGTTGAAGTTCAGCGGGAGCCGCCATCTTGGAGGTCAAGATGGCATCCGAAAGTGAAATTCGATTTATATTCGTTTAGTCCTATCACCCAATAGGCTCATATTTTGGAAGTTTCATGCGATTTTTAGTCATTTACAGCATCTTGGAGTTCAAGATGGCGTCAGATTTTGAAATTCGACTTCTTTATAGCCTAGCCTTTTAACCCAAACTTAGGTTGCCAGAAATTTTTCAGCACGTATCTGGACCGGATAAATCCAAACAACTTTATATAAAAACCAAATTTTGTCAAAACCCAGGAATTACTCAACAAAAATAAAAAAAAAATTGAAAAAAATGTTTTTTTTTTCAAAAATCATAGGCAGATTTTAAATCGTATTTAAAGCTTCCAAAAAACCATTCATTATTATTTTTATGAAACTTGCTACTCAACAAATTTTGTTTTTGAGGCATAATTAGAAAAATTGACAACAAAATTATCTTCGTTTGATTTGACAAAATAAGTGAATAAATTCAAGAAAAATACGTGCATTTTTCAAATGAAATTTGAGCAACCGGTCCGGGCTTGGCAGTTTTCAAATTTTACCCAATACTTATACTGCAGGGGATTCATTTGTTCCATTAGTTTGCAGCATTTGAAGTTCAGCGGAAGCCGAAGAAATTTGGCTTATTATAATTTAGCCCTTTCAACTTATACCCATATCACAGACAATACACATACGTTCAAAGTTTTCTAATCAATCATAAATAATGATTCCCAAACATCTTCTGACGGTTGAAAATGATTTTTTGATGGTTATTTTGAAAACTTCCCAACTTTAAAAAGTAGAACCAGTTCAAAAAATTTAAAAGAAGTTTGTTCTTTAAAATTGAGACCGCCTTAAAAGCTTTGGATTTATTAGATAAATCTTCACACAAAATATGTTCAAAGCGTAAAGTCGTAAGGCTATGATCAATTAGAATCCGGGCAGTAACAAACGTGTGTATTTTAAAAACTATTCATTTGATCGAAAATCTTTCTATGGAGGAAATGAAGGTGTTAATATGACATTTAATGTAAAAATACAAAAAAAATCATTAATGATTTCAAGAAATACTCTATTTTTTTATAAAATCTCTTTTTTATCTTAGCACACTTTTTAGTCATGTATTGATATATTTTTTTTATCACTGAAGCAAAACCTTTGCAAAATCAAGATATTTTACACAAACTCACCTGGAAAAAGCAATTGGAATCTGGATGGTCCTCTTCATGAGTAGGCATCTCGAAGAATTTGATCTCTTAAATCCGGTTTTAACATAAATTTTTTTGTCCATCAGAACGCATCTGTCATATTGCTTAAAAACCGGATGCACAGATTGCGGTCTGGAACTGATCATTATTAGTTATTTTCTTGGTGTCTACTAGTCAGGCAACACTTTTTGCCTGCCGGAAATGGATTTTTTGCATTATTTAAGGAGTCTGCATTCAGTTATCCCCAATAACCATGTACTTTTTACCATATTTAAGATCAAGGGCTGCAATCCGATGGTTGGTTTGAACTTCGTGTGAATCCTAGAGTGGCTCCTTATACTACTAAAC
Source organism: Uranotaenia lowii (assembly GCF_029784155.1). NCBI lineage: Eukaryota > Metazoa > Arthropoda > Insecta > Diptera > Culicidae > Uranotaenia > Uranotaenia lowii. Next base: position 22,579,639 of record NC_073692.1, read on the forward strand.
CATTTGGTCCGAAAAAAAAAAAAAAGAAAAAATTAACAGTTCATGAGCTTTGAAGTCAACAATGAAAAATTTTCGAGGCGCAAAATGCGTAAAAGGAGCAAATTTGTTCAAAATTTTTTTTACCATGTCTTTTTGCATCGTAAATATCGCAGTTTTGCATATCCGAGCTCTATTAACGTAGCTATCACCGAAGTTAAGTGCCCGGATACTAAATGATCATAGCCTTATATAAATTACTTTATTTTTAAAGTTCCAGAAAAACAAAAAAGCTCAAAAAAATAGTTATTTCTTTTTAAGTTCCCAAAAATATTAAAAGATTTAATTTCTACGTTTAATTTTATATTGTTAGGCTTTCCTTTTTTTTTAAATAATATCACGTTCCTATGTACTTACGTAGTAACAGTAAAAATCTAGCTTTTGGCGAAAAAAAACAATTATAACATTTGAAAAAACCATTCAAATGGGAAATCACCTTCATAACTGTTTCAGTACAAAATTCTTCGAAATTCGAAATTCTGGAAATTCTTCACATCGCTGACAGCATTTGCTGTTGACGACAATTTCGTTACTAAACCGTTTGACAGAGGAAAAAATCGCAATCGATACATTACCTTTGGGTGTACAACTGAGGGGTGCATCCCTTATCTCCTCTGAAGGGAAAGGTTTCCAATCGATAAACCGAATCGAAAACAGGAATCAATTTTTTGAGAAGATTCGATGCGGTTTTTCTAGCCCGGAAGATATCCGATACTGGTAAAATTCAAATCAATTTGAATGTGGCTTTTATAGCTTGTGGCCCTTGCATCCGCCCGAAGCTTGTATTGTGTTTTGTGCTAGAAAAATGATCCCAGGAGTACATGCTTTTCTAGAGCTTGATAAGTTCATTCAATTTGTACCTTCGAGATAAAATGACAAAAGTTAAAATAAAATTAGACTTCAAGAGTTTCAAGTTAAGATTAACAATCCATTGGGCGATTAATAGTCACAACCTTCTCTTAACCTTTACTCACAACGAGTGTCACCTGGGATAATAGTCAGGTGAAAAGTCAGCCCAGTCATCCGGAAAGGTGTCAACGACTGGTCCACAGCTCGACCATCTTCCGGTGAAAAGCAAACATCATCACGTCCGGCCAAGCATGACCCCAGTTCAAAGGCTCCGGAAACGGATTGGAAATTGACCATTGACGGCCGAATAAATGTTTTTATTCATTCAGGTTCAATTGTTAATCTGCTTTTAAAAACTTTGCTGAATTTTCGGTTCAACTCTAATATTGGTAAAAAAAACATTTTTTAAAATTTTATCGTTCAGACTTTTCAGTCGCCCATGGATGAAAACTTCAATAGTGCTTCAATAGTTGAACGGACTTGTCGGATGCTTTGGAATGTGTGGGTGTGAGGCCTTCACACGTGCACTTTTCCCCCCACTACTGATGGTAAACATTTTATTACAAACCCTTTCAATCGGCTTTTCTATACTGTAGATGCATCCAAGCCTGGGATTTTGTAGATCCTGATATCCCTCCAGAGTGGCTCGGCGGGCACGATTATGGTGCTGAATTATTAATGCTGAGTTTACCACCATCATCGGCAGGAACAAACACGTTTACTATCCCGAGCAGACTTTGATGCCTGAATCGATAGCAAACAGTAACCAAAATAAGCCATCGATGTCAAACTGATAGCATAATTCAGCATCGCATTTTTCCCGATGCCAACATAAGGTTTCATTGAAGCATCAATATGACGAAATATGATACCAAATCAATACCTACATAAGGCATTGAGACCAAAATGAAAGCACTATTTGGTTTTGCATTTTCTAAGATAACAAAAGAAGGCATCATTAAGGTTTCATTTACTACGGTAGAGTAGAAAAGTGAGGTCAAAATGATAGCATTATTTGGTATTCCATTTTCTGTGATGAAAAATCAAATTTATTTAGGTGTTTGAAATTGAATCGAACACGAACACAAACAGCAAGTTCGTCCATCATCGGAAAAGTTTGCACAGTTTAAGTGTTCATTTCTCAGTGATTGCAAAAATAGGCATCATTTAGGTATCATTATTTTGAAAACAGATTTTTTTTTAAGTTTTGAAATTTAACTTTGATTGAAAACAAACAACATACTCAGCATAGTGCACGGATAACATTGTATTGATTTCTCTGTCATAGCAAAACAAGGCATCGTTAAGGTATCATCGAATCGATCTGATTTCTTAACGTTTTTTTAAACCTTATTGGCTAGCTTTTACAAAGCTCGCGTGAGCTTTCATTATGTCGTATGATACATCTCAAGAATTGACAGAAGCTGCTCCAAAAATTATCAAAACAACTTTTAAATTTGTATTTCACATATGTATGTTATCCAGGGTACAAATATGCTAAATGGAAGAAGTTGTAACTACACAGCAAAAAAACTGAATCCTTAACAGCACTGAAACGGAAATCCGTTAACTTTACATGACATGGAATGCGATTATCTACACACTACCAAAAAAATCAGGAAAATTACATCACATATGATGTAAATAAAAAGAAGCATCACATATGACGGAATTTTCCGTGCCAGGTGAATATTCAACGTTCAATAAAATTAAGTACTGTAATATTGAAGAGCATGTAATATTAAAATGCATGTAACAAAAAAAGAACTGAATTTTCCGATTGGTTAGAATTCTTTTTCTTCTTTTATTTGTTTTGTAATTTGGGGATTTTCTATGAATGAATAAAACAAAAAGCAGCAACATAGAATTGTCACATTATTTGTATTGATATTATTGATCAAATCGTTGCTTATAATTAGCTAAATGTTCTTCTTAACATTATCATCATATCACACAACATCACGTATAACTATTAGCACTTAATTACAACTTTACTGATTGAAATCAGCACCATTCGTTAAAATAGATTTAACGCCCACACTGTTGGGCTATCTCGGGAATTCCTTTGACGTAACCATGTCTTTTGACGACATTTTAAATCGTCTCGATTACGACCTCTACCACCATCGCCTACACGACTAAGATCACCAACAACATGCCCTACTTGCAGCGCCTATCGCGAACCATTTACTGGATACTTTGAACACCTAAAAACGAAAATTATTTAGCATATTTTGCTTTATTTTAAGATCCACTCAAAGTACTTACCGATACGAATAAATGAACAACACAGCAGTGCAATATGGCAGCGAAAATGACCCACAAGTGACGAACGAACTTACGGCGGGATCGGAGTGATACCATCGATACGGCCGCAATGTTCGTTAGAGTTTCTGGTCCAGATTTAGGTAGCGATCCTTTCAGGGCCATCGTTGTCAACCAAGTGAAGGCTGAAAAAGGAAACAAAATAAATTTTTCATAAAAATAATCCTATTAATATGAAACTAAATTGTCTTTACCTCTGGAAATTCTCCTGCCTGAAACCTCTTGAAACAAGTGATGCACAAATTGTGATGTGTTTGTTTACTGTTTGTCTGCAGCAAATCGACTAAAACCAAGAAAGTCTATCGCTGCGCTCTCGTATTTTGTCATTTAAAAAGCGAATCTGTCTTAATGTCGCGGAACTCGACTGATGAACCAAATTAATGCAGAATGTTATGTAAAAACGCCTTTTCGGTTGGTTTTATTTTACGTGTTATTATAACATTCAGTCTAATTTAATTTTACGAGAAAAAAAATCTTTGCTTATACACGTTTTGTTACTTTCATTTTAAATTTCAGTGCTGTTAAGAAATCACCATTTCTAAGAATACATCGAAAATCGTATTCATTGTCATGTAATATTCATAAATTTCGTTTTCAGTGTTCACACTATGATATAAATTTGTAAAATTACATCTTATATGATGTAAACAAAAAGAAGCATCATAAATGACGGAATTTTACATCATGAAAACGTGTTCTGTGTCATGTGATATTAGTGTGATTCAAATTTGAGTGCTGTTAATGGTTCAACCTTTTTGATTTTGTAAATTTACATTATGAATTCGCGTTCAATGACGTGTAATATTAGGGATTTTCAATTTCAGCGCTCTTAAGGATTCAGATTTTTTTTCTGTGTATTGTAAATTTCCATAATCGAACAAATGTGAATCTTTAGCAGCACTGAATTTTAGTTACATCAATATTACATGACACAGAACACGATTTTCTAATGTAAAATTCCGTTATTTATGATGCTTCTTTTCATTTACATCATATGTGATATAATAATACAGATTTTTTTCATCAGACAAAGAAATTTGAATTCTCAACAGCATTGAAATTGGAAACAAAGAATGGTACATAACATGGAACACGATTTTGTCATGTAATTTTAATTTAATATTAGCCTCAAACAACACTGAATTTGAATAGTATTAATATTACATGACATTGAACGGTTTTTTGATTAAATTGAAAAAGTTGAATCCGAAAGAGCAGTCAACTTTACGGTCCCTAAAATTACACGAGACGGAATGTTTTACTAACAAGTTAATTTCAAAAAGTACTGTCAGACCATCATGGATTGGTTTTCCAAATATTAAAGAGGATTGAAAATTTATTCTAAGGCATATTTTTTATCAGGAAAGTTACATAAGTTTGTAAAATCAGCAGTGATTTGACAGGCTAAAACTGTGCCAAAGTTGAATGAAGTGTTTCATGAAAAAAGATGTCTATTACGTTAGCCTCGAATATTGCGCAAGGTAGCTTGTTGATCTTAATTCAGAACTAAGAAAAGGATTCACCACCGGACAGTGGAAGTGATAGAAAACGATGATGAGAACATCCGCATCAAAAGCTGCGATGGATGCTTATCCGAAAAACTGTGAGTAAAAAATACATGGACTAGCAATAAAAGCAACAAAGAATTTTATTTTACAGTTTCCCTGCCGCCTCATTCGGGCTCCAGTTTACAACCCAATTGGACGCTCCAGTCGCTGGACAATTTCAACCTAAATTCGAAATTGTTTTGTCCAAATGTGACCAATGGCTTTTTGTAAGGAACTGGTTCTACTGAAAGAGATCTTTGTGAGAACTGAAATCGGATCTTAAACCAGAAATGCCTCAAAATATTCTCTAACCATAAGCGTATTCTACACGGCACTTCACTGCCGTTATCATGGTAATTGCATGACTCCAGCAACCAGTCTCCTGCTGCATTTAGTTCAGTATTCCCGTCTCCGGTGCACGGCGTAGAAATCTTCGTGAATACGAACAATGCTGGTGACGCATCCTGTGCACTTTTCTTTCACTCTTGTACAGTTCACGCGTTCACGGTCACTTCACTTTCCGTTTCCTTGTGGGGGAACGATTTTGTATGACCGGCTATGTTTGATTTGTTTCAGAGATTGTTTGTGTTTTGTTTACATCTACATTTTCCGCTCCCGTACTGCAGGATATGGATACGGGATACGGAGGAGTGAAAATTGAGCATCTTACTTAGGGGGTATCCATAAACATCGGAATATGTATTTCTCACTTCAAGCCTCTTTAAACCAACCAACAATTTAAAACAAATAGAAATGTACACGGTTTCATCACATCATAATATCTTGAATTCAAATGTTCATATACTTTTTGTTAAATTGTATTTAATACCTACTATTTTCAAAAAGTCCCATTTTTCTTTTTTTTTTCATTCCCGTACGCCCATGAAAAACTTTCTCTCGCTCCCATTCGAAAAAATCTCTTCATTTTGTTTTATTTGTTTTGGTTTGGATATTCTGATTACGTCTGATCAACTTTACAGAACGACGGAATAAATCAATCCGAAGGATAAAAAAGTGGCCCAAGCCAAAAGTGACTTCGGTTCCGGCTAAAAATGTAGGCTACTCTTGACGACAGGTTGTTTTGCTTTAGACAAGATTCTGGTAATGGCAGCTGCGGGTGTTCAGGTGAGTTTTTTAAACAAAATTAAGTGTAAATATTTAGTTTTCAGAAGTGAAAGTTTTTTTTTATTTGTGGTTGTCCTAAGACGGCTAAGACCAGGAAGGTCCAACTTGCTAACTGAAAGTTTCATATATTTCAGCTTTCGGTGGGTCAGGCGGTGCGGTTCCGACACCATTCGAAAACAAAATCAAAGTCGGCAACTTGCAGTGAAACATTACAACCCAATCGGATATCCACTTCTGAAACTCATCAGCTGGGTGCTGTTCGGGTAAAATATTTCTGGTAATCTTTTCAAATCTTTTTATAGAATGTGCTGCGACAATAAATTAAACAGGAATTTGCGACGCAGAAATAGCCCCATTCCATGCCTTTTCAACATTAGTCGGGATAGTACCTATCTGAAGAAGTTGGCCGCTTAAAAACTTCCGGTGCACCAATGAAAGCCAATGTAACGGGGGTCTGTCCAAGTCTAAAAACGGGAAGCTAAACATGGGCAAGGATCTAAGTAGATCGTGGGTCTCGCCATGGTTTTCCTAGGAAAAGGGCAAGTACTACGATGAACATTTCGCTACTTCCATTACGGAAATTACAGTTCTGTTGATAGTTTTTTTTTTCAATTTTTGAATTTCATAACTTTTTAGTTTGTGGATATTTCAAACATTCTATGAAGGATAAATAATTATCCCATGAAATTTGGCGTTTCTTTGATGTTTCTGTGTGACTTTAGATATATTACCAAAAAATGTCATTTTCTTATTTAAATTCACTCAAGCCTAAATTTCTCAAAAATCACGCAATACCTAAGTCAAAATTCTACAGAGCAATTCTTAGAAGATAAAACTATCATGTGGTACAATTTTTGAGCATTCGCCGAAAAATGCAATTTCAATATAATTTCGGATGAAAAGAAAATATCTACTTAGTAAAAGGTTATAGCAGTTTGAAATTTAAGTTTAATTTGCAGCACGGAAACTTTGTATAGAATTATGAACGGCACTGTAGTTTGTAAATTCCTTCTCGTAAACCTAGTTCCTAAATATTAGATGATGGACGGATAAATTTCACAATTATTGTCGGTTTATGTTGGCTGTTATTTCATTGTGAAAATGTAAACAAAATCCAATAAAATTTGATTTGTTCTAATTGTGTTAAGATTTATTGCTATGCGTATGCAATATCACAAATTCCTTCTCATTTGGGGTTGACCATTTCTGTTATTTTTGAAAGGCAAGAAAACAATTTTTTTACACGCCGCTCTGAAAATTCAGTTGTAAGTATTGTAATATTACACGCTCTTAATTTTACAGCTTTTCTGGCATGTAATATCCAAACTCGTACGGAAAATCCCGTCATGTGTTTGTGTCGTAATATTACACGTTCACAATTTGACAGCTTTTTTGATATGTAATATCCAACTCGCATGGAAAATTCCGTCATATATGATGCTTCTTTTTATTTACATCATATGTGATGTGATTTTACAGATTTTTTTCGTTGTGTGTAGTTTATGTCAGTTTTTTTTTTTTTGGTAATATATCTGTTTGTTTACATTTTGTTTCATACTACGTAATACAAGCTAACGCGAGAAAGAAGTTTTGAAGCAAAGTAAAACCAAAATTCGAGCATTACAAGTTTCTAATTTATATAAAAAAACAGTTTTTAAAAAATCTCATAATTTGTTTTCAAATAATTCAAACAAAAAAATTACATTATCTACCTGTAGTATTAGTCGATACAACTGAAGTTGGTTAAGGATGATATTACAGTAAATTTCTTGTAACAAAATAATTTTCAAAGTCATATATAATAACTTTCAAAATAATACTCACTTGTCCAGAAATCGTCACTTAATTTACTTGTCCAAATATCAATTTCTTCTTTTATCCCCCCCCCCCTTGTTCGAAATTTCCAAAAAACCTGATGGGGGAAATAAATAAATTTTGAAGTATTTTATGTAAATTTCGGGAAAATAATCAAACATCCGAAAGATTACAAAATCAAAAAAATGCACCTTTTGTATCCTTGATTTAATTGAATTTTTCGATAAAAAAAAACTTTATTTATAGGTTTTGTGCAAAGATATTTTATGCAATTTTTTTGCATACAAGCTTCCGTGCAATATATTCGAATTGATTTGTTTTCGCATTTTTTTTTAATATCCCCCCTCGCGGTGTTCCAACTCCGAGTGACAAAATAAGGATTTGAAATTTGTTCCGGGCTTATTTTAATATCACCAAATAGATTTGAAAAACAACGATGTGATTGAACGCAATCTTTCTAGACAAGCAGATATGCCGAATGGATTTGTCAAAAATCAGTGCACTGCGATGAAAAAAAATCAGGAATTTTCAGCAGATCACTGGGATGATGAAAATAATATGCAACTCTGATTGTATCAATAAAGCCGAAATACAGGTACTTAAGAAGTCTCAATTTATGTTATAGCGAGCAAAGTCTTGACTGGCCTTCAGTTTTTATCGAAAAACACCATTAAATATCATCTGAACTCGTTAAACTTTTTAACTACTTATTTGTTTGATTTTGTCATCAATGAACTGTTAGTTCAATAATAATTCAGATTTTTTTTTGCGAATAAGGGGCTGTCCATTAATGATGTCACGCAAAATTTGGAAAAAATTTACCCCCCCCTCCCCCCTCCGTCACATATTGTCACAAATTCCGTAACCCCCCTTTTGTATTACGTCACGTTTTCCTAACCCCCCCCCCCCCTGTAGTAAAATTTTCAACTCATAGAAATTTGATTAAAAATGTTGCTTTTTTAAATTCATCAGTTTTATTCAAAGAATTGAAAAAAAGGTTAACAACTTTTAACAAGCCTTAAATCATTGCTTAAAAAACATTTCAATCATGAGTCCAAGGATTATGTTGATGACTTTCCATATCAATGACCAAATCTAGTCTATTCAACCATCCAAATCTAGTTCCTCTTCTTCAATCCATTCGCAATCCAAATCTTCTCCACAGGTTAGAATAGCCAACCAATCCTGTTCACTTTTTTTTGTAATGATAAGTGATGTCACGCTCAAGCTGACCCCCCCTCCCCCACATGTCACAAAAATCAAAACCCCCCCTCCCCCCCCCCCTAACGCGTGACATCATTTATGGACGGCCCCTAAGGACAAAATTCAATTTATAAACGATTTTTTAAAAATCAATACAACTCAAACGTTTTTGCCAAATCAGACCCCCTGGACAAGACAAACGATCAAAACCAGGGCGTGTACAGCTTCGGGTGTGTTCTTATACCAATACACGGAATCGTCCATCTTGTGACAGGCAATCGTAATCGTAGGCATGGTAGGCGAACAATTCGCTGTCTAAAAGCGCTCCGTTTACACCCCCCACTAATGAGAAACTTTTGGTACCCTTTGCCTACTTTTCCTCAATATGCAACCACCCGTAGCTGTAGGCACGCTGGATCAAAACAAAAACAAATTTCAAACCAGTGCGGATACCAATCACAGTAAGGAGACTGCTCGTGATTCGCCGTAGAAAAACTTCCCCCGTGACCATTTGATCGCTTAAGTCGTCCGGAAAAGTGTTCCGTCTATTCGCAGTTTAAACGAGCCGCACCGCTATCGACCGGGAACGGTGGGTTTGTCGTCGCCACCAGAAGTGTAACGAGCTGACCAGAAGTGTAACTGATAAAAAAGCTGCAGTTACAGCGGTGTAATTGGTCTGCTGTTTTCACATTTTCAGGTAAGTCGCAAGCGCAAGGATTAGCCCACAGCAAACAGTTATTAAAATTCAGGCGGCCAACGTGTTCCTTTATCTGGTGGTGCGGCAGCACTTCTTAATTGTTGACTTCTGAGATGCGGCCGTTGCGAAGAATCCTCGGTTCACGGAATTACTTTCTGAAAGGCGGCTGTTTTCACATCGCTTGCTTGAGAAAGACGGCTAGGTGGAAAAATTGCCCTTTTTAAAAATGCTCCTGTCCAGCAAGCTGAGCAACGAAGGATGAAGATTCCAAAAAATACAGGTAACTTATTGATCAACTTGAATTGTCAAAATAATTTCTTTTTGATGTTTTTTTCTCCAGGTAAACAGCTTAACCGAGTACGTTGGAGGTACCCAACACCGGTCAGGGTTCTGCGGACTAGTTCGAGCTGAAACGTTCTCGGTATGTCATTTTTTTTTAAATCTTTTTGTCACTAAACTGCCGCTGGAAGCAAAATTGTCTGAGAAGTAAATATTTCTTTCATACGTTTCGCGGAAAAATTGATAAAATACAACTAATCACACCATCTTCATTGTGTTAAGTTTTGTTTATTGTATAAATATTTACAAAACTAGCGTTAATTACGGAGGAAAATTTTATCAACATAAACATACAATGAATTAAAGTTTATCACTGGCACTTTTTACAGTGCTTTTTATACGGTTCTGCTTATTGAGTTTCACCGATAAAACTTAATAAGTATAAACATACAAGACTCATGAGTTTTTTCTTATATTGAATACTAATGGTATAAGACAAATTTCCGAAGTAAACTGAATTATGAAAAAGCATGTAAGAATGACTTCAACGATTTTAGGAACACTAAAGACAGTCTTGCAAATAGCGGTAGTTAATTTATCATATTAAATACTGATTTTTTAGATAAAGTATTCAGAATAACTAATGGCATTTTTATTTCAGACAATACAAAACACAAATTAGCAAAGTGAATTGCACATGCTGTTATTCAGAGCGGTTTTGTTCCTTCACCAGGCAACGAGGATAACACCAGTGATGGTAGCCAGCAATAGGATATATATCGCTCAAATACAATCCAGCTCAACTCGTTGTTTGGCGAAGCCGTCTGAATTTGACCTGCAAGTTGAGTTTAACATCACTTCATTCATCGCGTCTTTTGATGAGTATAACAACAACGCCGCCATGCAGCAACATTTGGAAAGGCGAACAACATCATGGGCAATAAGTTTCCATTTGGTGGCACTATCACAACTTCCTCATCAACCTGATTCTTCAAAACTTTAGTTGTTAGTAAGTAGTATATATTTCCAAGCGGATTTACGAATCTAAAACAGGTACGTAAAAACAGGAATTGCGCACACCTAACCTATAAACATTGTCTTCTAAATTAATGATTCGCATTGTATGCTTTCAGAATTTCTTAGAATTCATCGGAACCAAAACGGTGTTCAAGGTGTTTGTTTTCCTGGGGATGTCCACTTTGTCGACTTATAAGTTACTGAAACGTGATCAAAACGATTAACAAGTCGTAGTTAGTCAAGTGAGTATCTTCCTAAATTGTACTTTATGATCAAAAAGGGATCCTTGATTTGGTATAAATAGGATGTATTCAGTAGAAAAAAATGAGATTTAGCATTGAATATGCAAGTTTTAGATTTTGTGGTAAAATCCTACCAGAAATGACCATAAGATTACTTACATGCCTAAATTATTTAAATGAAAAGAATACGTCTGGTTTTATACATTATTATTATAATTTCACGACGAATATTCTATTAATGCAGACCAATACTATTGCGATAGACGACAGCAAAATTTTCCTTAAATTATTCAGATTTAGGTATTTCTTCTCAGACAAAATAATTTATGATAAATTATCAATCCATCTTCAATGTTTTACTCGTAAAAATGATTTTTTCAATAATCTAATCTAGTAGTGTGGCATCCATAAATTACGTAACGCAAAAATGTCGTTTTTGATACCCCCACCCCCTCCCCCCCTCCGTTTGTCACATATCGTAACTCTTCGACGCATGACATAAAAATAGCTGCGAATCAACTGAAAATTTTAAGGAAAAATCCTTACGTAACGATGAGCATACTACACCGCAGCCCCCCCCCCCCTCTCCAATGTCACAATTCGTAAAGCTCTAAATTACCCCCTTTCTCCTAAGAGCGTTACGCAATTTATGGATGCCCTCTAGATACTTTTAAAACGTTAAAGTTTCGTTTTGCATAAATAGAAATTAAGCAATCAATCAAAATTTTTACAAACATAGAAAAAGTGATCTACAGAAATAATAAAAACTTACCCCTCAGGCTGGCGGATTACATAATACCGATATTTACCACCAATGAAGGTTGTACCATGTTTCTAAGGTTCTTCTTCGGATTGTTGTAAAAATTCCACAAAAAGCGAAAATGTTCTGCTATCTTATCCGTAGATATTCGCAGAATCGATGTTGTGTTCGTGGCATCCTGAATTTGAAAAAAAAAATAGTTTTGTAGCTTGTAAATTGTAACCACAAAAATTCATATTTCTCTTATTGTTTTGTATTGTTTCTTACCTGTACGTTTCCGGTAATCATTTGATCGCTCCCGAATCCCATCGAACGAACCAAATCGTACCAGAATTCATTGGTGGTAAGTTTTTTGCTGCATAAACAGCAGCAAGAGGCGGCAAGAAATACGAATGTGTTTCCCTAAACTAAAAGTCCATAATTGTTCACCAATTCCGCGGCTCGTTGGCACCGCTTTCGATCATTCCTGTGGCTAGTTAAGGCTTCTGAAAAAAAAAAAAATCAAACATCAGACGAGTGAAGTTAAGGCAAAGATATGATACTTACATGATTTCCTCTTTAGAAGCTCCGAATATAAATTAATAGACCTTAGAAATTAATAGAACCATTTTTTTAAAACTGTCATCTTCATCCGAATGTACGATGTTTTGATTTTAACAGCCGCCTCCTGCCATAGTTGCCATAGTGGGTCAGAGCTTATGCAAACTTGGAGAAGATTCGTTTTCTTGAATTAAAACAAAGAGTATCAAACAGCTCATAAAAACTAATGAAAACAATTAGGTATAAATTATGAGGAGTAATCTATAACAATTTATTAAAAGAATTTGGAATACGTCTTTTCAGAATAAAAAAAAGTTAATAGTTGAAAATTAATTAAATATTTTTATTTTATATTCTATATACCAGTATTCAATTTTCTATTTTTCTTTATATTTGAAAACTCTTAATGGTAATTAGAAGTACGTTTTGTTTATTTAGTGACAATTTTCCAGAATTTTTGACAATCTGTTTCGTATTTAAACCATAGTGCGGTTGCCGGCGGCAAAGGCGGCGGCTAAATGTTATCTATATTCGGGCGGTTAACATTACCGGTTGAAAATGTGAAATATTTCCAATTCATGCCAAAAATGGAATGTATAAAATCAGGCGTTTTTTTTTTTCGAGGTATCTTTCAGACTCTTCAGTAACAGAATGTGAAATTTAGCAAATTTTAAGTGATTCTAGCTATGGATCTGAAAACCATTTCGAATTTCAATCGACACATTAATTTCAATTAGTCAAAATGTAAGTGACATCATGTAATTTATATTAAGCGCATTGTGATAAATTTTCATTTATGCATCATCAAACGACACATACGAACACAGTTTCGGATTTTAGGAAAGCAGGTAACTGAACAACAAACATAAAAAGAAATAGCAAATGATAAATAAATGAACAAAAGTTACCTGAAGCATCAACAAGAATTTATAATATTGTAATAAAACTTTCAAATCAAAAATCGTTTATGTTTTGATACATCGAAGATGACATTTCCAAACAATTGCGTACAAGATAAGTTTTGACAAGGTTGATGAGCATACATTTCCCCACGCTGAAAGTTCATTGCTTTTTGTAAATATTTGGTGACGTAAGCTTTTGAAGTGATAAAATTTTGAAGGAAAAAAAAGGCCATGGACATAAATTTTGGTAAAATTCTCAGTTTGTTAAGCTAACCTCATCAAATATTCACAAAAAGCAATGTTATTTCGGTAACGATATAAATTTAAATAAAAAAAGATGTTTTACTTTTGTGCGTTAAATTTGACATAACTTTACATCATCGATGTTATAATATTACGTCAAATTGTCATTAGATTTATATCTGAGATTTTATGGCTCAAAGCGTTTCTGTCTTTCTATAGTGTAATTTTATGTCAAAAGTGATGCTTCAATTTTGTGCATCCAATTTGACATAAATTTACACCAAAAAATTAATAGTGTGTAGGATACAATTTGTTAATATTTTTTTTCAAGGAAACCTTTCCACGCAGTTTACGATTGATGAATAAGTAAGAGGCAAGGCTTCGTTATCTCATTTTTATTCCGAAAACTAAAATGTTGAAATTTAGATCGAAATGTTTAGTCTCATTAGAGTGAACGAAAAAATTTGTTATAAATAAATTAACATAGGTTTTTTTAGATTATTAAAAATAATTTAAAAAATATTCTGTTATTAAACCTAATTTAAATTATATTCAAAAACAAATTTACTTAGTTTATGCATTTAACATTTTGAACGTTATTGTTTAGATTATTCTCGGAAATTAAATGAGAAGAACAATTCGTTGTTTCCCTCTTTAAATTTTGGCATAATTGTTTTACATAAATTCAAGTGTTTATCTGGATAGAACAGTTTAACGAATTCTTTTCAATGTGTGTTGATGTCCGTTTGCAAATTGCAGTTGATTATTGATTTAATTAATTAAATTGAAAAAAAAAGTAGCTGAGTTCTGAGTACATATTCTTATGAAACATGCATAGAAGATGAAAAAGTTAACAAAGAAAATCGCCTTTAATTATGCAAAAAAGTGAATGTTCAGACATATAACGAAAAATGTTATGGTATTATTTTGCCATAAAATGGATGAATGATGAAAATCGCCTTAAGTTATGCAAAAAAAATTAGTGGACATATTCATGGATCAGACAAATAACGAACAAAAATTGTTATGTTCGTTATTTGTCGCGAGATCTGAACTTCTTTTTGTTGCATTGTTTAAGGCGATTTTCATCATTCTTTCAATTTATGGTAAAATAATACCTAATTTAGCCCGATTAAAGGTGGTACAATATCAAAATTTGGATATTGTTTTAGGTACAAAGATAACACAGTGATACCAAATTTTGGTTTTAATGGAAGCTTAATGATGCCTCGTTTGGCAGCGTTTTAAAAAAGGATTTGATATCACACCGATGCCAAATTTTGGGTCCAATCGAAACCTAAAAGTGGCATCATTGTGCTCTCAAAACGCGTTTTGAGATGGTGGTTAAACGAGGTGTCATTAAGGTTTCAGTGAAACCTACAGTTGGTATAATTGTGGTATCTATATATGAAAAGTGAGACCCAAATTTTGGCATTGTACCACCTTTATTCGGGCAAAATGATACCTCATTTTACTTTCAAGGCATGATAGCAAAATTAGGTATTATTTTGCCATAAAAGTCTGCTCGGGATACGCTTTCAACTAGCGAGCTATTGACTGCAGTGGAATGATAAAACATATGGATGGAAATGTAAAGTTTTGAACCTCAACCATCCATTACTAAATTGGTTTTCTGGACACAAAAAGACATTAGAAATTTCAAAATTTAAACCGGGTTTTTATCCGTACCCAAAAGTGCGATAGGTTCCTCTTTTCCGATGCATCCCTCAAACTTCAAAATACTAAGGAAAAGAGAATTTTGAACTTAGATATAAACAGATTGTATGCACATGATTAATTTTTTAACCTGGTTATTTAAAATCTAAAATAACCATGACCAAATATTGCAAAATATGGCTAACCCTACCTCCTTTTTTTTATTAAAATACAAAAAAAAAAACAAAATAACAATAAAATACAACTAAATTTTGAAGAACAACTCATAAATTTATTCCTCGATAAAAGACTTCCGGATCGTTTCAAATTAACGAGCTCGTAGAAATAATCGTGCTTTGAATTTCAAATCACAGTATAAGCTAGTGAATTTGCTGCACCATACCTTAAGCTTATATGAGCCATACGGCCAACAAATCTGCCACTCCATCTGGACGAACGGACAGACGGATTAAATTCAATATGCAGAATTCTGCAGACTGAGTAAAATTGCAATTCACTTTCGTCGCCACGAACCCAGTTTTCATCAGCAGAGTTATGTCTATCCGAAACGGGTTCCACCAGCAGCATCAGCTGAGGGAATGTAAGTTGGTACGTATGAATGTCGTCTTTTGATGGAAGAAGACTGAAAATAAAATGTCTGCGTCATCCTTCCCAAAGAGCATATTCCCTGAACGTTCACTCCTTTTCCAAGTATTACCCCGAAATGTTGGAGCAGTTTTTCTTACAACATGATTACTTTCACCCTTCCGTTGCATCCTGCTTGCTGCTGCCATCCTCTTTCGGTTCCATCCTCAGGATCCGGATCTCTTGATGCCCCAAACGTCTCGACAGGATCCCGTTTTCCAAGCAGATTATCCGTTCCTTTTTTCAGACGATTTATTTTCCACTTTAAAATAAACTGTCTAGCTATTCAATTGGCTTGGTTTGTTGCAAGCGAGTTCGTCTTTCGTCCCGCGCCAACTTCCGGTCGCTTTTCCAGAGCCAGGGAGGGAACAGGTTGTCTGTCCTCGTCGCCGGATGGAAATGAATTTGGCCGGATGGGCGCCTTTGGTCCGTGTATACTACATTATACCTTTTGCCCTGGTGCAAAGCATATAACTCGACTGACTGGTGTGCCGCCAACGCCATGGCAGTCGTTTGAGAAGCTCATCATGATATCAGTCGACGAGGACGACCAAGAAGACCACGACCACGCTGATGAAGAAGAAAATGATGACCTTTTTCCTCGAGAGCAGCAAATTTTCTTATGATAATCTTCCATCTGAGTTATCTTCGAACCGGACCGAAGTTCGAAGGAAACTTGCTGAAGGGTTTGGGTTTTTAAAACAAAAATCGGACGCGTTGAGATTCGGGAAAGTTTAAATCTTTCCAATTTTATCAGATAGTTCGTTTCTTCCCCTTTATAATGGCAACGATGCCTTTTTGAAGAAATTAAGTTCGTTTTCTCAAAAAGCTTAAGCAAGAATATAAGATTCCAATTTTTTTTATAAGGGACCCGTCGAAATGCTGTTCAACCCCCGTCTGTTTTTAAACCCTTTGTAGGGATGAGATGAAGAATATACAGAAAATAAATCAAATTTAATTAGGAATAAAATAAAATAATAGTTTTATTCGGCAACACTGTAGATGAATAAAATAAAATAAATTTCTATGAAAACATTTGCTATTTTGGCAGCACTTGACAAACAAACAAAACAAAGTTAGTCATTGATCTATTCTTGCGAGCGACAGACGTGTTTAAGTGAATCTCTGAATTGAGATTCGTAAAATCACGACACCCTTGTAATATAATTCTGTTGCAAACGCTGGTTTTAGTGGTGGAAAAGAGTTAATCTTAATTCGTTTTGTTCGTCAAGTCCTTAAACATAGTCCTACTTATAACCAGGGATGCCAGGTGTTGAGGAGTAAAAATCTGGGCAATTTTGAAAAAAAGTCTGTGTGTGTCTGTGCATAGGGAAGATCACAAATTTGGTACTAAACAAGAAATTTAACGATGCGTGTGAGAGGGGGGGGGGGGGGGGGGGGGGTTGTTTTGTTTTGTCCTGTGGTATTCAGGTAATTTTCGAGTTGAGAACACTGTTTCCTACCATGTACCATGCCGATCTTTAAAAAAAATTATATATGTTTAATAAATGATTGGTCAAATACCAATGAATACAAGCGAGATTTCAGTCTTTCAGTCTAATCTAGCATTTACGGATCAAATCCGATGCATAAATATTGATTTCATCACTCAATTTTGAAAGTCTGTAAAATCTGGGCACTCTCAGCAAAAATCTGGGCAAAATCTGTGTCTGACCAATATCTGGACGAAGGGTCAATAGTCTTGGTTTTACAGACAAATCTGGGCACCTGGCAACCCAGCTTATAACATAAGCGATAGTTATTTACATTATTCACTGAAGTGATATCCTCACTTATTAGTTTTCTCATTTTCGTGTGATATTCTGAGCTAACCACTCAGAATATCTGGCAACACTGGTGAGTTACCACGAACCTAAGTTGAGTTGTTTGGCTTCACAGTGTGATGATGTAAACATTTGTACCGTGTTCACCATCATCAGCTGTCATCATCAATCATCACCGCTATTGTTTCAATTGCGAATTGACTCAAAACATGCGGAACCAAAACAAACTGTTTTGGTTTCGCCGATGGGTCGACAGATTTACTCTGCTGAAAACCGTTAGTCTCAACAAATTCAAATAGGTTTTGTAGACATTATACAGCTAAAACACTTCAGTTTTCCATCATTCAAAGTCTAAGCAAAAAAAAAATCTGAAAAACCATGCTGTAGATCAGCTATGGAATGCCCAAATTTTTTTTCATTTGGTGTCCAAGAAAGCTGGAATTAAAAGCTTATACGTTAGAAAATTGGAGATATTGCAACTTGATGAAAAGGTGAGAAAAAAAAACAGCTACAAGTTCGTCAAAAATTATGTGTTTCGTATTTTGAAAATCTTAAGATTCGAAAATGTGCCGAATTACGCCATTTTTCCTATCGTTTTTTCGTATTTCCTATAAGAGATTTTCAAAATAATTAATTTTGTGAAAATCTTTTGAGAAACAAGAGAGATAAAGCAAACGAGGACTGTAAATGGACACTGAAGGTCTGCTTAGGGAGTTTTTTTTATCTGTGCTTTCAAGGTGTGTCCATTAAAAATAATGATGCAAAATTGATTTTTTTTTTATTTTGATGCGCCTGAACATACAAGCGAATTTTCAATTGTATCATACCGACACTCATAAGTGGATTAAAGGTGACAGGCATATATGATTCAAGAGATCTGGGTTAATACCAGCCAACGGCTATAAGATCGAATCTTGGTCACGGCAGATATACATAATATTCTTTTTGTGGCAACCAACTCCTGCAAACAAATACAGTTTAAACTAAATTCTATGATTCAAATCATATTTAACATTCTATGTTAATATGCCGATTAGTGGTGAAAAATTGATTTAAAAGTTTTAGTTTTTTTCCCAGTTGAGCCAAATCCAGCCTTCATCAGGAGGAAGTCCAATTCTTGAAGTCAACTTTTAATAGGTATTCTGCAACAACAAATATGTGTACAAAAACGGTGAGTTAAGAAGTTGAGTTTTTTGATTACTTCTGTTTTACGAAAACTTTTATCGTTTAGGAATAATTTTTGAATATTTTTTAAAAGTTGCATAGCCACAGGGGCTAAAGAATTTACCTGTCAGAACTTTTAAGGTGTAGTTTTTGATGATATTAGTGTCAAAACTTGTTTCACAAATAATTGAGATATTTCAACATATAAAAACAGTAAGATATGTTTATACTTGGTGATTTGTTGTCAGTTTCCCCAATCCCGCCTTAAGTTTTTATTTCAACTTTTCAACCTAGTTTTGAATCATTCATTGTCAAAAAATCAATAAAAAAGGGTTCTGACTCCTAGACCTAACTGCCAAAATTTTTTTCACCTCATTTGGACTTGATTCAGGGAGGACCTCAAGCACTCAAATTTTCGGTTTTCTGACCCTCGAAAATCACCAATTCAAAGCTTTTTTTCTGATTACGTTTTCTGTTTTCTGAAATTTTACTTTCAAAATAACTCAACATTTTTAGTGTATTCGAAGTTATAGCTAATTAAACCGGTTGTCTTTCTTTGGGACAAATCCATCATATTTGACTTTTATCACTCGGTGGCATCCTAGAATATACCTCTGCCCTCTCGATGAAGAAAAGTGTCCAAAAGCCAAGTAGTTTGTAAGCGATGATAGGCAATCGCTAGCACAACTGACCTTTCTAGCATCTAGCATTTCGAGTTGATTCTGAAATGGGCCGTCCGGGATTCCATATTTGCAGATCCTGCCACGAGAAATATTTTAGCGTTCCACCTTCGGTAAATGAGAAGAACGGGACTGGGTTGAAGTGGTGCCGAACCTAAGTATTATAAAAAGTCCCAATACGGACAGAGGGACTTCGACCGCCTACTTTGTTAAAGAAGTTCTGTGAGCCCATTGAAGAGCACAGAGGTTTCGTTCGCTTTAAAAGAGCTAAGAGGTTTATGACAGCCCTAAGGGCCAATATTGAGTGACGTAATAATTTAAAACATATAGAGAATCCAACCTATTGAGGCTAAGAAGATTCTTACGCTATGCCTCTGTCCCCACGATGAAAGAAAGTGTCCGACAGCCAAGTAGCTTGTAAGCGCTGATAAGCAATCGCTAGCACAACTGACCTTTCTAGCATCTAGCTAGCAATCCGGTCAGTTATGTACCAGTAGGGCTTGTGATATAGCTCAGTTAGCAAGTCAGTTGCTTCCTGAGCCCAAGAGTTAATATCAACCACAGTTGTAACGGATAAGTTTTTCAATGACTGTCCGCCAACTGCACCGTTAGTATAAATCGCGAATGACATAACGATGTTAAAACTACTAAAATTGAAACAAAAAATAAAAATAAATGCACTAGTCTCGAGACGAACCCTGAAATGTGCCGTCCGGGATTCCACACACTCCAAACTGTTGGATTGCCAGGAAGGGAAATTGATCGCATTGAAGGCAATCTTCTTAGTACATTTAGCCATTTATCGTGCCAATCGTTATGAAACAACAGTCTTTTTTTTAAACGAACACAAACACACACAGGATCTCAATGAAACTTTGCGTTTCTTCGAAGAGATTCCTTTGTCACTTAACTCTAGGCGTACAACTTTCGAGGATATGATGGCTAGCATCTTACAAATGCTCCAACCCAACCAACTCCAACCCACAGAAAGTGTACAATGTATGCCGTGACCGGGATTCGATCTTATGGCCGTTGGCTTAGAAGACTTGAAGGCTATCCTCTACACCAAGGGCTGCGGCTACAGCTCTGATTTGCAACTTCCACACATCGTCAGCTTACTCAAGTTCTAGACATCAAATTATTCAAAAAAATTTCTCCTTGTTTATCTCCGGAACATCCAAGCGAGACTTGTCAACGAAAAGTTTCTGGCTGGTAACTGTTCATAATAAAATTCTCCAAAATATCTCCCCATTAGAGCTATTTATTAGACAGTTAGACGAACAAATGATATTTAAGGATTGTGATTGATAAATAAACCTCTCAATTTCTTAAAAATTATGGAATCAATCATCTTTCATTATATTCAACTTTTACCTCACTGTAAGATTTTTTAGATCTCTCTGAACGATTTACCACATTAATTTTGGCCAAACAGTCGATTTCCAGCTGGTTTTGGGCTTCCCACTGGGACTTTCCAGGATTTTTCTCGATTCTGCTAAAAAAAAAGTTCTGAATATGAGCTTATGTATTAGACGCTATCTCACCTGACAAATTGTCACCAACTTTTTTAATACGTACACATTACATTACAAAGTAGCTTCGCTTCACTGAAAATTTCATCAATTTCCATTCATGCATTCAAAAGTAATTCACAAATCAAAGAGTTGCATTTTTTATCGATTACATTCCTTAGATTGTTAGATTAACATGTTTTGAAACATTCTGCACAAAACCTTAGTTCAATGTTGGGTTCGTTAAGTTTCTAGAAAATATAAACTCGACAGCAAAAAGGTATGCATTGGGAAATCTAGAAATCCAACTGATAAGGTGTTTCTATTAATAGCGTTTCTGAAAATACCATGATGACTTAGTTATAAATGGCTTAAAATTTAAATATTTTTGTTTCCAAATGGGCTTAATCGGGGAGTTAGTTCTCCAATCCTCCAGAAAAGGCTTCACGGAAAAAACGTTAGTGCGAATGAAATTAGAAAATCCGATCGTATATCCTATTAAAAATCATATTTCATTATAACATATCCTTAGCTGAAATTCCTAGCCAAGATTAGTTATTCGAGTCAGCACAACGGAATCGCAGAACAAGCCTTCAGGTCTTATCTCAATTCCTTACATTTGAACTGACTTTCTATTCACAAGTGGGAAAAATGTGAAACAGTAACAAATTTCGGGTTCTGGGATGACAGTTTTATATTAAAAGCGACCATTTTCACAAAAGTGCAGAAACAGTCAAAAAAAAGGATTTAAAAAAAAAGCAATAAATTGTAAACCAAATCGGTATCGAATTTTGAATACGGCAAATGCGCCAACATTTCTGTTTCGACAAAAAAAAATAACGTTCAGAGTTTGACTGCTCCATAAGCTCCCAGCAAAAATATTATTTTGTTTCCTTTATTTAACCAAATGTTCTTTAAATAACTTTATACCATCGAAATTTTGGTCTTCGAACGTACTTTTTCGCCCAGTTGAAAACTCAGTTTGTTTACATTTGGCGCATTCGCCCTATTCAGAATTCGCTTAGAAATGAAATTTGAATTCATGCTGGAAAAATTGAAACGATTCGTAGGAGTAAACTTCCAGGGTTGGAAAATATTCTTTCAGCTATATCATAACCGGAAGACAAATTCCCTCAAGATTTAAGCTTGAGTTACATTGATCAAATTATAAATTCTCCGTGAAGAAAATGACTTTTACCATCCATTATAGAAAAAATGGTTTCTAAGAATAGAGGGATCCGATGAATGAACTGAAATTCACAGTGCACTTGTTATTGATTGCACAGATTTTTAAGAATCTACAATGGCATACTTGGTAAAATAGAATAGAGCTTCGGATCGATCAATTTTTTAAATGTATTTTTTGTTTGTAAATTTTTGCTGGAAAATCAAAAAGTTCAAACATCTTTAGTGAACAATAAGAGCAGCATACAACTTTAATAATACGTTGATAGAAAAATATTGCATGAAACAATAACTTTTGAGCCAGAATTCCATTCAAACAATCTTTTTCCTAGCCGATGAAAAAGAATCTGTTTATTTCATGATTGTAAATTAATATATGCTTATAACTTGAACCACTAAATATGTAATAAATTCTTTCCTTACTTGGGTGCACGAATTCACCTCGACGTAACACATTTTGGGATCAAAAAATGTTGGAAGAACGAACCAAACAGTTACACAGCCATGTGAAAACTTTCAACGTTTTCAATGTTGTAGCAATAAAGTTATTTCTTAATCAATATCCATAATTTTGTTTAAGAAAGCAGTCAGAACGCGTATAATTGCTCACCAATACAAATTGGTAACGTTCTTCATTCCATCGGATCAAAAGTTCAATTACTAACATTGTCAGATATCATTATAACGTCTCATCAATCCGACCGAGGTTAAAAAAAATCAGATCCGGATTAAAAAAGAAATGACCAAAGCTTGTTTTCAACTGCAATAAGCTACATATTCATGGATTCTAGCAAGTTTCCTTCAGCTGACATGGCAAATTGACATAGTTGTCGATGATAGCTGCTATATACATGGTTTAGTTTTTTTTTTTTCAATTTTAACTGCATTCATTGAGGGAAACTTAGGAATGGGACAAAACAACCCTCATTCTACTTCTTCTCTACTTACTTTAAAGGGAAACGGGAACTCAGAGGGGGTTCCAAGAAAAATGATCCCCCAGCAGACAGACACTTTGAAGAATAAATATTGGTTTTATATGGCACAAACTGTGGATAGAAAAGCTGAAAGCGCACAAGAAGAGGAGACTCGGGCGGGGTTTTATGTTTGCTTTGCTTAATACATGTTGAAAGCCGTGAAAAGAAAAAGAAGAAAAATGTGCGAAGCTTTTCCGATTTGTGAAAACTGTGTTAGGTGGTACGGGAGCAATGTGTTTTGTATTGAGAATGACGGGAAAATCATGATACAACTGAGCCATTAGCAGCGATGATACACAACACACCGCTGCTCTGGTGCAATTTTTCAATGAAATAGCACCGGGTGCTTTTCTGTGAGTGATTGGATGCTGTATATATTGATTAATAAGTTCATTGAAGATATTTGTTGAAATATTTCGACATACGCAGTGAGTGCTATAGTTGTGTTTGATATTTGTTCCCTAAATTTTGTTTTCATCATAATCTTGATGCATTTTTTTTCTAATAGAATGTATTGTCCACAGAACCGCAATTTCCTTCTTATGTTTCATCTTCCCTGACGGAAAATAGCAGGTTGAATGCTATCTTAATGCGCCCATTTCGGCGGCTATCCTTTCCAATCAGCGACCCATTAGGGGTGCGGGAGAAATCGTTTAGTAGAACACAACCGTAGAAGAAACCTTCATCCGAGACGCTCGTTAACACGTAATTAATGTTTGGCCACTGATTGACCTTGGCCAGGGAGGGTTTGGAATCCATACGGGCCACCACGCCGCCATACGAAAATCACATCCCACCCACGCAGAGCACCGGTCAGGCAAAGAAGTCGGGGGGCCACTTAATTTATGACACCCATAAAAATCACTCGCACATTCATATTAACGAACCTTGGCCTTTGCCCGTTAGATACCCTATCTACTTACATCCAACCTACAACAAGAGAACAACCGAAAATGGTGGATGTTTCCCCCGGATGTTGGTGCGTAGGTCCTGATCTCTCTTTTTGTTTTCTGCCTTCCCTGTTGCCCACCAACTATGGCTTAATAACGAGTAAACTTTTCCCTTAGATCATTTGCCGAGGATTATTATGCAGAATGAATGTAAATCTGACTGCCATTTGTTACTATTAGTGCAATCTGTGGAATGGCTTTAATGGATAATTATTGGTTACAGCTGTGAGCACAAGTTTTGGTCATTATCGTTTGATTAACAGACTTTTTTTTATCAGGAAACTTTCTATAAACGAATTGGACTGATAACTCGTTTTACCCGAGAATAAATCCATGCATAGTACAAAAATCAGAAAATTTTCAAAAGATCAATGATGATATTTATACGTTCAAACTCCTCTGGTTTTCCAGCAAATAAAAACAAAAACTTTCAAACGATCCATTTGGAGGATTGATTTTGATGTTATTGCTTGCTGATCCCAGAGCTGGATTTAACGATGCAAAAAAGAGCATTGTAGAAAGCTAAAACATCGGAGCAAGCAAAAACAATCCCGATAGATTTGAGCTTTTCCATCTCGTCTACAGTAGTAGAAGCTCCCCCATCGTTCGATTTGTCTATAGTAGAAGGTGGAAAAACTATTCCACTAGCAAAATGCGCTACACTACTCTACAGGTTTGGGTTTTGTTTTCCCCCGTCAATGTTATTCCGAACTGTTTCGAGGTTTTATCATTTGGAAAATGTGTTGCTTCAGGATGATTTATGAAAAAGCGAGCAGACATACGTCTTCATGCATAAAACTTTGATTGATTGCATCGGCAGAGTGAAAGCTAAATAGATCAAGGTAACTGGAAGCTGATCAATCAAAATGGAATTGCGGGAATTTTTTTTTGAACATCAGCCTGATAGATATACATAGAGTGAATCATCTAATAAATGTTTCCGAAGTCCACATTAAAAACAGAGCGTGTCTTTTGTTTAGGCCCAGGCCGGTAGTTAAGAAAAAACCTGTCTCAAACATTGAAAAATTTTAGTAAAAAATGTTTTTTGCACTTCCCATTGCAAATGGATTGAATATAAGGTGAGAATGTGGATCCAATCGCTTATCCCAAAGGTAATACTAGAACCCTGGTTGGACATTAGTCGGGATTTTATATGAATATTTTCTTGTCTCATATCCAACCGTTAGTATTGCATTTAAGGCCATGAGATTTTCTATAAAGTCATTGAACTGGGTGAATGTCATAAAATATGTAGTCAGAAAAATCCATGGTCATAGAACACATGGTCGAAAAACCCCATCGGAAATCTAATGCAAATTGACTTAAAATTTAAAACCGCTTTAATTTAAAAAAAAAACCCGATGAAATATTTCCAAATTTTCAGGATGGATGCCTGAATAATATATCTTTCGAATGCCGAGTGCCATTTTGGTGGTCATTTTTTTAATACCATAATTTGGCACACTGTGAGGGGTAAATAAGCTTCCTACGGGTCTGAGAAAAACACTCAATGTTCCAGTGAGAGTTGTGTTAGCTGTTATTCTAGCCTTACTAGAATTAAATATCGAAAAGAAGTTTATTTGATTTAAGATACAATGAGAAAGTAAGACATTTTTATCGATAGTATTTGGGACAAATAGTAGGATGCCTGATGAAGCATCGTGAAGCACCGATTTAAAAAAAATCTTTGTAGTTATTTTTAGTAGGTAACACAAGTTAATTTATGTCTTTATACCATCCAATCAAATGGAAACAACCAACCAACCAAGAATTTCTCAACAAGGAGGTAAAAACCTTTTGCTAGGCAGACTATAAGTTAAATTTTCTTTAAACGTTATGATTTTATAAACTGCTGTCAAGTTAAAATTTACTTGCACAGCTCTGGATAACCTTTCTTCACAATTTAATACACTTTTTGAAGTATTTTGAGAGTATTTGAGGTGTTTGGTGTTGCAGAAAAAGCATCAGCTAAGTTTGAATACAAAGTAAACGAACAGCAATCGAACTCGAGTCTTCTGATTTTCTCTCTGACACCTTGCCAAACCGTTAGAAGTAAACAAGCCAAGATGTAGCCCTTTTTTCAGTTGATTTCATCTAGTTGAATTCGCTACTAAATTCTACGGCAGAAAATGCGCATCGTGCCCCGATCAATAGTGCTCTGTTCACCCCGAGTCAACAAGTTCAAGTTATAACGTGTTCTAAAATTGATTAAAGTGAAAAATCAGAAAATTAATGATGGTAAAAATTGAGGAATTAGGTTAACTGCGTACATTATAGATCAAGTTGATTATTTATCAGAAGAGTTTATTTTCCGGTGCTCAAAAATTATAAAATTTTGGTCGCTTGGTTTGTTTTTTTTTTAATATTTCTGTAAAGATGAGAAGGAGATTTCTGTTTTGTTGAAAAATAATACTACATTGATTTACTTCATTTACTTGAGAAAATACATATTTCCTTAGAAAAAAAGTACATTTCCAAACAAACTACCTTTTTCCCAATCTTGAATGTACATATGTTTGGAAATTGATAGTCATATATATTTACAAAAGTTACAGAGCTTAATGAATTGTGTGCAACTCAATTTTCGATTCTTCATATACAATGGAAAAACGCACAAACATTGCATGTAATTTTTTAATTTTTACTTTGGTTGCCCTCGATTTTTAGCAATTTTATAAAGCCAAAAAATTATTTTTTCTGATAGAATTTGGAAAAACAATTTTTTATTAAAAATTATTATTCTTGTTCAAATAAACGTTAGAAACTTCGGTAACCTATAATTCAATTTGTTATTTTCGTAGTGTAATAGAATACACACTAGCTGACCAGATGGGCTTTCTTACACCTTCTAAAATACATGGAAATTTTACAAAAGAGATTCTTATTTTTAAAAATACTCTTATGAATTATAAATATTTTTTTTATAAATACTCCTTTCTGTTTTCAAAACCTGACCAAAAATTTGTTTTCAAATCATTGTTTGGCATCTACAATTAAGCCTCGTTAAGTTCCTAAACTCTTCTACAATAAATGTATTCCTTGTATAAAATTTCTCTTCAAAGCGAAATTAAGTTCGATTTTCTTTATCAGTTTCCAAGTCATTAAAATTAAATTTTGTGAATCCGCCTCTTTCATTATCAAGAGAACATTTCTCGGATCCCAATTTCTTCCATGCAAAAATTCCCCATCATTTTTCAAGTTATTAAATAAAAATATGGGTGCACCCCTCCCTCTTTTCTAGCCTTCCATTGAAAAGAAAGGAAAAATCTTGAGTTTTTATTTCCATGCACTTTCCTAAGACAAACTTCACCTTATTTGGTTCAAATGATATCGAGTTATGCAGGAAACTGTATGAGAGCCCCCACAGGAGGGTTCCTGAATAAGCATAGAAACATGTCTCGATCCCAAAAAGAAGGAGGGTTTTAAAAAAAGCATAAACACATTTCTCGTAATCAATACCCTCACATGCCAAATTGGTTCCATTTGCTCGATTAGTTCTCCTAGTATGCAAAAAATGTAAGACAACCCTCTCCTCTTTTCCTTTCTCCCCCTGGAAGGAAGTTGGAGTACAAAAAATCAATTCAAACATTTCCGTACCCTTATACCTTCCCATGTCAAATTTTGATCCATTCGCTTGATTAGTTCTTGAGTTAGTTTGTTATGTAAAAAATTGTAAAGCCTACTTCAACACTTCTTATCTTCTTTCTGAAAGAAGAGAGGATTCTTAAATACTCATAGAATTATTCTTCGTACCCGAATCCTCGCCATGCCAATTTTGATATATTTTTCTTAGTCGGTTCTCAAGTTAGGCAAACATTTGTTAAATGTTTGCAAGACCCTCTTCCTGTGAGGAAGAGGGGTCTCAAACCATAATGGGAACTTTCCCCGATCCCCAATATCCACACCAATATCCATTTTTCACGTAAATCGGCTCAGTAGTTTCCGAGTCAATAGCGAACAGACACACAGACAGACGAACGGACAAAAAGACAGAAATCCATCTTTATTATTTAAACAAACGAGATTTTTCATGTAAAATAAGATTTTGTTACGTAATATAGATTCTACGCGTGCTTTGTAGTAAACGCAGTGTTTCAAGAACGCCTTGGTAGTAAGTAAGTTACTTACAAATAACTGACGCATGAATTTCACGTAAATTCTAAGCGAATGACTCACAATCCATTTTGTCGCATCATACAAAAATTCTTATAAGGAAGGGGAGTTGGCATCAGTCAGCTGGTTTTGTTTGCTGCTGTTAAGATTTTTGAGGTCGCAGTGCCTGTTTGGATGTTAAAAGTTTAAAATGAATCCGAATATAGCGCGGGAGAAAAATATTAATTTTTCCACCTGGGGATTTTTTTTTTATTATCTGACAATTTGCGCCGGGGGGTTTTCGGATTTTCTCCAAAATTTAAAATTTTGTTCGTTTCAGCACCATAAAAAACATGTAATTTTGCAGATTTCTGAGACTTTTATTTTTCGAGTTAGGTAACGTTTAAGTTTTTTTGAAAAAAAAAATTACCCTCTTTTCAAATGCCCATAACTTTGTCAATTTTCATCGTAGAATATAAAATAGCTAATCAAAACGCATTAAATTTTACCAGCTATCCAAATAAAATATAAATGAAAAATTATATAGTGATTCTCGGTATAAAATAAAGTAAATATGTTAAAAACAACGCCCAAAAGTACCGTCTGCACCACCAAATTCTTTAAAACATATTTCATTTTATAGTCCTATCAATTTCACAACTTTCATCTGAAGACACCAAAGTGGGCCAAAAACTCCTTCAAGAGTTATTGTTAGGTTTGAGGGAAGTGAGAAGTCACCAAATCACGACAGCAGACACAATTTGTGTTGATCAGCTTCGAGCTGCAATTTTTAGATTTATTAGAAAATGCCATTCCAATTCTGATTAAATTGTCTTACAAATTTTGGTGCAACCTAGAATTTC
The DNA here is from genome assembly GCF_029784155.1 of Uranotaenia lowii. Taxonomy (NCBI): domain Eukaryota; kingdom Metazoa; phylum Arthropoda; class Insecta; order Diptera; family Culicidae; genus Uranotaenia; species Uranotaenia lowii. The sequence goes on from NC_073692.1 coordinate 22,608,723, forward strand.
ACGGAAGGTGAGTCGGCTATTTCCACGCGGTAGTCTTTGCCTATGTAACAATTAACTGTTAGCGAGATACAATTAGTAATAATGCTAATTACTTACAATATAAATACCTATATGGTATCGAGGTAAATATGAGCAAAGTTTAAACTGCAGTTGAGAGATATAGTAAAGGAATTACTGAACTTAAGGAGCGTGAAATAAATTTCAAGTTGGAATGAATCAGCACTTTCAATATAGTGACATTTCTTCACTGGTGACAGTTCCTCTAGCGTACGTCAATTCTGTCAGTCGGTGAAGCGTTGCGTAGAGCAGTGTCGCTGCGACGAGGGACCCCGTCGTCACATCCCCCCGCCCGTGAACCTTGGTACAAATCTGGAACAACTGCTTGAGGTTCACACCTTCCGACGACGTCTAACACAGCCAGTTTCGAGGCTGCCTTCCTAGCGGTACCCGAAGTCGTTCTAACTACGACCTCTCTAGTTCTACCATCGCGTCCAGGAAATACTTGCTCCACTCTACCTCGAATCCACCGGTTCCTAATCGTACCGTCAGGCATCATGACCAGATCACCGACTTCCAGATCTTTAGTTTCTTCAAACCATTTTGTTCTACGTGAGATCATGGGCAAATATTCCTTCAGCCACCTCGCCCAGAATTGGTCAGTTATATATTGCGCCAGTTTCCAGCTGCTGCGGAGTGTAGTTCGGCAGTCCACAGGCTCCGTTGGTAGAATCTTTGCTCCAGTTGAACTGCCCAATATAAAATGGTTTGGGGTCAACGCTTCTTGGTCGGCCGACTCCAACGGAATGTAGGTGAGCGGTCGACTATTAACCATTGCTTCCGCTTCGTAGAGGATGGTTTCTAAAGTTTCGTCGTCCGGTTTACGAGATGCTTCCAAAATAGCTCTGCTCGCCACTTTGACTGAGCGAACCAGCCTCTCCCACGCTCCGCCCATGTGCGGAGTGGCAGGTGGGATAAACTTCCAGCTGGTTTCGGCGCTGGTGAACGTGAGAGCCAGGGCGTTGGTCTTAGCGGCGATCTCCTCTTTCAGAATGTTGCTGGCACCTTGGAAGCAAGTAGCATTGTCTGTCCAGAACTCCTTTGGCGGACCACGACGCGCAACGAAACGGCGAACTGCCATTATACAGGATTCCGTGCTAAGCGAATGAACCACCTCTAAATGTACAGCACGGATAGTCAGACACGTGAAGAGGGCTACCCAGCGTTTTTCATTGTGTCTGCCTACCTTTACGAAAACTGGCCCGAAATAGTCCAAGCCTACCGATGTGAAAGGGCGCACGAATGCAGTCAGTCGGAACTTCGGGAGTGGAGCCATTACCGGTGGTCTTGGTTGGGCCTTCATCACCTGACACCAGGAGCACCTCTGCGCCACCTTGTAGACGAGGGACCTCAGCTTGGGAATCTCGAAACGTTGACGGATCTCGTTAACAATGGTTTCCCGATTTGCGTGTCGGAAGCGACGATGATACCTGTCAACGATCAGAAATGTAATATTGTTCTTTCTGGGGAGAATCGTTGGAAACTTAGCTTCTGTCGGTGCAAATGGTGCAGCACCGATACGGCCGCGCATTCGCAAAACGCCATTCTCATCCAGGAACGGCCAATACTTGTAGATGGTGCTAGACTTTTTGACGACACTGTGACGACCTTCAGGGGGGCCTTGTGTTTCGGAAAGCAGCGCAATCTCCTCGGGATACCATTCTGCTTGAGCGATTTTCCAAAGCAGGCGTTCAGCACGTTCGAGCTCGTTCTGGGTGAGTAATCCGAGCTCCAGTGGTTCGCCGGCAAAGTTTCGTTGGAAGTTGTCAATATAGCGAAGCGTAAAAGCCGTGGTTCGGAGCAATTTAGTCCAGGAACCGAAGCGAGTTGTGTCGATGATAGCAGGGTTAGGAGAGAAGTGTCCAAGATTTAAGTGCACCGATCGAAGGTCTTCAGTTGTTGTCTGAACAGTCCGCTCCTTCGGCCATCGTTGTTCGGGTTCGTAGAGGAATTCTGGTGCCTGGAACCATGGATTCTGCATCGATAGTTGTGGTCCTTCTTTCCACTTAGTTGCTTGATCGGCCACATTCATTTTTGATGGAACCCATCTCCAGTCTCTGGGATCGGTTGCCATTAGAATTTCACCGACCCTTACGGAAACAAATTGGTGGTATTTTCGGTGATCTTTTGAACGAATCCACGCTAAACAGACTCCTGCGTCGCTCCACATGTATCGGTGGTTTATGCGAAAGGTGTGTTGGCTAGAAATCGAATTTAGAAGACGTGTTCCTAGAACGGCTGATTTTAGTTCGAGTCGGGGAATTGATACTGTTTTGAGCGGAGCAACTTTTGTTTTGGATCCAACAAATGCAACTTGAGCCACTCCATTCACCTCCAAGCGAAAGTAGGCCACGCTGGAGAAAGCGGCCTCACTCGCGTCAACGAAAACGTGTATTTGCAAGTTCTCGAGATTCTCTGGGAATGAGGACGGAAAGTAACATCGGGGAATGCGAACTTTGTCCAAGTCTGGGAATAGATTCGTCCATTCCCGCCATCGCACGTTAAGATCTTGCGGAATATTTTCGTCCCACTGTGTTCCTCGGGCCCAGATATCCTGCATGAGGATTTTTCCATGCACTAAAAAGAACGAGATGAAACCGAGGGGGTCAAACAGGCTCATTACTATCTTGAGGACCTCGCGTTTTGTAGGAATGTGCTGCTCGTTCATGATTTGTTCTAGATCATCTCTAAGTGCAAATGAATAAGTGAACACGTCGTCTTTCGGCAGCCACTTGATTCCCAGCACCGATTCTGATTTCTCCCCTCGCTCCAGGGTTAGAACTTTGTCTTCGATCTCTGCAAATTCTGCGATTCCTCGCAAAACTTCCGCTTCGTTGGACAAGAAGCGTCGTAGCGTGAAACCGCCCTTTGAATACACCAGCTTTATTTCGTTAACGACATCCACCGCTTCGTCGATTGTCCTGAAACTACCCAAGTAGTCATCTACGTAGGTGTTGTTTGCTATGGCTACAGCTGCTCGAGGATACTCTGAAGCGAACTCTTGTGCGTTGAGGTTCTTAATAAATTGGGCTGAAGACGGGGAACATGTAGACCCAAATGTGGCCACATCCATGATGTAGACCTTCGGCTTCGCTGTTGGATGCTCACGGAAGAGGAATCGTTGAGATTGGCAATCGGGAAACCGAATCTTGATTTGATGAAACATTTCCATCAAATCACCGCACACTGCTACTGGGAACTGGCGGAACTGGTAAAGAACTTGGAGAAGAGGGGTTAAGAGGTCTGGCCCCTTCAGAAGGTTCGAGTTGAAAGATACCCCACCGACCTTGGCTGCGGCGTCCCAGATCAATCTGATCTTACCCGGTTTCTTAGCACTGGTCACGACGCCAAGAGGAAGATACCACACACGTTCTTGCGCAACAGACGTCAGCTCTTCCAGTGTGGCTTGATGCGCATATCCCTTACGTATGTAGTCTGCTATCAGCTCACGAACTTGCGCCCCCAATTGTGGGTCCCGTGAAAACCTCCGTTCTAAACACTCTTCTCTGCGGGAAGCCATGGGGTAGCTGTCAGGAAAGTTAAGGTCGTCCGTCTTCCAGAGAAGCCCAGTCTCGAATCCTATGCCGCATTCCGATCGTCGGGTCGTTTCCTGCAGGAGTTTCCTAGCCCGTTTGTCGTCCTCGGTGTCCAGAATACTGTGAGGAATTGTGACACCTGCACTCTCTAGTTCGAAGTAGTCACGCAGTTGGTCGTTCATTTCCTGATCTGGATCGGATATCGCCCCAAGGTGTAGATTAATAACTGCAGGTGAGGTTGGACTTCCATAAACACATCCGTAGACACCCCAACCTAATCTGCACTTCGCGCCGATCGGATCTTTCGGGCCGCCTTCGCGGAGCTTCAGTGGCACACAAAGTCGCAGGTTGTCGAGGCCTATCAGCAATTGCGGCTGCACCAGTTCAAAGTCCTCTATCGGAAGGCCACGTAGGTGAGGAAAGCGGCGTGACAGCTCCCGATACTTTAAAGTTTGCGAGGGGATCATTAGACGGCGAACAGTGTGAACATGGTTCAAATGGTACTGGTGTGTAGATTTTTTCCCGGAAATATTCAGCTCCACTAGCTGCGACTGCTGTTCCTCCCGGGTTACATTCCCGGTCCACCTCAGAGTAAGCGGCTGGTTAGGACCATACACGTCGATTTGATTGGCTACGGATTCTTCCAAGAGGGTGTAAGAAGAGCCCTCATCGATGAAGGCGAAGATAAGTTGAGAGCGACTCTTTCCGTAGAGAACAACCGGAATCACTCTGAAAAGTGCCCAGCTTAATTCTTCCGAAGACACGTGACTGGCAGAAAAACTGACATTCTGGTTGACGCTGTCAGAAGAATGCAGAAGTGTGTGGTGTTTATGACGGCAACCCTGAATTCCGCATCCTGTCCAGGACCGGCAAGGCCACTTTCCGTGACTGTTCAGGCATGTTCGGCAGAGTTTTTTCAGCTGGACTAACTTCAAGCGCTCGTCCACGTTGGCTGCGTTGAATTGTGCGCACTCAGCAACCCGATGTCCCTCTCGTCCGCAACAGAAACAAGGTTTACCTTGTTGGCGATTGAACGTTACACCAGTTTCGTCCCGATCCATTTCTGGTGCGTGGGTGAGAAATAATCCTGTTCCTTTCGGCTTACGCTTGTCGGAGTCCGGTTGAATATTACCGAAGGTCGGAGCTTTGAAGGAGACTCTACTGGCCATGGTCATCAACGTGGACATAAACAGACCAAACGTTTCTAGCGTAACAGAGTGCTGCTGACTTTCGAAGGCGGCCCACTCCATTTGCCATGGAACCGGAAGCTTTTCGACAAGCTCCTGCATGAGCATCGGATTCACGAGGTAGTCTCTCTGCTCGCCAGCAATCAGTGAGCCGATGAAATTTTGCACTGCTAGGGCAAACTGCATAAGGGTATCTAGGCGCTCTATTTTCGGTGCTGGAACTTGTCGGATTTTACCCAAAAGTGATTTTATCACGAGCTCAGGCCGACCGAATAGCGTTCGTAGGGTGGATATCACAAGAGGCACGTCCGAGGGAAGATAAAGTCGGCTTTTTACGGACTCGTAAGCTGAGCCACGTAAGCATTTTTGCAGCCGAAGCATATTTTCTGTGTCCGTGAACCCGCAGTCATAAGTCGACTGTTCAAAATGGCTGATAAAGATTGGCCACTCTTCCGGGTTCCCGTCAAAGGTAGGATGATCTTTTCCCAAAACCTGGCGCGCGGCTATCTGTTCCTGGGAAAGTCTGGTGCGCTGAGCCACCGGTTGATTTTCGACGACTGAAGTTTGGAGTTTCGAGTTCAGTAGGTGGGTTCTTAAGAAGGAATTGTCCGTGGGAATAGGAAGCCTGGGGCAAGCTGATATCGCTGAGCGATGGGCTGCGGATATGGGAGAGACCTGGAGGCCAATATCCGAATTAGATTCTGATTCTGATTTGTCCAACCAGCTCTGAACTTTCGACCTTGAATCGCGGCCGTAACTAGCCACGGACCCCAATGCTGAGCCAGCATGGCTGCTGGCAGCGAGTGCCTTGACGATTTGGTTCCGTTTGTCGAGAGATTCCCTCCTAAGCCTGTGTTCCAACTTCTTCATCTCCGCTTCTTCCTGCAGCTGTTTTACTCGGATGGCTTTCTCTTCTTCCGCTAGCTTCTTCTTTACCTGCAACTGGCGCTCGGATTCCTCCCGCTCACGCTTCTTTTGCTCCCTTTTATCCGCCAATTCCTGCTCCTGAATCCGTTGTTCGTCTTCGACCATTTTCAGCTGCTGTGCCATGATTGCGGCCCGAGTACTGGACGAAACACTTTCGGGAATATCCGTTAGCGGTGTCTTTCGGCGGGTTCCTTGACCAGACTTACCAGTCTTCGATTTGGATCGATTCTTTTCTGCGGGTTTGTCGGAAGTGGTTTGGCTAGCGGCGCACCCCTTACAAACGTACTTTACAGCCGGATCTTTAACCCCGGAATCCACTCCTGCGCATCCGAAGTGCTCCCACAATTTACATATGCAGCATTGCACCATCTCGTCTTCGGCTGAGTTGGGTCGATCGCACGACTGGCAGTCGAAGGTTGTGGTATTAGCACGATCGTTCATCGTTCCGTAACCTCAAACAAAATTTCTCGAAGTTTGTTAGGTTTGAGGGAAGTGAGAAGTCACCAAATCACGACAGCAGACACAATTTGTGTTGATCAGCTTCGAGCTGCAATTTTTAGATTTATTAGAAAATGCCATTCCAATTCTGATTAAATTGTCTTACAAATTTTGGTGCAACCTAGAATTTCACGGAAGGTGAGTCGGCTATTTCCACGCGGTAGTCTTTGCCTATGTAACAATTAACTGTTAGCGAGATACAATTAGTAATAATGCTAATTACTTACAATATAAATACCTATATGGTATCGAGGTAAATATGAGCAAAGTTTAAACTGCAGTTGAGAGATATAGTAAAGGAATTACTGAACTTAAGGAGCGTGAAATAAATTTCAAGTTGGAATGAATCAGCACTTTCAATATAGTGACATTTCTTCACTGGTGACAGTTCCTCTAGCGTACGTCAATTCTGTCAGTCGGTGAAGCGTTGCGTAGAGCAGTGTCGCTGCGACGAGGGACCCCGTCGTCACAGTTATGAAAGAAACAGTGACAATAAATCTCTTTTTAATGTCAAAAACTAAGAATTTTCGAACAACTGCACTGACATATAGGGACTTCTTCTTCTATCGTACGCAAGTGCACCGGGGGTTAAAAATCTGCAAAAAATACCATTTTATAGTCGAATTAGTTTTACAACTTCCATCTGAAGACACTAAAATGAGCCTATCACTCCTTCAAGAGTTATGGAAGAAATAAGGACCATAATGTATTCTTGCGCCCGCGTCAGGGAATAACGATTCTCGCACAGTCACGCGCTTATACGCAGAACACCATTTACACAAACGTTCATTCATAAGCATACCCTAGAAACGATTATCTGTATTTATTGATTGTTCTTTGATCTAATTTTTTCAAAAGAGTGTTACTACACCGTCGTTTATTGTAAAACATAGCATCGAATATATGATATGAGAAACACTGATAGCCAGAATATAAACCGCAAAACCATTGTACCACTGAAATCATCGCACAAGCTGGTGCCGCTCTCTCGCAAATGCACCACTCTCAGCACCTCAACTGTCATAACCAGTTCCGCAAAGAACGTCCAAGTAGGCAAAGCCTCAATTTACGGTCGACGAAATAAGTAGCCCAAAAAGCGATTATAATCTTGAAGCCACGCGATTTAGGATCCAGGTAACACACACTGTAAGTAGAGACTGGCGTAACATCAAATCCATCGTTACAAGTTAGGAATATGTACTATGTTACAGGAGCATTCATCAGGCACGAGATTGCAAGGTCGCTACATAGCGAGACAAGCCGATAGTCACGCTACACATGGCTGATTTCTCGACCTAAAACACCTATTGAAGTTCAATAACATCACCAAGAGAGGCTAGCCTTGCTTGTATGGATGCCAACAAGGGCTTACAAGCATAGGAATCAACGTTGCAACTCGAGAAGCATATGCTTACTAGCAAAAGAACCACATAAGGAAACTATCGAACATCAGGTAAAATCTAACCGGTATAAAATTATCATCTTCACTCATGTGTGTACATTCATTAGTTGACGCCATCACTACGGTCACTCAAGACATTTCGGTCGCTCTATCTAACGGGAAGATTCGCGCATAAGGCCATTAAGCGGCAGTCCAGTTTCGTTCGCATCGAGGTGCAACATTGGTACTGTACGAAAATCAAGAAGGTCCTCGTCAACGACGCAGGTATGCGACGAACCATAAGCCAAAATTCAAGCGTACTAACGATAACTTTCAGGACCTTTAAAATAAGGCCCGATTTTCGCAGGGACACAAAACGACATCATTGCATGAAACCAACATAACTCAGCTGATTGCCAAATTGCATCATCCAGTCTCTGTGGGAGAGAATAACGCCTACCAGCGCACCCGACTTGCGGATAGAGAGGAGAGCCAAATATCATCCAGCAGCAACAGCCGACCGCTTCTTCTGTGAAGGAATTTATGAAGCCCCATCTTTGCATGATTGCATGTTAGTGGAAGGAGAAAGAGAGTCACGTACGCATGATCTGACTCTGAGCATGGGCGATGCTGTGGCGGAGATAGTGAGTGCTAGTGTTAGTGCGAAGAGAGCGCAAAGCGAAGATTGTGCATTTTTAATGCTTGTGAAAGGAGTGCATGCAGAGGTTGCAGTATACGATTCCGGGGCCCCGTCGACGTTCGAGAGCAGCTGATCAATTTGTTTGTAGCGGTACCAGGTTTGGCTAGATTTAAGCATATCCAAATGGCATTGGGCCAACACAGTTTTTCATCATAAAATATTAATTGTCGAGCTTTAAAAAGAAATAAGAAAGCTTATAGCAAATTACACTAAAATCATTGAGCTTAATTTTTGCGCAAGATAAAACGTTTCTAGTCGCTGACTGAACTTCAGGCTTTCAGCCTTCGAGATATAAATCGTTATTTGAGCTGAGTCAATTGCGTGTCGAGTCTTATTACTCCGGGTTAGTCAAATTAGTTACAAGAGAAGATAAATAACTTGTCGATAAAATAATATCTACAGAACCTTTCATAATTGTATAGAAATTGGAAGCACGCGCACTGTCACTTTGACTATAAACTTGCATAACTTTTTACTCTGATGATATTTTTTGATGAAATTTTCTGCGTAAGATAGATCAACTATCACAATATCATATCACAAATTTTGAGCGTTCTGAAGATTGTGTGGCCAGAGATACAGTGATCCTACAAAAATCGGACTTTTTGGGCTGTTACCATTCAAACTGCAATATCTAAGAAAATATGCAACGTTTTTTTATTGAAATTTTGCAGCGTGATTGTTGAAATATAGAGTTAACATGTCTGAAGTTTTTGAAAAATTCTATCGATGAGATCAAAAGTTATGCGATGTACAATATTTCAGGCATGAACCTTAAAATGCGATTTTTATAGAATTTTCTAGATTAATATAAAATAGTATCTTTGAAATCTGTTTCGATGGTTTTTAATTTGTTGATAATTTTTCAGGCAAGGTGACCGTTATTTAAAAGAGAGCTAGAAAGTGTGATCTGGGCCGAATTCATGACCCCGCAGGGACACCTGGTAGGCTCCAAGTGAGTGTAACACCACGACCCAAAGAATATGAATGGATAGAAGGTTAAAGTTCAAGTGATTGATTCAGAGATGGTGATTAATGTAGTGGTAGTGATTGATTATGAAATAATATCAAATTTATGTTTTCTTTTTAGGTGATTTTCACCAAGCATCAATTCCGCGTTTAAATAATCATCTCGTAGCATTTACGTGAAAATCAATGAAAATATCGTAAAGTAATGTTGGAAAAGCTACACAATCATCAAAAACTTTCAGGTTTCAGTAAAACATGTTGTTTCCGTGTATTTTTCACTGTAAAGGGTGATACGGTCAAAATTTGGTCAAGGGAAAACGCGTATAAATCGGTGAAATCGTTTATTTAAAAATCAAATTAAATTTCTTTTTCAAGTTTAATTAGTATAAAATTCAAGAAAAATATTCAGTTGGGCTACCGCTTTTCCAAATCCCAATTGCCGGGCCTTACGCTTAACCCCTGCCATCAGATTTTGTACAGCCACCTTGTCCACCTTCTTCACCGCAGAAGACCAGTTTGCCTTGGACTGCTGCTCGTCCTTAGCGGTTTTTTGGCCTTCTTTAGGTTCCGCTTGACAATAGCCCAGTATTCTCAATTGGGCGGAGCTCTGGCGTGTTGGGAGGGTTCTTGTCCTTGGGAACCACCTGCACGTTGTTGGCGGCGTACCACTCCATGGTCTTTACCGTAATGGCAAGATGCCAAATCCGGCCAAAACAATGCGGAACAACCGCGTTTCTTCAGGAAAGGCAGCAGACGTTTATTCAAACACTCTTTCACGTAAATTTCTTGGTTGATAGTCTCGGAAGCTATTAAAATGCTGCTTTTCAAGCCACAGGTACAGATGGCTTGCCAAACCAGATATTTCTTCGCGAACTAAGACAGTTTCATGTGCTTAAAATATCTGCTATCTTTCCCCTTCCTTTTGCCGTATAAAACTCCTGTCCCGGAAGCTTCTTGTAGTCGGCTTTGACGTAGGTTTCGTCGTCCATTGCCACGCAGTCAAACTTCGTCAGCATCGTCGTGTACAGCCTCCGGGATCGCGCTTTGGCCATCGTATTTCGTTTATCATCGTGATTTGGAGTCACTACCTTCTTGTAAGTCGATAGTCCGGCTCGTTCGGTTGTAGACGACCCAGCTTATTTGCGGCATCTCGGAGAAAGAGGTTAGGGTTTCGCTTGAAAATTCCGGCAACTCTCTTTGTCGTCTCAGCGGCTTCCGGTTTTCGATTTCCCCCGATTCAGACTTCCTGGCTGTCGACAAACGTTCCCCAAACACTTTAATTACATTTGTAACGGTTGATTTGGCAACTTTTAGCGAGTTTGCCAGCTTTGCGTGCGAGTATTTAGCTCGGATTTTCGCGATGCGCGAGCAAAATTTTGATACGCTGCTCTTCTTTCTTGGACGGCATGTTGACAACTGAAGAGTGAATTCCAAAATCAAAATAGGAGCAGCTTCCCGGATTTCATTCGGGTTCATTCAGATTAGCCCTAGAAATGATAAAGGGACTGATGTCCGGCAGCCATTGGTGACTTTTAAAAAACAGAGAGACCCCTACTTGAAAACGATCTTATAATCCTTCATCTGGTAACATCCTCTGTATTGACTCAAAACATAAGGGACGTTAAGATGGAAGAAATAGAAGATCTCTAATGCCAACTATCTTATTTTTAGTAAAATCATACTTGATGTGTTTGTCACAACCCAAAAAAATCAGATCCATGAGTCTATAGGTCGACTGTAGATACACAGAAAAATTTTTTGACTATTATTACGTGTCACTGAAAACTGCAACCTTTAAAATAAATCACCTGTAATTAACAAAACCTGTAATTTTAAATTGTTTTCCTTAACGAAGATTCATTTATTATTACAGCAAATGTCCTGTAAAAACACTCCTGTACACCAAAAATTAAATGTCACGTTTTAGACCTGTAAAATTACGGTAAATGTCCTGCTCCTTTTTGTTACAGGACATTTGTGTAATTTTACAGCAAATATTTTTTGCTGTGTACTAAGAAGCCCTATGCTATAAAGTCCACCTGAAGTCTTTGCCCACCCTTTCCATCTGGACCTGCAACTAAGGCTATACCCGTGATGTGAGACCAAATCTGCGCTTCTGCACTTATCGGTTTTCTCGATTTGAAGTCAAACACTAACATATATACACCGCCTTTTATCAAGTTTCAAAACAAAAAAGCTCTCCTCTAACGACTTGAGGTCTTGGCTCCGCTTGTGTTGGATCGAGGCGAAACAATACCATACGTGAAATGGTACCATGCGGAGAGGCAACACGTGAAACGAAACTACATCGACCCGAGTGACTCATCCGCCAGCGACCTGGTTTAGGAAGTCACTCTACTGAGAGTATTCCGCGACATAAGCGGCGCATTCAACTTAGATATTCCACGGTAGTAGAGGTATTCAACACTTCGTTCGCGACGCACCTAACAGCTCGGCATACGCATAAGGTAGAGTCTCACCTTTGTATGTTGTACTGCTAGGTTCGGACGCACTCGACTCGAAAGCCCCCCGCCGAAAAGGAGGGCCCCCAGCAGCCTGGTCTTCCTCCTTCCTTTGGCTGGAAACTTTTGGACATGTAACCGTAGGCTTTGTTTCCGCCATGTGCCGAATCGAGAGCAGCTTATTCTAGACTCGCACCTGTAACAATCTCAGCACACGTTCGTTTCTTTAACGCTCACGCACGACTCAGATAAATCTCGACGATTAGGTCGTCCTACCTGACTCAATGGTCCCAAATACCCGACGACGACAGGACGCAACTCTACCCGAACATATTCCGCGGCATGAATACTCTTTCCCCTACGAATTCGACTGCAGAGAAAGTATTTATTGTCTTATTACCGCAGCTTCCGTCGCAGGAAGTGTGTTCTACTTGGATACCCAGCGACGGTTACGTGGGAGATATCCTACACAACGTATGCAGCGTATCTGGCAGGTCAGCAAAAATGGCCGTCTCCTAGCTTGGGCACTTGTCAAAATAAATCTTTCCTTTGAGGCTAATGAGTTTTTTTTTTCATTTCAAGTTTTCGTTCTCTATTGTTATAATTTTTCTTTTAATTTTTATGAGTTATCAATCAATAAAATAGAAAATCGGTTTCATAAACCGAATGATTTTGGCCGTTCAAAATAAAGGAGTGTTTCCATAAAGTATTTTTTCGACAAACGGCATCAGCTAAGCCATTTACCCGGGGTTTATTATCAGATAAGCTCTGTGACAGCAATAGCTAGGACGAGCTAGAAGGAAGAAGGGAAAAAAACATAAACAGTACGCCAACAAACTTTGAAGGCCTCCCTTCAAATCGAACCCACAGGCACGATGCATAGGCAAAGTTTCATTCAAAACTTTTTGTCACCGGACCCTTCTCCCAAGTTTTGACGTATGTCAAATTCGGAAAGATAATTTCTGCCACACCGTTTTCCCACCTTCGTCATATTTAGTATACTTTTTTTTCAATGATGGTTAAAAGCAACGAGGTTGCTATTGTTTCGCGGGTTATTGGGTTTTTTAGTCCGTTTCATTATCGTAGAAAATTGTTTATTTCTATAAATTAGTCAAACGTGCTCCGTAAGTTTGACAGTAGGTAAACAGATAATCGAAGATAAACTTATTGGAAGGCCTCGGGAATAATTCACCGGGAAAATTGGTAGGTAGGTACCGATCCAAAAAAAAAAAAAAGATCACATCACGAAAAACAAAACCCGTGAATCTCCCAAAGGAGACGGGAGAGGTGTACACAGAGATATCATTTCCACTGCTGTAAGACAGAACAACAACAATATCGAATAGACAGTAACAAAATAACAGAAAGGTTTTCGGGAGGGAAAAGGTTATGGGGAAATTTTCCCTCTGACAGATATCGTTATCCCATCCAGTAGAAGCGTTTACCTTTCCATCAGCATACGACGTCAGAGTTTTTTTTCCTTCCTTGTTATTTCTCGGCTAGCCCGTTGACAGAGTCCCCAAAGAACAACGGATCCACATCAGTCAGTTGTCTTGGAACCGCCACAGCTTCCTTGAGACTAGTATGGGAAAGTGTGGGTGTTGAGAGGGAGATGTGAGGGCGAGCTGCAACCGATTGAGTGTTGACAATTTCAATAATCCTCGTTCCTTTTGTGGTTCTTTGGCGTTGGGTTGAGTTAGGTTATTTTTTCGTTGTCTCTCTGTTTGTGTTGTTGTTCTTTTTATTTTTTTATCGTTTCGGGACCAGGAGGATATACACACGCATACAGTGATGAATAATTCAACACACTTCCTCCGAGAAAGCACAACTTCTTCGTGGCCAACACTCTTCGAAGATTCACTACCCGGGGAAGAAATTTCTTACTTCGATTGACGATGATCTTTTGTGAGCTTTTTTTATTTTCAAGGGAACGCTCTGACTTGTGGGGATCTATCGATTCTTGGGGAGTATTGAGGTGGTTAGGGCGTTTGAGGGGCAAATTGATTAGGGATCAGGTGTGTACACTTTTCACGGGACATAACTGTGCCTTTTTGCGAGGGACTGCCTCAAAAGTGAAAAATAAACACTCTCGTTTCGCACAACAGCAAATTCAATTACGATCGGGTCGTTTCAAACTTTTCTATAGTGATGATTTTATGCACCGAGGGGACTTTTTCCCCCACTTGAAAGAAACACACAATAAACACTCGGCCTCTCAGGGATGCCTTTTTTCACTGGCTAGGCCGTAAGAGGGTGGTTGACAGATTGTAACAGTGGGCAATTATCCCAATTAGCACCTTTTCCACGGGAGGAAAACCACAGCCTCGTCGCTGAGAGGCGGGGGAGTCAATCACACAGAAATGCGGTTTGGCGAATTCCTCTCAACAGTTCGACTTATGTAATCTAGCTAGAGGTAATCACTCGCGGTTTAGCGGAGCTTATCATTTTTCTTCACTATGATTAGAGTACGATTTCCTGATGAAAACTTCAAATAATCCTAGAGTTATTTGCAGGTTCTATTACTTCGATTCCATCATCCTGGCTAGGAATCGCTCACTCACTCACACAATCGAAACAGACTCGCACGAGAGCACTCCCGATTGAGCTCCACTGCCAATAAACTCTGCGAGAGCCAAGAGAATTGTGCTACACGCGATACCAGTCGGAAAAATAGAGCATCAATTCGATATGCACACACACTTTTCATCCGTCTGCATTTCCCAGAATAGGGGAAAAACATATAGATAAACTTTCTATTTTTACTTTCACCCCTTTCGGGTGTCGGCTGCCCCAGCAATTTGTTGGCCTCAATTTATGGTCACCCCCATTGGAATCGCTCCAAAAAATCACTCTGCCAAGAACACACAACAAGTGCTGGACTTCAACAATCCAGCATCCAACACAAGAGCTTTCCTACTGAGGAAGCTGCGAAAAATTTCCCGATCGTCTCGGGTACGTGTTTACGGCACGCGGTGACGTCACTCACTGGCACTGACTTCTGAAAACTGGACTGAGCCCATCACGAAAGCAGCCAACTAGCAGCAGCAGCATCTCACCGACTGCTACCAGATGAAACTAGTTGGGTAGTTATTCTTTCACACCACAAACTATCCACCAGCAGGCTCACCAGGATGCTCCGGAGTTCTGTGGTCACACACAGCTTCTCGGGGCCGAACTACACTTGCCGATTGTTGTGGTGAATGCTTGCCGCTTTCCGAAGCACAAAAAGGAGCCTCCAATGAATCAGCCCCAACGACAAGCCACAGACAACGAAGAAGACCATAAAACGGGAGTCCTCGCCCTTCAAACAAAATATGCACTGCGGTCAGGATGCTGCTGCTCCCAGAAACAAAACCGAACCTCCGCACATATGGTTATTATCTGACGGCGGCGGCGGAGGCGACTACGGCCAAACATCAAGAAGAGAACCAACTCTAGACGGATGCTGATACCGATACGGGTGTAGCAGCAGCGAGCACTTTAAACGTACATGGAGGAGGAAGCACCTCCACCTAAATAACTAACCCTTAAGCAAGCAAGCAAGCAAACAGCCAGAAACAAAAATCACAGAACCTACTCCTACAACCTACAACATCGCGGCGAGTGTCGCGGTTGTCAGTGGGAGCTGCGGATGTGCTTCCGCGCCGCTTTGATACACACGTGTGCGCTCCGAACTTCCGCTCCCGTGGCGGAGCGGGCGTCGCGGTTGTTGCACAGCAAAGAAAAGTTGCTCCCCAGAAAGCTCCCAACACCCTGAGCTCCAGAAATTTGCTAGTAAAAAGTATAGGTAGAAAGTGAGTTCGGTTCGTGTGAGGGTTGAGGTTCGAGGTGGTTTTTGTCGGTGCTGTTGTTTTTGTTATTAGCTCCAGCTTCAGCTTCAGCCATCGCACGGTATGACAGTCGGGGGAAGACACAAAAAAGAAGCTTCTCCCAGTGTGTATTGATGTGTGGGGTTTTCCCGTTTTATTTTCTTTTGCTTGCTTTCTCTTCCTATGTCCTGTTTTTGCTGGCTATATTGCTGCTACTGTTGTTGGTGGTAATCCATTATGCTCACCAGCTGAAACTGTTCGGTATGGAGACCAGTCAGTGGGGGCACTAGGGACAGGATAATAAATTTTGCGTTTTCCTTCTTCCCTAGAAAGATTCGTAGTTACACCGTAGTTTTCGAAAGAAGTTATAACGAGGTTATGCATTGATTCACTCGGACATTGATTTATGGATCATCCCACCATTCGTAGGGCGGTAAGAGTGTCCATTATCAGCATCTCCTATTCTTGTAAGAGAATATTTCGAAAAACCGAGAAATAAACGAGTGTGACGTAAAATTCCAATCTTCCTATAAAAAATGCCTCTCAATAAAGTGGTTGACGAACGCAAACTAACAAAAATATTGTTTGCAAATCTATAACTACCATGAGTAGGGTGTTCTTGAATTTGTTGTGAAAGTTTTGTTTTTTGGTATAAACGAAAGAAGAATTTTACAGATTTTCAAATTGGGGCTAATGGCCACCTTAAGTAAACGCTTATTTAACCATAGAGAACAGCTATAATATGTGAATTACATCATTGTTTTGTGTTCAGACACTCAAATAGTCTATTGCCTCAATGGATGAAACTTGAAAAAGTAGAAAAAAAACTGTAGGGACATAATGGGAACCCCCCTGGGGCAGTATGAGTAACATTTTTCGGGCCACGATGAGTGTTTTCTGTCGGGGAATCTAGCAGCGAATTCGACTCGATGAAGTCAACTGAATAATATAGCTGCAGCTTGACTTGTTTCATCTGACGATTTGGCCTATTAGTAAGGTGTCGGAAAGGTTATCAGTGGACTCGAGTTCGATTCTTGGTCAAGGGTTTTTTTTTCTTCATTTATCATTCATGATCGATACATTTTGCACTAAACGGTGAGGCGTAGATTCATCAAACAAAGCACTACTAAAATAATCTAGGTCTGTTTGTAGAATTAAAAGAATTAACACATGCTCATACATTCAGGCGCGGATCTAGAGGTTGCTCTTAGGGGGGGTGATTTAGTAAATTTAAAAAAAAAATGGCCAACATTTTTTGAGAGATTGGAAAAAATAAAACTGTGGCAGGAAAAATGTTGATGATAGAGATGAAGAGAATTCAGCAGCATGTGAATAATGTTAATCACAATTTTAAAAAAATTGTTCAAAGAATTCTGTTCATCTGTTTGTGGCTGGCTTAGTCTTAGGCTAAAGAAGACAAATGTTTTTTTTTGACTGGTATGAAGTTGAATTTACGTTTATTTATCTAGTTGGGGCTATGGAATGACCATTTGTTTATTTTTATCAGATTATAAATCCATTAGCAATTTAATTTTGAAAATCTTACTTTTTTTATTTTCAGTCAAAAATAAATCTGTTGGTATGATTTCAACTTACTCAAATGAGCATCGCTGGTTTTAAAGTTGTAGCTACGTCTTATTAATTTTGAAACTACCTGTTACAATACTTGGGTAAAAAAAAACCATTTAAACAAGTTTCAATTATATTTAATCGAAATATTTTCCCTTTGAGTACCAATTTTTATCCGTATGCTGCTTCATTACTTATCGAAGCTCGTCAATGTATTTAATAAATAATTTTACATATTTTTCTCTTGAAAGTCCATTAAAATATTAATTTCAAGACGTGAATCAAAAAACAATCTCAAACAAATAAACATTTAAAATACAAATAAGCAAGATTCTATACAAATAAAATATAGATTGCTAAGCATAATATTTTTTTTTTAAAGAGGTTTGCTGAATAGATTCGTTAATTTATATTTTATCGAACACTTACAGCGTTTTTTTTTCAGAGAGTTTTGAAAAACAAGTCAGTGACTAATAACAAGATATAAAAATTGAACAGTTTTATTAACAGCGTGGTTGACTACAAAGAGCGGACAGACTTTACAAAAAAAACCTTGCTCAGTTTGGAAAAAAACTAGCCAACTTTTGAATGTTTCCAAATGCATTGCACTTGCGTAACGTTTTTCTTTCTCAGCACTCAGCACTCAGCAAATTGTGGCGGAGGTACCCAGTGTCTAGTTAAAATATTAAGCTTTGTGATATCATCAATAGTTGAGTAAGAGTTTTTTGACAGTTCTTACGAACACTTGACTACGTATGCGGATAAGAAAAGGAAAAATAACGTCCAAAATTTAAGTTAACAAAACGTTGATGTCCGTTCAAGGACATGATCGCTTTTGAGGTTATTTTCCCACAGTTAAAAAGAGTGACTGAAAAGGTCAGAATTATGTCACGAATAATTCTAGCCGAAAATAGAACATATATTAAAAAATTTCATCTGTGAACCCAATAATTTTTTTTAAGAAAACCATCAAGTATGGTAAACATGCATAAATAAGAAATCATTTTATGATCAACTTGAAAATAAATGTTGGCTTCTTACAGGCCTTTCCAAGAAATCATTCAGAATTAGTCACTTTCAACCGACGTTTCTGGTACTGGCGCTTAAAACAACTCTGGATATCGCTTAATAAAGAAAACCAATCTGCTGTCATGCTCAATCAAATTCCTTAAAGAGTAAGGTTCAAGCTTTATTCCTTTTGCACGCTCGAAGCCAACACGAAGTTTTGCATGCGCAAACGCATACGCATAAATTCAAGCATATTTTTGAGCAGCTATTGGATTCTTATGCACGCGTAAAAATGGTAATGTCTATGTGAGGATATTTTGACACATGAAAAAGTTATATTTCATCTAAATTGAGTTAAAAATTTTGTGATCATTTTAATGATTATTAATTTTTTCCGCCTGGGGGGGGGTGATCACCCCCATAACCCCCCCCCCCCGTAGATCCGCGCATGCATACATTATGTTTCTGGTGTTTTGTTTGACGGATGATATTACTAGCCGTATGATGTAACAATCAAAAAAATCAATGATGAATGATAAATGAAAAAAAATTACCTTGACTAGGAATCGAACTCCAGTCTACTAATTGCCTCTCCGACACCTTACCAATAGGCCAAATCGTCAGATGAAACAAGTCAAGCTGTAGCTTTATTGTTCAGTTGACTTCATAGAGTTGAATTCGATGCTAGATTATACGGCAGAAAATGCTAATCTTGCCCTGATTAATAGTGCTCGCACCAGGTCAACAAATTTAGGTAAAAAGGCGTTTTAAAATTGGTTAAAGTGAAAAATCAAAAACATTATGATGGTGAAAATTTAGAAACAATGTGTAAATCATGTTGCAGTGCGTACATATCAGATCAAGATGATTTAAATATCATAAAAGCTTATTTGGTGGTGCTCAAAAATTATAATATTTTCGTCACTTGAGAACCTAGCTGATTATTATTTAATATTTCTGTAAAGATGAAAAGAATATTTCTTTTTGGGTGAAAAACAAATACTATAGGTAGTACGAAACAAATCCTAATGAAAATTTGTTTTAGAAAATACGTACTTATGTAGAAAAAAGGAGTGCTTATTATGCCCTGGGTGCTCGTTATGCTCTTATCTCCCCTACTCGGGTTATATTTGAAATTTTAAATGGAACAACGCGAAAATTTGATCGAAGAATGCCACTGTTTTTGGTTTCTTGAATATTTTGCTCTCAGGCAATGCAAATGAAATTACAATAGATATATGAAGCCTACTGAGAAATTTTCTGGCTACAAATTTGCCCAAGACGGCAAAGCGGTAGGGATAGCGAGAAATTAGTTATAACGTCTCAAACAGAGCATTCTATATCATGAAAAGATACTAGCAACACTGACAGATTTTCCGACCAATTCTTAAATATATTATTTCTACAAGAAAATAGTTGATTTTAAAGCATTGAAATGTTCCGATAAAATTATCGTTACTAAATTTTTTTATCATTTTTCAATGAATAGGGCTACCAGAAATTAAAAAATAATAGATGCAATGATTTTGTCAAAATCACTAGAATCTAGTGGTTCTTGTGATCCAACGAACTATTTGAATAGACAACTGCATTTTTAGGCGTTTTCTAGTATTGCAACAGGTCTTGAAGGGTTCTTAAGAGATTTTCCTCTAGTACTCAGGAATTTGACATTTGAGCTTTAATACTTTATCAAACTGCTTAGTTTCTTCATCCAAATGACGGAAAATAATAAAAAACATTTTCACATAATGAAACACATTTTTTTTAATGAACCCAAAAAAATCTTCTAATTGAAAATTATTGATTTTTTATATCAGTAAAACACTATATTTCTACTTGGTCAGTAGAGAAAAACAAAATTATATCAAGATGAGATATTTTGATATTCAATTTTTTCCAATCAAAATCTTCTTTTACATAAAAATGGAGGCGTTTTCTTTGTAACATCATCGCGTATAAACGGACGGTCGGAATGAAATGAAATTTGGTATCCGAGTGTTTTCCGGATCAGATATGGTTTGTATAATAGTTTTTAGAATCTCACTTTTTATGGAAGGGGAGCTCCCATAAAAAATCAAATCCTTTTGCTATCTTCTTATATATAATAATGGAGGCGTTTTCTTTGTAACACCATCACTCACGTATAAACGGTCGGTCGGAATGAAGTGAAATTAGATACCCGAGGGTTTTTCGGGTCAGTGATGGTTTATATAATGGTTTCGAGAATCTCTCTTCCATACAACATAAACTTGAAATGGGACATAACTCGAGCAGCTTTAAGACGATTTTCATGGAAACTAATTCACGAGCACGAGGAAATAATAGATGTGCAGATTAAGTTAAACATTTTCTAACGATTTATTAAGTCAAAGGTAAAACGAAATTTACCGGGTCAGCTAGTCTCTTCATAAATTAATAAGAGGTATTTCAGAATTTTCAAATTTTGTTGGCTCCTGAAAATCATCAGGAAGAAATTCTTTGATTGCATTGCAACATCAGTTCACAACAAATGAATGAGAAGTATAATGGAACGAACTCACCAATTGTTGAAGTAGCATGTTTGTTTCCTCTTGAAGCGAATCATTCAACGATGTCACGAAGTGAACGAAATCAAAGGAGAATAGGGTCGGGCAATATAAATTGATCACTGCATTGTCCACTTTTTCCAGAAAAAACACAATTTTACAATAAGAAACTTGTTAAACTTCAAAAATTTAATTTTCACCGCGCCGGAACGGAAAAAAACACGTGCGATACTAATAAACCATCGCCTACTTCCTCTTGATATGTTCAACAAATTGTTACATAAACCCATCTCAACGAGATATTATTAACTTATTCAGATATAGATTTGATATCAAAATCTGCGTTTTGGTCTTTTAGAAAAAAAATGATTATATCTTTTTTGATACAATCAGTTGTTTTTTTCTGCCGGGCAAGCAAATGCTTCGAAAACTTTCATTGGAAGTTGGAAGGTCTCATTCCAATGCACCAGGCATGGTTCTGTGGTAGCGTGCCCGCCTCTCAACCTGCAGGTCGAAATTTGAATCTCCTGACTGGTACCCGAACTTTTCTAGAATTGTTAAAATTATAAAGAATGCATGAAAGTTTGAGTACAAGTCAGGTATTCAATATTTTTGCATTTTCGGTGGTCTAAATTTTATCTGATTAAGATATAATCTTGATATAATGCTATCAAGGGGTGATATAATTTAGTTATGCTTGCAAGGAATCTTTTTTATACTTTGAGATATTTTAGCATCCTACGAGTACTAAATTATATCTAATTTTGATAGGAAAAAAATGAATATCAAAATATCTCATCTTGATATATCAATGATCGTCGACTGAAAAACTTGCAAAAAGATGAAGGCACAGGTTGTTAAATTTATGGAACGTTGTTATTTATTTTATTTTAGACCTACTCATTTCTTATGATAAACTTTAGCTATTTTTATCGAGATACGTCCTATAGATCATTTCACACTTATTTTCATCAGTAAACAGACAGTAAAGTGAACAATACATCGCAAATAGGAGGAATCAAATGATCAACTTACAACATAATAGCCAAATATGGGACAGCTTTGCGGGTACATTTAATGCCAAATATACTCGCAAGAATGCATCAGCAAATTCGAAAGCAAAACATTGGTCGAAATTTTACAACAATTATCCTAATATCTGTGAAGAAAGAATGAAAAAGGTAATGTTTAAACCGAGAAATCCACGAAACTTTTAAAAAATCTTTAAGGGAGGAGTAGGGTCTAAGGAATAGAAAAAAACGCCATTTTCACTTTTTTTTAGAGCTATCTTTCAAACAAATGTATTCAATTTTTTTGCATTATACAAAGCATTGTTAAAAGAACATTTAAAAATTTTTTCGTAGAAAAATATTGAAAAATGAGCCGGTGACGGAGCACTTTCGAGGATGCCTTTTAGAAAACAGGATTTGCGGTGGACACTGTATCTCAGCACAGAATCATCTGAAGTCAAAAAATCAGAGCAAAATATTTTTAATAGATGTTTTTCTGGACCCCATCGATTTTATTTAACTTAAAAAAAAATTTTATGAAATTTTTGTGGCTGCTTGAAGTAAAAACTACGATTTTTCACGAAAAAATCCGCCATTTTTTATCTGTAAAATCTCCCCAAAGTAAAAAAAAAAAAGAAAAACGTTGGGGTCTGGTATTTTATGTGTAAAAAATATGTTCCAAATTTGAAAAGAATCGTTGAAGTAGTTTTCGAATGACGATATCCACGGACTTTAAAAATGTGCTTTCGAGAAAAACGCGTTTGAAGTTTCTGCTCTTTCTCTCTTGCAGTATTAGATAAGCGAAGATAAAGGCCTATAATTTCTACTGTTTTGCTTCGATTGACTAGAAAATTTGACACACAATTCTTGAAATGTTTTACAATAAGAAAATAAAAAAATAAAAAAAATCGATTTTTTGAAAGTGTTAGACCCTACTTCCCCCTTAAAGACGTTTTTCTTGTTTCGTTGTTTTTTCATATGGGACATACTTGCCAGCAGCGACAGTAAATCAAATAATTAGAATTGCATCAAACTCACTTAAAAGTGAATTTTTGAACCGGTATTCGGAAAAGTGTTGTTCATACTTTTGGATAAAACTCGATGGACCAGATGGCTGCCATTATTTTTCGTATGATTTGAAATAGACTCAAACGTTGGGATGAGCAGAAACCTAGGCGGTGGTATATTCTTGTGCTGGTGACTTTTTGCAAATCCAGAAAAGCTTTCTTCAGTGTGAACTCTAACAAAGCTGTGTTCGAAAATTTCGATAAAATGATGAAAATTGGCCCCTATAAACATGGTTAATCGATATTGAGCCATCATTTAGTTAAAATGCAATATAGGGCTGCCATCTACAACATGAAATTTTATTAATAGTGTTTAACTGATATGAAAAATCAATAGTTTCTAATGAGAAGTCTGTTTTGTTATTCAAACTGAACCCAGAATTTGTGTTTCATCATTTCCCGTTATTTGAACGAAAAAACTAAGCAGTTTGACAAAGTATTAAAGCGTTTATGCGGAAACGTGCAAGTGAATTTTTAAATTAACAGATCACATTGGAGTTAGAACCAAGTGCAACAAATTGGAGTTGGTGCCATTTGTCTCCACGTGCTCACATTTGAACGCAACAAGCATAGATTTGTCGGTTTTTAAACGTGATTGTATACAAAAATTTAATCCCGTGCTACGCAAAAGGCAAAACAAAAAACAAAAAACAAATAAAATATATTCTGGTTGTGTTCAATTATGAGTGCATGGATACAAATGGCCCCATCTCCAATTTGAGCACTTGGTTCAAGCTTTAATGCGATCTATTAGTTTAAAAATCTACTTGAACGTTTTTGCAATAAACTCTCGTGAAGTTTAACAAAATAGGAAATTTTTAGTTGCAATAAGTTTGCTAGGAAACATCGTAAAATGTTGAAATCTTGTGCCTTGGCACTACCTTTTTTAAATATTCCTTGGATAGTCTCCTATAATTTTGCCTCCATGCCGGTTGTTGATATTTAAAGGTTGTTATTTGTCATCAAACCTGGCAACAGCGAAATTTCCATATTATTGTTTGACATTCGAGCTGTTAACCCTTCGTTTCATAAAGTAACATATTTGCAACAATTAATTAATGCTGTTGTAAATTATGCAGAAATTCAAGTAGTCAACTTTTTTCTTCATGACAATCATATTTCTAACTTCAAGATACCATTCAATTAAAAAAAATGACTTTCCGAGTATATATGTACAAACTAGACCAACTTCAATCTGAAAAATTTGAAATGTTAAAATAGGCTTATTTTTCAGTACTTTGACCTAGTCCAATTCGCACCAAGTAAAAAAAATTTGACTGGAAAAAATATTTTCGCATTTCCAGTAATGCAATTAACACAATTGAATATAATTTGAAGATTTTTTTAAATTTTGGTCTGATATAATGGCCTTTTATTAATTGTTGCAAATTTGCAACATCATGCAACGGTAGCACCTTTAGATACGTATATGGGCTACAAAGTGTGTTTTCGAAAGTATCATCGTTTAAACAGTGTATATGTGACCCGATGAAAGTATTATTATTTTAATGTTATATTATCATGTTATCGAGACATTTTTCAAAATAATGCAGATGCATTAGCCTCTAACTGAACATAATGGCTACTAACTGTAGAAAAATGGAAAAATACAGTAAAAAATCCTTTTGACTATATCATCAACCATTCGTATCATAAAGTTAAAAAATGGCATTAATTACGAAACCTCGTTAGAAATCCTGCATAAAAGTTGAAAAATTGTATTTCCAAAGGGTTACATATGTATGAATGTTGAATGTTGGTTATCCACCATGGGTGCACGGATTCACCGCAGTTTCTGCCTAAGTATGTTTTCAAATGTATTCTCAGATTATTTAGTTCGATAATATATTTCCAAAGGGTCACATTTAGTACAAATTTGTGACTTTTGAGTAGTTGAAATATTTGTAGTAATAGTTTAAATCTTTAATTTTTCAAATACAACAAGCGCTGTGTTTCTATGATTTTAAATATTATATTGTGATCCCCGGGAAAGATTTTCTGGGTTTGAAATAAATATTTTTGCATTTTTAGTAAATTAATTATTAACATACTTTTTTCCATTCTAATACATTGAATTTTGAAGAGCAAATGCATTACATGTTCTCAACATTATACAATGTAGTACCCTAGTTTGTAACATGAGTTCCATAATGTGCTTCTATTACTTTTTATCATTTAAACAGTATTTATGTTTACAGTATTAATGTTTTCAGAACGAATGTGATAAGGAAACGGTGCATGATGGTAAAATAGCAGTTTCATTTTAGTCCTACTTATTTATAATTCCGTTAACTCTTCTGAATGTGTACCATCGGAAAATCGTTTTCGATATTGAACCCTAAACGTTCCCCTTCTCTCTTCCAAATCAGAAACAAAGCTAGTTGAGTCACCGCAACTATTTAGGCTCCTTCCTCTACTAACATGGATTAAATAGTGATCCACTCGGCAAAATGAAACTTATAAGTAAAATGCCGTAATAAATAAACCAATGATTCAAAAAAAATATGAGTGCATTTTGAAGGTATTTTATCAATCGGTTTTCTTTATTAAGGAATATTGAAAATATTGTTTTTTGTTTTTTTTTATTATTGATGTTTCAATAAACAAAGCAAATTGTTTCTTCAACAATTTGTATTCCCTGATTTTCAAGTTACTTGGTTCTTTGCAAATAAGTATACCATGTACAACAATCACTTTTTCTGTTATAATGGTTTTTATAATTCGTTGTTGTCAGCCGAGAATGAACTGTTTTTTTTAGATTGTTGTATATTGCGCTTAAGAACCATGAATCCGAAGATCATAAAACCACATAAAATCTTTCACAGTAAATGAAGTTACTGAAAAAGAACTGGAGATTTGTCGATCTAATTAATCTCAATAATGCATGTAAGCACATACTTAGGTAGGAACTGCGGTGAATCCGTGCACCCATGGTGGATAACCAGCATACATAGGTTCTACCCGCAGCTAAATGGTGTCCAGACACTAGGTTTATGAAGTTTTTGAGCTAAAACTATGGTTAGTGCAAGATAAACTAAGAGTAAACATTTATATCTAGCTATCTTGTGTGAGGAACAAAAAAGTATAACCATTTCATGTTGTTG
This sequence comes from Uranotaenia lowii, assembly GCF_029784155.1. Classification (NCBI taxonomy): domain Eukaryota; kingdom Metazoa; phylum Arthropoda; class Insecta; order Diptera; family Culicidae; genus Uranotaenia; species Uranotaenia lowii. The sequence goes on from NC_073692.1 coordinate 22,634,532, forward strand.
CAAATTTGCAACAATTAATATTTTGTCTAAATACTCGAAATGTGTGAAAATTATATTTTTTCATTATTTTTCCCTTCATGTACTCATCATTGCGCACTATTGAGAATTTTTTCAAGAAAAAATAAAAAAATCATGAAATGAAGGGTTAAGTAGATGGCCCATAAATCGAACTGCTTTTTCATAGTAGACTTTGACTTTTTTATCGTTTTAAGTAATGAGGCACGTTTGAAGGAGTAATTGTTCTGGAAACACATTAGATCTAAAATGAAAGACAATAACTTTCGGAAAAAGTTCCACTTTTTGCCCTTTCATACCACTGTGCACTACACCCAAAATTCAGTCTCTGTGCCAATGGCGTGTAATCAATTACATAGCATCATTGGTACAAGAAGATAACGCGACCGGTGCTGATTCGATTTGCGTCCACCGGCATTAGCCTCCCAGCGCAACCAAATTGCGTATGGTTTTCACGTTCCTCCCTATCGCATCACAAGATGAAGAAGGATGGAAATAAATACCGGCCTACACCAGGCAGTCAGCGAACCGAGCATTGTGCGTGTGTAGCAAAAGCAACAACAAAAATATTCCTTCAATTCAATCCGCCGGCAAACAACCACGGCATAGCTGTGCGTGTGTATGTAGTAGAAGCAACAAAAAAACATAGCTTGAATTCAATCCACCGGCCAAGCTGCACGGCTTTAGCAGCTGTGTATATGTAGCGTGTGTATGTAATAGCAGGCAGTAAGCGAACAGATCCCTGCAATGTTACACGATTTGTCTATGTATCGTGTGACCAACATCTTTTGAATATGTGCTCGTGAATCTCGTTTTTAAGCTTTTTTTTCCTCAGATTTAAGCTTTTTTTTTGCTTTGAGAGCATAGGAGACGAAAGCTTAAATCTGAGGAAAAAAGCTTAAATCTGTCAAAACGAGGGGAAAAAAAGGGGAAATCTGAAAGATGTGCTCCATACGGTTTGAATAGCGTTGCCGCCGCATGTAAGCGAAGCACAGTTCTCATTCAATGGGATTCCCGTTTCCTTCACTCCCGTTCCCTTTCCCGTTTCCATCACAAGACAAAAGACTACCTTGAAAGTAGGCCAAACGCCGGGAAACTACCGTTGTGCGTTTTTTTTGTGATTGATCGGTGGCAGAAAGCCTATGACAAATATCCCTCTTTCTGCATGAAGCTCAAATAGTTCACTGGTTAAAGTATCGGACTGGCAAGACGATATAATTAGTGATTTGAGTTCGACTCCCTTACGGCGCCGTGGTCATGCATCATTTTGGTTGGGAGCCGAGTCCTTATGACAGTTACGGTTTTTCAAACATAACGTCTTCGGCACAGTGCACATTTCAGCGCATTTTCGGCACAGAGAGTTGCTAAATAGGCATTGGAATTTTGCAACCTCTTCTATGGGTGTAGTATTCAAAATAAAGTGGCTAATTAAAGCAAAACAACGGTTTGTCCCGGTTAACAGAATATTGTAAAAACGAGTCCTCATTTAGCTGGATTTATTCACATTAATAAAAGAAGGAAATCAAATAAGGCTCAGTTTTTGAGAAATTGTTTTTTGTGTGTTTGTTTTTTTTTGCAGTTTGATAAAAAAAATTAACGCTGCTGAAGTATATCGATAAAAAAAATTAAAACCCTACATGATACTTATTCAAATCCAAACCCTATCAGTTATTCTATTCCTAACCCTGAGCAAGCTATATCTCAATTCTGACTCAGATAATTGTCAAAAAAAGACTGGCAAATTGGATCTTAGGGCATAAAAAGCATGCAAATAGTTCTGGAAAAATTCAAGCTAAAATTAACAGAATAAATTAAGATGATTTTTTACTTCATAGGGTAAATGATCTTGAGCGGAACCAATTGGCTCAATTCGACGCAACTCGGAACAGTTGATCAAGCGGTATGGCTTTGGGTTATATCCCAACAAATATTTTTTCAAATCAGCGGATAGAACTTGGTTTCTGCTTTCTAATGATGATTTTTAGAATATTTTAGAGTGAATCCTTATAACTCTAGAGATGTTTTACTGAAGTAAGAATTCTGATCTTGAGCGGAACCACGCTGATCTTGAGCGGAACCAAAATATGATCTTGAGCGGAACCATTTTCATCTGTCAACATCTTTAATAGCTCTTATTCCTAATACTTGTGTAACTGTGAAAACTTCAATTAAATTTCATCTTTGAAGATTTTAAAGTTCAAAAATTAATCTTTTTACGTGAAAAAAAGAAACTTAGCGTTCCAAAGGTGTTCTCAAAATATCCGTTCAAATTTATTTCTTGCTTAAAAAAAAGTCCAATTTCTCTTTGATGCACTGTATCCTATTTTGAAAGAATCGTTTCTCTAAACTCAAATTTTAGTTTTTTTAATCACAAAAATTAAATTCGTTAGTATATTTTATTGATTGATTGATTGATGAAGGTAACGACAAAATTAGTAATAAAAAAAAGATACTTTAAATTACAGATTTGGCAAAAAACGGTACATTGCTCTAAATCAATGTTTTTGAGAAAAAACTCTCATTTTTTTAATCCTTATTTCCTTAATTCCTTTAACTTTATTGGAAATTCATGATAATTTGTGTCGTGTTTATATTTTAGTTGGGAAAAATCAGTTTACGTTGAAAATCTTCTCATACTTTTTTAATTCAATGTTCGCAATTAAATAATTCTGTGAAATCTGTAAATATTTAAAAATATCGTGTTCTGTGACACAGATTCTGTGATAAAAATTTCCTCAAAATTTTGTGAAATAACAGATATAACTGTTATTTCGGCAACCTTGCTGTAAGCAACTTATTCATAGAATAAAGTTTTAAATAAATTCCAGTTTCTCATGAACCACGTTGACATTTATTGAAACATTAATTATTTATCTCAATTGATAAAACAATTATTTCTCAAACCAATTTCCAGTTCGAGCTCAAATGTAAAGTCAAACACAAGGAAATCGGATAGGTTTTTAATACCAGGCCACCAATTGAATTGTGAAGTATTATAAAATAGCTAACCCGGTGTGCTTTGCTACACTTTGTAAAACTAAAATGATGTGTGTAAAAAAGCAATATGAATTTTTATTTATTCGATAGTATATCGTTTTCAATTGGAATGTGAACATCTGAAACAATCTCTTTAAAAGAAAGCTACTTCATAAAGTACGAATAAGAATGGCAATGAAGATTGATTCTTATTCTGAAATAATGATTTAACTTGATTGGCTTCATTAGTTCTCGAATTATGCCAAAAATTATGTATGAAAGCCTTTCTCCTCCTTCTCGTCGTCCCTCTGAAAGTAAGATTCAAAAACACATTTCTTGAACCCCAAAAAATTAAACTTTTTGTGTGCCTAGTTTGGTACGCTGTGACGCCAATTAATTAGTTTTTGTTCTCTTCGAACTTAATTTTACATTTTGATAGAATAAGAAATAAACAAATGTGCTGCATACATTCAGGGGTATAAACTGCGTGTGAGACATTAGGCATAAGGCAGCGCACCTAGCGGTTTATTTCGGAAGCTAGTAGTTCCGCTCAAGATCGAAGATGGTTCCACTCAAGATCATATTTTACTTTTAAAAACTACGCTATTAATTGATATTCTGAGGGAAAACTTGCTACAAAAATCCGAATAATGCTTTTTTATGAGTTTTTCTACCATTTTAATCATTGAGAATTAGTTTACAACGGTCAAGGGTGACATAAATTGACGTTCAAAGTCAGCGTAGATTGATAAAAATTGCAGCAGAAAAGCGTATGTTTTTAAATCTTCTAATAACATTATTTGAGTTAATAAATTTTAGCAAAAATGTCAATGCTTGTATGACAAGATCTTGAAAAAGTGTTTTTTCAACAGTTTGGTAAGATTCATAAACAATCATTGCCTAGAACTTAGAAAAAGTAAATGGTTCCGCTCAAGATCAGATTTTGACTAGTTCCGCTCAAGATCATTTACCCTACGTGTATCCTAGACTCCAATCTGTTTCCACCTGGAAGCATTTAAAGCACAAACACTGAGATAATTGCTCCCCAGCTTCATTCCTGCTGCCAACATTGCATTGGTGCTCTCACCATGTTCGCTCTCGCTCGCTCTTCTTACCGAGAGCTTAGGGCTTAGAGACAAGAAAATCGTTTCAAAACAATAACAATCCCCGCTCGCTTCAAGCCTGCCTCTTTCCCCCCGCCACATGGACCACATTACCTGCTAATGTTTGCTCATCCGACCGAACGATTTGGCCAAACAGAAAATAACATCACATCCTTTAGAATTTTCCACATGCTTTTGAAATCGTTTTCTAAAAAGGGTGATTCATCTCGATTTTCCATTTACTCCCTCCCAGGCGGCAGCAGCATCAGCGAGCTTTTGGAAAATGTACACAAAACCAGGACAGCATTTTCCCGTCCTGTCATCACACACAAACGTCACCGCATCTCTGCAGATGGTCCCTCGTCCTGATTTTTTTCCGGTGTGTTTGTGAAATCTTAGAAAATTCACCACTAGCTGGAAAATATTCACCATCATCTCTCAGACACTTTCCGCGAGAATCGAAAGTACGCTCACGAGTTCCTTGTTTTCAATTTTCCGCGTGAAAGGAGAGACCCCATTTCCTCGACGATCGAAGGATGCTGCGGGAGCTCAGAAATGGCAGCTGAGTTCTTCCAACCACATCTACATATGCATGCAGCCTACGTATATGTCCACCTTCAATGAGTAGACAAAAATAAATTTACTTTTACGGTTTCCGCTCCCAGTCAGCAAGCCGGGTGGGTGGATTGTTGTGTGACAGGCTGGCTGAATGAATGTGTTGTGCCTCCCACGCACCTACACCGAAACGTGCTGATCTTTGACTATTTTGTGTGCTTCCATACTAGAGCCGGTTTGGGTTTTGGGTGCTTTTTGTAGGGGGGGAGATGTTGTTGTTGTTTTTGCTGGAAAAGCTCTCATCAGCTGGTGAGTTCGTGCTTTCGGGAATGCTGGAGCGGAAATGGTTCTTGAAAAATTGCGGTGTATTTTTTTTATTATTCACACATAACATAGATGAACAGTGTTTTAAGTGCTTTGAAGATTTTTGTGCCCTGCATTTGAACACAGCGGTATTAGAGGATATTAACAAAACACTACAGATGTCAAAAATACTTCCGGAAACATCCTTTGGTTTTCGAAAAAACATGTCAACAGAACACTGCGTTACATATGCCACAAACTACATAATGGAAAGTAAAAGAAAAGGTATGACAGTGATTGGAGTATTTTTTGATTTCAAAAATGCTTTCAATTCTATAAATGTCAACAAACTGCGAAATATTATGATAGAACATAACTTTAGTCCTGACAGTATTACGTGGATATATAATTTTCTAATAAATAGAAAAACCATAATATACACGGAAGAAGGACGAGTGGAACACGTAGTTTCTAGTGGATTACCACAAGGAGATGTTCTCTCTCCAACCCTCTTCAATATTTACACCTCAAGCCTCCATGAAACAAACTTAGACCCAAACGAAATAACACTGCAATTCGCCGACGATTTTTTCAAATTAGTTCGACTTAAAAATGAAAAACGAGCTATAGAAAAAATGCAACAACAAATTGATGTTTTTGTTAGGAAAGCCTCAGAACTAGGACTAGTCATTAATTGCGCAAAAACAAAAGCAATGATATTCAAAAACAGTGATAAAACTTTAAATCTTAAGATAAATGGTGAGTTATTGGAAACGGTCAGAAAATACAAGTACCTGGGCATAACATTAGATCAACCACTAAAATATGGCACACATGTGAAAACAATAATTGAAAAAGTACATGAAAGACAGAACATGCTTAAAATTATTGGAACCATCAAAAAGGGAGCTACCCCCCGGGTAATGATGTTATACCATAAAGCTCTATATGGGAATTTTTTAAACTATGGATCAACAATTTACGGAGGAACAAATAAAACTTACATCAATAAACTAGAAATCACAAACAGACAATGCCTTCGAATCGCCACTGGCTGTACCAAATCGACGCCTGTAAACACTTTGGCAGCAATAGCAGGAGAAGGTCCATTATACATGAAAAGAGAATACCTGGCAAAAAAACGAATAATGCATCATATCTATAGGAACGATCTTATTGCACAACAACTACAATCGTTAGAAAATCCAACAGGAAATTTAGAAAAAAGATATACTTTTATAGAACAAATGTTCCTCAAATATGCAGACGAATTCCAACAACTATACGTTCAGCGCAGCACAAATAATCAAGTAATTACAGTATCAGTTCAGGATCAAATAATAAACACACAAATACGAAAAAAACAACAGACAGCAGATGTTATGAGGAAAGAAGTTATGAACATGCTCAATACACAATACCCATGCTATAATTTAATTTATACGGATGCATCTAAAAGCGAGAATAAATGTGGAATAGGAGTTTTTGAAATATACAACAATAAAGAAATCAGCATACAGTTGGCAAATGAAGTTTCAATAACTACAGCTGAGTTGATTGCCATCAAAACAGCACTGGAAGCCATCGAGCCGGATAACACAAACAGAAATTTGATCCTGACAGACTCCCAAGCATCATGTATGATTTTAAAAAAACACCTAGAAACGAATGAGTTTGATGAACTGACTTTTAAAATATTAACTCTTGCTGAGTTAAAAAAGACGACGATACAGTGGATCCCTGCACATATCCAAATCAACGGAAATGAAAAGGCAGACTACTTAGCAAAGCAAGGATTATCAAGCCCATGTGTGATGATAAACAAATTTCGCTTAAGTGATAAAACACTCAAAACGAAACAAGATTGGTTCACTTCAATTAACGAATGGTATAAAGAATATACCAACATCACGAATAAAGGAACGAAGTTCTATCGATTTCAATCTGCTTTTCACGAAAAACCATGGTATTGGAATACCAAATTGAATAATATTCAAGTTCGAACAATGAATCGACTGTTAAGTGGTCACGATTTCTCACCTTACTGGCTTGGTATTATGAGAGTACGTGACACATCGAGTTGTGAACTATGTGAAGTACCCTTCACCAGCGAACACGCCATTTTAAGCTGCATAAACTACAATCACTTACGAAACTATTACGATTGGGAAAAACTCAGCAATCTTCTCGAACTTATTCGAGACTTCGACGAAAAAAGAATGAAAGAAGTTTTAAGTTTTCTAGAAAAAGCAAAGTTCAAAATCTAGAAACAAAATTGGCAACACTTACTCGAGTTAAAACCGTGCAAGTTAAAATCAAATGAAAAGTGGTGTTATAGAGTTCCATTCTCTGGCCAAAATAAACTAAAACGAAGAAGAAGAAAGAAGAAGAAGAAGCAAAGCACAGTTCTCATTCAATGGGGTTCCCGTTTCCTCCACTCCCGTTCCTTTCCCGTTTCCATCGCAAGACAAATGAATACCTTGAAAGGAGGCCAAACGCCGGGAAGCCACTGTCGTGCGTTTCTTTTGTGATTGATCGGTGGCAGAATGCCTATGACAAATATCCCTCTTCCTGCATGAAGCTCAAATAGTACACTGGTTAAGATGTCGGTCTGGCAAGACCACATAGTTAGTGATGTGAGTTCGATTCTCCCTACGGGCGCTGTGGTTTATATTTTTATTTTCTTGTTTCTGGGATGAATTATCCAATAGGAACGAAATCCCATAAAATGTTTTTCTTGTTTTGCTTGAATGTAGTGGTCATGCATCATTTTAGTTGGGAGCCAAGTCCGTATGCCAGTTACGGTTTTTCAAACATATCATCTTCGGCACAGTGCACATTTCAGCGCATTATCGGCACAGAGATGTGCTAAATAGGCATTGGATTTTTGCAACCTCTTCTATGGGTGTATTTAAGTCTCGAAACAAAGTTTTTATTCTCTTTTTGCTATAACCTTTTAATGGTCTAGTTTTCAACATTTAACTTATTTTAGATTTTTACACCAGAAGTTTTAGTTTTCGATAAAAACATTTACATTAACCTCCTTTGTTTACAAGGGAATATCATTATTTGCTTGTCTTTTTCAAGGCGTTTTTCACTATGGAAACAATATAAACATATAACCGCAGCAAGCTTTGTTTGTAAATTTTAGGTTTCTACATTTTTACACCTCCCATAACTTTTTTCGGTTATTCTGCTGAAAGAAATTGCAATAATTTTTTTTCTGAAGCGATCCATCCAGTCTTGAATTAACGCAACGAGTTTCAATTTTGTGTGTAAATTTGTATGAAAAAACAAAGTTGTTGATTCAAAAATCGCCAGAGATGTGCCATATGTGCTGAATGTTCCCAAAAATATAACTTTGGATGAAAAATATTTCTAGTTCTTGCAGTACAATTTATGGGAACAAAGCACAAACCTAACTTGTACCCTAGAAAAAATATTTGATGTTTTACAAATTATTTTATTTTTTTGGTTTTTGACAGCTTAGTTTATAGTTGTGATAGCTACTTTACACAGCCAGGGCTATAAAGCTTAAGAATAGTCAAAACCAAAAATCAAAGACCGACTTCATTTCAAGCCCATTTGAATTTCTTCTTCCATACAAATTTCCATACAAAATTGAAACACGTTGCGCTAAGTCAGGAATCAACCAAATCATCTCAAATTGTACACCTACGCTTAGTGACCCAAAAGGCATCGGAAAAACATATGTTAGTAAAAAGTTTTTTTTTGCAGCGGTCTACGTTTTACTTTAACCTTTTGATGGTCTAGTTTTCGACATTCACCTTATTTAAGTTTTCGACTTCAAAAGTTTTAAAAAGTATTCATCAAGAACTTTCCCACCTCCTTTGGTTGCCAGAGAATATTACTATTTGCATATTGAAATTGCTTGTCTACTTCAAGGCGTTTTTAAACCATCAGTATAAACATTCAGAGGAAGTTGGGTGACGAAAAATAAATTATAAGGTAAATTTACAGCACTAGTTTTCGACAGCTTTAAACATAGTTTTTATTTATTAAAATGTTAGCAAAAATATGAGCTATCCATTGGTTACTTTAATGTTGCTTATTGGAATTAAAGGTAAGTTTTTTTTTTATTTTACTTTTATACTCCTTCCCAAGATTTATGTGGCCTGAGCGAATTAGGACGACTTATTTAAAACCTAAAAAACTGTAGATTTAATTTCGATTTATTTAACACAAAATCCGAACAAATCTGAAGACAACCTACTGATTGTTCTGAAAAAAAAAAAAATAAATTAAGAAGATATTAGGGAAAAACACTTCAAATTTTAGCTAACTGAAAAAAGTAGTGCCCAATTTGAGTTTTTTTTATTAGTAAAGTAAGCAAATATAGCAAAATACGGACTGATTTTTATTATATTCAGGCGAATGGGCCAGACCATAGTTTGCTTTACTAAACCACTTTACTTTGTAAACCCTGGCAAGTTCGAACAAATCCGGGGAATCTGGAATGCTTACCCCACAACGAATGAAACATATAGATATTGACTTAATTTTTAAATAATAATATACTTTAGAAGCTCCTAGCCAGTCAAACATAAAGTTTCCGTTCTCCACATTTAAAAAAAAATGTTTCGACTTTTACTGCGACAGGAGTGACTGTTTCTTGGTATTGTAAAAGTTTTAATAAATTTCAGTGATTAACAGTTTTTGAGAGAATACTTACAGTTCAACATTAATAGAGTAAATGAAAACACCTATTTTCATTTATTACAAGTATCTAGCACAATTACAAGTTTTATTATATAAACTTCAAAATTTTCTAATTTTTGGGAGAAATTTTATGCTATCTTCGGATAGATTCATGATAACTTAAACTAACTGAAAGATTCTATAACACATTTCTTAAAAATTTTATCCGGGAAATATTCTGGTAAACTCTGGGTATTAATGAAATTTAAAAAAAAAACAAAAAAGGAAAGGAAACATTTCTCGAGCGTTGCACAAAATAAAATAAATAAAGCCGGGTAATCTGGAATGTTTACTGAAAAACAATGAGTAAAATTTAAAAAAATAAAATAATTGTAGCTTTTCAATCGTTTTTTTTTATTTCTATGGTTTTTATACTGTACATCATTTTGTCTGAAAATCAATTCTGATTTTTTTTTATAAAACAAAATTCTTTAGTTCCTCAAATTTAACACGTTGGCAAAACTAAGTATTTCTGATAAATTTCCATTCCAATTTCAGACTATGAGTTTAATTTCGCATTAAAATTTTGCTAACTGATTTGGTATTTTAATACTTTTGATTCTAAGGATAATAATTTTAAAAGTGATGTACATTTGAAAATTTTACTCTGCTGAAGTCACAAATACAAAGTACAAATTTTTAATAGAAAATGAATTCATTGAAACTTTTAAGTCTTGTTTTTTTTTCGTTAGTTTCATGTTTTTTTCCGATTTTTCTCAACTCGAGATCTTTGTTTAAGGTTATGAACTTATTAAATTCCTAATCTGATTTTGTTCATGATAACTGAATGAGTGTTTTGAACATCTAATCTCCATTCTGATTTACACTATACTACGGCACTCTATGAAAATAAAAAAAATCTGATTTTATATTTTTAAACCAAACTTTCGTCACATTAAAAAGTACAGTTTGACAAAACTGTCTATTTTTAATATTTGATCTGAAGAAGATCTTATTCTTTTTAAGAATTGAAATCTACAGTACCGTTCATAATTGTATAGAAATTGGAAGCAAGCGCACTGTCACTTCGACTTTGAACTTCCATAACTTTTTACTCTGATGATAGTTTTTGATCAATTTTTTTGCGTTAGATAGACCAACTATCACACTATTATCACACAAAATTTGAGCTCTGTCGAGTTTGTGTGGCCTGAGAAACAGTAATTTTACGAAAATCGTACTTTTTGGACTTTTCTCATTCAAACTGCAATATCTCTGAAACTACGCAACATTTTTTATTGAAATTTTGCACAGTGATTGTTGAAATATGAAGCTAGCATGTCTGAAGTTTTCGAAAAGTTCTTTCGATGTGATCAAAAGTTACGCGGGGTGCAATATTTCAGGCATGAACCTTGAATTGCGATTTCTATAGAATTTTGGACGAATGTTTTCATAGGAAAATCATATTTTCTGTTTAACAACCAGTTAATCTATTTCAACCGAAAAATCACAACAATATCGCGAGATTCTGATTTCAAAACACAAATGGACCATTTATTCCATTTTTTCTTTTCTTCATTGCTTTTGCCAGACATTTTTTGTCTGATTGGTAGAGGAAATGATATTGTTCTCATTAATCGTCCAAAATTCTATAGAAATCGCATTTCAAGGTTCATGCCTGAAATATTGCACCCCGCGTAACTTTTGATCACATCGAAAGAACTTTTCGAAAACTTCAGACATGCTAGCTTTATATATTTCAACAATCACTATGCAAAATTTCAATAAAAAATGTTGCGTAGTTTCAGAGATATTGCAGTTTGAATGAGAAAAGTCCAAAAAGTACGATTTTCGTAAATTTACTGTTTCTCAGGCCACACAAACTCGACAGAGCTCAAATTTTGTGTGATAGTTGGTCTATCTAACGCAAAAAATTTGATCAAAAACTATCATCAGAGTAAAAAGTTATGGAAGTTCAAAGTCGAAGTGACAGTGCGCTTGCTTCCAATTTCTATACAATTATGAACGGTACTGTACATAACATTTTTAAAATAATTACAAAAAACATTAAAACAGATTTTTAAGATATCATTTGTAATTGGTTGCTAAAATTATGATTTTAATTTCAAACAGAGAATTTTGGTTCTAAATTAAATTTTATTTAAGGTTTTGAATTATGATTTGCATTTAATTCTTTTCTTCAAATTATGATCATTATCTGAAAGCTAAAGAAAGATCTATAGTGTTCCCACCCCGAAACCCCCAACACAAACACACCCCTCCCCGAGAAAATTTACCCTAGGCCCAATGGCTTAATCCTTCCCTGGTAATAAGCTTATTTAATCAACCACAAGCAAAACCATTCAAAGCATAGGTAAAAATCAATGAAATTGTTGGAAATAATAGTAACAGATTGAATTGAATTGATTTGAATCGTTAACTTAGATTCAAATCAGATTTATTTACTTCTCTTTCAAAATCGATTCAAAATCAAGTTTTTAGTGTGAAATTTTGCTTTTGAAATATTAAAAATAAATTATATTAAATGAAAATCCAATATAATATATTACCAGTGAAATTTCCATTTGAAGATAAATTAGTTTTTTAATAAATTGGATCCTGTGAGTATTTATTTTATAATTAATCAAAATCTCTGTTTTTCAAAAAACGAGATTTTCTAAGTGATTCCTATTTTATTGTATATTTGTAATTTTTTTAGGTTTATGTTCCCAAATTGATTCTGTTTGAAAATTGAATTTTTAATTTCTAATCCAGAATCATATGAAACTGCGATGAAACTTCGCTCTCGAATTTGAATCCTAAACAAAATTCTCACATTGATATTTTAATGTTTATTAAAAAACTTAACTTCGACCTGAAACTGAATCCACATTTTCAATTTTAATTTCAAATCTGACTCCTGCATTTAGAAACTGAGTTCCATATCTTGATTTAGAATTTCTTAACGATTTTGAACAAAATTTCAAGGAAAAATATGAATTTTTTCTCCTATTATTCATTCGAAATTCATCTTGTGAATCTATATCAAATTTATGAATATTTTCTAAAACTGTTTCAGATTTTTCAATTCGGAATCACAATTTTGAAACTTTCTAAAGTTCCTTTTCTGCATAAGAGACAAAAGTAAACATTTCAAATCCAAATCTAAAAATTGGTTTGCAATTTTAAGTATTTTCGTTTTATTTTCCGGAATGATTAGTTTCGAATAGAATGTCCATTTCTCGGCCATTTAAGTGTTCCCGGGATTCGGAAAATCTGACGATCCATTTCCTGGGAATTATTGGGATCCTCGGGAAAAATTGAAAATGAAGATTTTAACACTCTCTGCATACCAAACCTTATGTATATGGTGTTTTGATTTTTTATTTTAGGTAGTGAATATTGTGAAACATTTCAAACTTTTTGAATGTCTCAAAAATTCAATTAGCAATTATAAAACTCAAGACCGAAAAACAAAATACTTCAACCGACAAACTAGACTGAAACTTGCTACCAAAATTTGTAAAATAGAGAAAGATTTTTAACTATCGAAAGAAGTTGGTTATCCAGATATCAGGTTATTCATCAAGGTAGTACTATCATTTTTCTTGCTCAATCTGATTTATTTTTGAAATTCAGATCGTGCAAAAATTTAGTAATTTAAAACCTTTTATTGGCTTCGAGATTTTCCGCTATTTTTTAGCGTTTCCCGTAGATAGTAGATCATTCAAATTAAGTTTAACTTTAAGACCCTTTTATTCTTGTTTAAGGCGTATCTGCCATTCGTTTGAACAGATAATTATGAACGAATTCGAAAAAAGGTATTCTAGTTTTCGTGCAACTATAGAAGAGGTTGCAAAAATCTAATGCCTATTAATCGAATCTTCGTGCCAAAAATGCGCTGACATGTGTACTATACCACAGATGAAATGATTGGAAAAGCACAACTGGCATTAAGACTCGAGCACCCAAGCAAAATGATGCTTTACCACTAAAGCTATGATCATTTAGTATCCGGGCACTTTATTTCGGTCATAGCTACATTACTAGCGATCGGATATGCAAAACTTTAGCAGCGTTGTGTTGGTTATGAAAAGGACTATCTTGTTTATTTTTGTTAGATTTTTAAGTTAACATGTGTTTGAGATATTAACGATGCAAAAAGAAATGGTAAAAATAATTTTGCACAAATTTGCACCTTTTGTGCATTTTGCATTTGCATTTTTTGCATTTTTTGGAAAATTGTTCATTGTCGACTTGAAAACTCATAAACTGTTGATTTTTTCTGATTGTTTTTTTGGACAAAATGGTTAAGAAGTATAAGGAGCCACTCTAGGATCCACACGAAGTTCAAATTAAGCATCGGAGTGGAGCCCTTGAGCTAAAATATGGTAAAAAGTCTATGGTAATTTGGGATAATTGAATGCAGACCCCTTAAATAATGCAAATAATCCATTTCCGGCAAGCAAAAAGTGTTGTCGGACTAGTAGACACCAAGTAAAGAACTAATAGTGAGCAGTTCCATAGATCGCAATCTGTACAATCGGTTTATACGCAATATGGCAAATGTGTTCTGATGGACAAAGAAATTTATGTTAAAATCGGATTTAAGAGATCAAATTCTTCAAGATGCCTACTCATGAAAAGGTTCCAAACAGATTCTAATTGCTTTTTCCAGGTTAGTTTGTGTAAAATATCATGATTTTTCAAAGGTTTTGCTTCTGTGGTAATAATTATAGATCAATACATGACTGAAAAAAGTGTGCAAAGATAAAAAAGAGATTTTATGAAAAAGTAAGAGTATTTCTTAAAATCATTGATAAATATTTTTTTTTTGTATTTTTATATTAAATGTCATATCAATACCTTCATTTCCTCCATAGAAAGTTTTTCGATCAAATGAATAGTTTTTAATATACACACGTATGTAACTGCCCGGATACTAAATGATCATAGCCTTACATTCAAGTGAAACAAGAAAAACTTTTTATGGGATTTTCTTCCTATTGGATAATTCATCCCAGAAACAAGAAAGTGAGGTCGGGAAGTGAGATTTGAACTCACAACACCATTCATGTATCGTATTACCAATCCGATATCTTAAGCAGTACACAACCTGAGCCGGATGGAGGACGAAGGATAATTTCCATAGCCTTTTTGCCACCGTCATCGGTGGTTCTGTCCATCCTCGTTTCAAAAGAGTCCTTTGTCTTGTGAAGGGAATGAGTATTGGAAATGAAAAACAGTTTTTGAATCCATCTGACCTTAAAATATTTCGAATTTTTCAATTTACTATCCCCAACATTTGTTTCATGCCTATGACAAAGTTTTAATTCACATATTTGAATATCAACTGCTTTACCCTGAACCGCTGAACCTGATCATATTTATGAAAGTTTCAAGCAAATTTCAATCAATTTAAACTTTTCAGTCAAAAATCGGTCAAGTGATTACGAATTCATCCCGGAGGCAGGGTAATTCGTTTCAAAATAAATATGTACAACAACCAAAACGCAATCAGAATTTTCTTTTCACAGCACAACAAACTCCATTCGGGGGCATCCAGCTGCGTCAAACTGGCACACGAAAAACAACAAATCACATGTTGCTCTCGCCCGTCTGACCTTTTTGTATTAGCTGGTATAAAAAGTTGTGTTTCTCTCTCGAGGAGATTGGAGAAAAACCAAATATCAGATACAATCATAATGTTCCAGAAGAAAAGCTGCTTCTTTGGAGTACATCGGAAGATTGGACTAGTCGGTGGGGTTCTTCTGTATAATTTCTGTGTGAAATAAAGTGGGTCAAGATGGGAAACCATAACTGTTTTTTTAAGTTTTCTTGCAAAACAGCAAACCTTTTTATTATTAAATTTTTGCTTGCTTGACATGTACGAAGTTTTTGCTTCGTCCATGTAAGAACTATTTCGGAATGATTTTCCGTAAATGAATAATGAAGTTTTGAACGGTTTTGCCTGCCAAAAGTTTTATTTTCGAGATGTTATTAAGTCTACTCTGTTTTGAAGACATAACTTAATTTTTTTTTTATTCATTCATGGGAGATATTTTTTTTTTTGATATTCAGTGAATTTGGAACACAAACAATTTTGGCTTAATTTTGATATTTCTTATTAAAACTTTTGCATAACGTCTCAGAGATGGATTTTAATCGATTTTCCTTTCTAGCTTTTCATAAAGTCATCTTTAAAATTAAATACCCATGAGCGTGTTCTTTATTTTTGCGTGCTTGCGACCGTGATCCAAAATCATCACTTAAGGACTTTAGAGAGCAAAATAAACCTCCTGCTCGCGGTAAGATTTCCTGCTACTCATTATCGCTTCCTGCTGACTGGTTCCGTTTATTCCCCCAAAACAATAGTAAGGATTTTTTTTTTCATATTTTCAAAACTCACCTCCGGATCTCATGGTGGCAGCCATATTGTTGTAGCTGGTGCTTAGTGCACGTACTCCTTTGGTGGGGGCGAAAAAAAAAGCAACGAAAAAGCGACGACGAGGATGACGAGAAACGATTACACGATGATGATGGGAAAAACTACGGGTGTTTTCTTCCCGTTAAACGGTTTCTTCCAGTGATTTTCCTATTCTGATCGCACCGCGGCTGCCGGAAGCAGCGGGAAAACACAAAGTCACGAATCTTGAACAACCGCACGGAAGTACTTTGTGTGACCGTTCCGTGCCACGACAATTTGAATCCGTGGACGCTTGGGAGCAGAAGAAATGTGTGGTAACTGTGAAAGAGAAAAAAGAGAAAAAAATTGTAAGTTTCAAGTGAAGATCGTTTTAGGTTTATGGGAAAATACAATCAATCATAGCTTAAACATTAATTTTCTACAAAATCAGTCTAGAGTGAAAAGCATGAAATCAAAAATGTGAGTGAAAAATACTCACTAGGAACGAAGTATTGAAAACAAGAACTTTTGAACCTTTTTTGTGTAATTTTTTCAAATATTTTCATCAGTAAAAAGGCACTTTGGTGTCATTTTTGTTTCATTTTTGTGTAATTTTTGTGTCATCTTTGTGCAATTTTTGTGTTATTTTTGTGCTATTTTTGTGTCATTTTTGTGTCATTTTTGTGTCATTTTTGTGTCATTTTTGTGTCATTTTTGTGTCATTTTTTGTGTCATTTTTTGTGTCATTTTTTGTGTCATTTTTGTGTAGTTTTTGTGTCATGTTTGTGTCATTATTGTGTCATTTTTATGTCATTTTTGTGTCATTTTTGTGTCATTTTTGTGTTATTTTTGTGTCATTTTTGTGTCATTTTTGTCATTTTTGTCATTTTTGTCATTTTTGTCATTTTTGTCATTTTTGTCATTTTTGTCATTTTTGTCATTTTTGTCATTTTTGTCATTTTTGTCATTTTTGTCATTTTTGTCATTTTTGTCATTTTTGTCATTTTTGTCATTTTTGTCATTTTTGTCATTTTTGTCATTTTTGTCATTTTTGTCATTTTTGTCATTTTTGTCATTTTTGTCATTTTTGTCATTTTTGTCATTTTTGTCATTTTTGTCATTTTTGTCATTTTTGTCATTTTTGTCATTTTTGTCATTTTTGTCATTTTTGTCATTTTTGTCATTTTTGTCATTTTTGTCATTTTTGTCATTTTTGTCATTTTTGTCATTTTTGTCATTTTTGTCATTTTTGTCATTTTTGTCATTTTTGTCATTTTTGTCATTTTTGTCATTTTTGTCATTTTTGTCATTTTTGTCATTTTTGTCATTTTTGTCATTTTTGTCATTTTTGTCATTTTTGTCATTTTTGTCATTTTTGTCATTTTTGTCATTTTTGTCATTTTTGTCATTTTTGTCATTTTTGTCATTTTTGTCATTTTTGTCATTTTTGTCATTTTTGTCATTTTTGTCATTTTTGTCATTTTTGTCATTTTTGTCATTTTTGTCATTTTTGTCATTTTTGTCATTTTTGTCATTTTTGTCATTTTTGTCATTTTTGTCATTTTTGTCATTTTTGTCATTTTTGTCATTTTTGTCATTTTTGTCATTTTTGTCATTTTTGTCATTTTTGTCATTTTTGTCATTTTTGTCATTTTTGTCATTTTTGTCATTTTTGTCATTTTTGTCATTTTTGTCATTTTTGTCATTTTTGTCATTTTTGTCATTTTTGTCATTTTTGTCATTTTTGTCATTTTTGTCATTTTTGTCATTTTTGTCATTTTTGTCATTTTTGTCATTTTTGTCATTTTTGTCATTTTTGTCATTTTTGTCATTTTTGTCATTTTTGTCATTTTTGTCATTTTTGTCATTTTTGTCATTTTTGTCATTTTTGTCATTTTTGTCATTTTTGTCATTTTTGTCATTTTTGTCATTTTTGTCATTTTTGTCATTTTTGTCATTTTTGTCATTTTTGTCATTTTTGTCATTTTTGTCATTTTTGTCATTTTTGTCATTTTTGTCATTTTTGTCATTTTTGTCATTTTTGTCATTTTTGTCATTTTTGTCATTTTTGTCATTTTTGTCATTTTTGTCATTTTTGTCATTTTTGTCATTTTTGTCATTTTTGTCATTTTTGTCATTTTTGTCATTTTTGTCATTTTTGTCATTTTTGTCATTTTTGTCATTTTTGTCATTTTTGTCATTTTTGTCATTTTTGTCATTTTTGTCATTGTCATTTTTGTCATTTTTGTCATTTTTGTCATTTTTGTCATTTTTGTCATTTTTGTCATTTTTGTCATTTTTGTCATTTTTGTCATTTTTTGTCATTTTTGTCATTTTTGTCATTTTTGTCATTTTTGTCATTTTTGTCATTTTTGTCATTTTTGTCATTTTTGTCATTTTTGTCATTTTTGTCATTTTTGTCATTTTTGTCATTTTTGTCATTTTTGTCATTTTTGTCATTTTTGTCATTTTTGTCATTTTTGTCATTTTTGTCATTTTTGTCATTTTTGTCATTTTTGTCATTTTTGTCATTTTTGTCATTTTTGTCATTTTTGTCATTTTTGTCATTTTTGTCATTTTTGTCATTTTTGTCATTTTTGTCATTTTTGTCATTTTTGTCATTTTTGTCATTTTTGTCATTTTTGTCATTTTTGTCATTTTTGTCATTTTTGTCATTTTTGTCATTTTTGTCATTTTTGTCATTTTTGTCATTTTTGTCATTTTTGTCATTTTTGTCATTTTTGTCATTTTTGTCATTTTTGTCATTTTTGTCATTTTTGTCATTTTTGTCATTTTTGTCATTTTTGTCATTTTTGTCATTTTTGCCATTTTTGGCCTTTTTTTCATTTTTGTCATTTTTGTCATTTTTGCCATTTTTGGCCTTTTTTTCATTTTTGTCATTTTTGTCATTTTTGTCATTTTTGTCATTTTTGTCATTTTTGTCATTTTTGTCATTTTTGTCATTTTTGTCATTTTTGTCATTTTTGTCATTTTTGTCATTTTTGTCATTTTTGTCATTTTTGTCATTTTTGTCATTTTTGTCATTTTTGTCATTTTTGTCATTTTTGTCATTTTTGTCATTTTTGTCATTTTTGTCATTTTTGTCATTTTTGTCATTTTTGTCATTTTTGTCATTTTTGTCATTTTTGTCATTTTTGTCATTTTTGTCATTTTTGTCATTTTTGTCATTTTTGTCATTTTTGTCATTTTTGTCATTTTTGTCATTTTTGTCATTTTTGTCATTTTTGTCATTTTTGTCATTTTTGTCATTTTTGTCATTTTTGTCATTTTTGTCATTTTTGTCATTTTTGTCATTTTTGTCATTTTTGTCATTTTTGTCATTTTTGTCATTTTTGTCATTTTTGTCATTTTTGTCATTTTTGTCATTTTTGTCATTTTTGTCATTTTTGTCATTTTTGTCATTTTTGTCATTTTTGTCATTTTTGTCATTTTTGTCATTTTTGTCATTTTTGTCATTTTTGTCATTTTTGTCATTTTTGTCATTTTTGTCATTTTTGTCATTTTTGTCATTTTTGTCATTTTTGTCATTTTTGTCATTTTTGTCATTTTTGTCATTTTTGTCATTTTTGTCATTTTTGTCATTTTTGTCATTTTTGTCATTTTTGTCATTTTTGTCATTTTTGTCATTTTTGTCATTTTTGTCATTTTTGTCATTTTTGTCATTTTTGTCATTTTTGTCATTTTTGTCATTTTTGTCATTTTTGTCATTTTTGTCATTTTTGTCATTTTTGTCATTTTTGTCATTTTTGTCATTTTTGTCATTTTTGTCATTTTTGTCATTTTTGTCATTTTTGTCATTTTTGTCATTTTTGTCATTTTTGTCATTTTTGTCATTTTTGTCATTTTTGTCATTTTTGTCATTTTTGTCATTTTTGTCATTTTTGTCATTTTTGTCATTTTTGTCATTTTTGTCATTTTTGTCATTTTTGTCATTTTGTCATTTTTGTCATTTTTGTCATTTTTGTCATTTTTGTCATTTTTGTCATTTTTGTCATTTTTGTCATTTTTGTCATTTTTGTCATTTTTGTCATTTTTGTCATTTTTGTCATTTTTGTCATTTTTGTCATTTTTGTCATTTTTGTCATTTTTGTCATTTTTGTCATTTTTGTCATTTTTGTCATTTTTGTCATTTTTGTCATTTTGTCATTTTTGTCATTTTTGTCATTTTTGTCATTTTTGTCATTTTTGTCATTTTTGTCATTTTTGTCATTTTTGTCATTTTTGTCATTTTTGTCATTTTTGTCATTTTTGTCATTTTTGTCATTTTTGTCATTTTTGTCATTTTTGTCATTTTTGTCATTTTTGTCATTTTTGTCATTTTTGTCATTTTGTCATTTTTGTCATTTTTGTCATTTTTGTCATTTTTGTCATTTTTGTCATTTTTGTCATTTTTGTCATTTTTGTCATTTTTGTCATTTTTGTCATTTTTGTCATTTTTGTCATTTTTGTCATTTTTGTCATTTTTGTCATTTTTGTCATTTTTGTCATTTTTGTCATTTTTGTCATTTTTGTCATTTTGTCATTTTTGTCATTTTTGTCATTTTTGTCATTTTTGTCATTTTTGTCATTTTTGTCATTTTTGTCATTTTTGTCATTTTTGTCATTTTTGTCATTTTTGTCATTTTTGTCATTTTTGTCATTTTTGTCATTTTTGTCATTTTTGTCATTTTTGTCATTTTTGTCATTTTTGTCATTTTTGTCATTTTTGTCATTTTTGTCATTTTTGTCATTTTTGTCATTTTTGTCATTTTTGTCATTTTTGTCATTTTTGTCATTTTTGTCATTTTTGTCATTTTTGTCATTTTTGTCATTTTTGTCATTTTTGTCATTTTTGTCATTTTTGTCATTTTTGTCATTTTTGTCATTTTTGTCATTTTTGTCATTTTTGTCATTTTTGTCATTTTTGTCATTTTTGTCATTTTTGTCATTTTTGTCATTTTTGTCATTTTTGTCATTTTTGTCATTTTTGTCATTTTTGTCATTTTTGTCATTTTTGTCATTTTTGTCATTTTTGTCATTTTTGTCATTTTTGTCATTTTTGTCATTTTTGTCATTTTTGTCATTTTTGTCATTTTTGTCATTTTTGTCATTTTTGTCATTTTTGTCATTTTTGTCATTTTTGTCATTTTTGTCATTTTTGTCATTTTTGTCATTTTTGTCATTTTTGTCATTTTTGTCATTTTTGTCATTTTTGTCATTTTTGTCATTTTTGTCATTTTTGTCATTTTTGTCATTTTTGTCATTTTTGTCATTTTTGTCATTTTTGTCATTTTTGTCATTTTTGTCATTTTTGTCATTTTTGTCATTTTTGTCATTTTTGTCATTTTTGTCATTTTGTCATTTTTGTCATTTTTGTCATTTTTGTCATTTTTGTCATTTTTGTCATTTTTGTCATTTTTGTCATTTTTGTCATTTTTGTCATTTTTGTCATTTTTGTCATTTTTGTCATTTTTGTCATTTTTGTCATTTTTGTCATTTTTGTCATTTTTGTCATTTTTGTCATTTTTGTCATTTTTGTCATTTTTGTCATTTTTGTCATTTTTGTCATTTTTGTCATTTTTGTCATTTTTGTCATTTTTGTCATTTTTGTCATTTTTGTCATTTTTGTCATTTTTGTCATTTTTGTCATTTTTGTCATTTTTGTCATTTTTGTCATTTTTGTCATTTTTGTCATTTTTGTCATTTTTGTCATTTTTGTCATTTTTGTCATTTTTGTCATTTTTGTCATTTTTGTCATTTTTGTCATTTTTGTCATTTTTGTCATTTTTGTCATTTTTGTCATTTTTGTCATTTTTGTCATTTTTGTCATTTTTGTCATTTTTGTCATTTTGTCATTTTTGTCATTTTTGTCATTTTTGTCATTTTTGTCATTTTTGTCATTTTTGTCATTTTTGTCATTTTTGTCATTTTTGTCATTTTTGTCATTTTTGTCATTTTTGA